>NC_084485.1:126355511-126658477 GCF_030035675.1 Rhineura floridana | reverse complement strand
AGTGCACCTCAGGAGAAGAAAATGGACTGCCTTCAATTCGATCCTGACTTATGGCTACCCTATGAATAGGGTTTTCCTGGTAAGAGGTATTCAGAGAGGGTTTACCATTGCCTCCTTCTGAGGCTAGCCCTCCCTAGCTGGCTAGGGCCTGCTCAGCTTGCCACAGCTGCACAAGCCAGCCCCTTCCTTGTCTGCAACTGCCAGCTAGGGAGCAACTGGGCTCCTTGGGACTATGCAGCTTGCCCACGGCTGCACAGGTGGCAGGGCAGGTAACCCCTGAGCCACTCACTGTGGGGGTGATCTTTATCTGGCCCTTGACACCCAGGAGACACAAGCAGGGATTTGAACTCACAGACTCTGAACTCCCAGCCAGGCTCTCCTCCACACTGTGCTATAAGTCTAGAAACCATGATTGCTCGTGAGGATTCTGATCCTCCGTGGCGCAGAATGGTAAGCGGTGGTAACGCAGCCGAAGCTCTGCTCACAGCCGGAGTTCGATTCCAACGGAAGGAGGAAGTCGAATCTCCGGTAAAAGGGGTCAAGGTCCACTCAGCCTTCCATCCATCCGTGGTCGGTAAATCGAGTACCCGGCATATGCTGGGGGGTAAAGAAAGGCCAGGGAAGGAACTGGCAATCCCACCCCATATTTATGGTCTGCCTAGTAAACGTCGCAAGACGTCACCCGAAGAGTCGGAAACGAGTCGCACTACAAGTGCGGGGACACCTTTACCTTTTTCAGTAATATAAAAATCCAAGGGGAGATTACATAATGGCAGACAACACATCCTGTTTTTACCACATTTTGTTTCCAGATCTTGTTTTCTTCAAGACAGTATTGCATGAATATTGACTCAGTAGAAAAACAGTGATGACTGGTATTATATGAAACTCCCATTCTTTAACGCTTAAATGCTTGGCAACTTTGAAAATGTTAAGGCTTCAATTACAGCTCTCATTCCACACCAGTGGTACTCTTTCCTTGGATCTTGTTTTTGAAACTAGTGGCTGGACACACTGTTTCAGGAGAAGCCAAGAGGATACTGAGGGCCAGCAGTGCGGTTATGTAATTTTAATCTCTGAACTGAATAAAATTATAGGGTTCTGCCTCTTTAAACGGTGGTTGTTGTTATAGATCAAGGATGGGGAACCTGTGGCCCTCCCGATGCTGTTGCACTCTAACTCCCATTAGCCTCAGAGAACATGACCAATGGTCAGGCATAATGGAAGTTGTAGTCCAGCAACATCTGGAGGGCCACAGGCTCTCCATCCTTGTTATAGATGATAGTGGCTCCATATCAGTGGGGCAGTCAAATCCACGCCAGGTTTTAGTCTGAACATTCAAGGAGCTCCTTGAAAGCTCCTTGAAAGTTTGGACTAAAACCCAGAGAGGATTCCACTGCCCCACTGACATGGAGGCACCAGCTGCAACTGGGTAATTATTATGCATGTTCAAAATGTGGTAAGCTGCTGTGTTTGCATTCTACTGAATGAAGCCCTGGACTTTTCTTCCAAAGGGTTGTATTCAAAGTTGTGCTAAATCACTGCTTCCATCAGCACAAGGATTTTATTTTTTTTTGTTCCTTGCACAACAAAATGTTCTTCCCCTCTCCTCTCCCTGCATGCTCCCTAATTCTGTTCTGAGGGTTCCCTCAGCCCTCCAGAGCAGATCTGGGGATGGTGTGAGAGGGAGGGGAGGAAAGTCCCATTAACTAGTCAAATGCTACCCAAAGTCCTGCGCTGATGGCACCACTGTTCAGCACCAGTGCTAGAGGGTGATGAAGATGGGCATTTGCCAGAACTGCAGAGAATCAACTGTTCCAAACATTCTCTCCTTATGTGGGGCACTGGAGGTTAGACACAGCATGAGGAATTTCTTTTTTTGTCCCACCTATTTCCGTTTAAAATGAAAATGTGTTGCACAAGGGCTACACAAATCCTATCCTATTGCAGTTCTGCTTTAAATCAGTGGTTTTAACTAATCTCAAGTTGTGGCCATGAGTTATTAGTGATGGCTAAATATTTAAAACTTCACATGCCTCATTTTTTTTGTCCTGTGCAAGTCAATGAAGTGCATTTATATAGCTGACTCTATAAAAAAGGGGGATTATTTTACTGTATTTATTGCATTTATATCCTGCCTTTCCTCCAAGGAGCTCAAGTTGGCATACATGCTTCTCCCTCTCTCCGTTTTATCTTCACAACAATTCTGTGAGGTAGGTTAGACTGAGAGACAGTGATTTGCCCAAGGTTATTCAGCGACACTCATGGCCAAGTGGGCATTTGAACCTTGGTCTCCCAGGTCACAGTCCAACAACTAGCTCAATAAGAATTGGGCTGCAAATGCACACTGGGTTACAGCAAGAAAACCACTGAGAGAGGACATTCCCCATCCTTATGACAACAGGAACTGGGATGAGGAGCAAGTGTTTTCCCAAAACATTTTTCTGGTTGAAGCTGGTTTAATGGATATTTGCTTTATATGTAGCTACACTTTCCTGATTGCAGTTTTATAGATTATTATTAATAATAATTTATTAATCGCCTGCTACTAAAGTATCAAGGCAACACACAATAAAAAGAGCAACAAACAGTAAAAATACAAAAGACGGCTGATATATTTGAAACAATCAGAAACCAGATGGGAATGGGTCTAGATAAAATATGTTTGCTTTATATTTGGCTTTAGTGTTTGCCTTGTATATATATTCTACATCGACATGAACAGAATAAGTTTTAAAATTAAAAACAACAGAAAGCCCTACACAATAACAATGTGCCTTTGCTTCTGCTGTCAAACAATTTGTTGAGACATCAGCAACTCAATTTTGCTTCCTGCAAGTTTCCAACAGGAATCTAGACTACTTTTGCCAGGAAGCATGACAATGCTATCATTAATTTGTGTTACACCAGCACATCGGGGCACCAATCAGCTTTTTTTTTGAGAGAGAGAGAATGTTCAGCCAAGTGAAGCTGAAAGGGTATCTGTACAGCAGCATTGATTGTGAAGGCTCGTTGTGGTAAAAAGAACAAATTTATTTTTAAAAAAAAAAATCTGAAAAGTGTCAGCAAGATTGGCAACTATTTTGCAGAATGCCAGTTCTTCTTTCTCTCTGCAATAGCCCTTCTATGCAGTACTGAACCTTTTCAGTTTCTTATCTCAGTTTATCTCCACAATAATGATACATTTCCTGTTAATGTTCAAGGGGCTCATACATGCAATATAAGTGAGGGAAGATCATTTTCCAACACAAATTTTGGGCTGCTAGTAATACCACACTTACCTCACATGGCTGGTGCCAATGAGATGGCTGCAAATCTCTTAATCACAATTAAGGGTACTGGAGCAGTTTGTGAGGCTCACATGCTATGTGTTTACTTTCCTCTCTACCCCTCCTTTAAACTTGCTGTAGTGTTGCCTGACATGTGCATACACTTGCCTCAGTCCTGGTTAACACAAACCAGGATAAGGCAAATGGACAAGCTAAAAAGGAAACGATCCATGGTTAGTACTGATGCAGACACAATATTACCCCATGGTTAACACTGGTAAGTCAAGGGAGGGGATGAAGTGAGTGAGCCCATGACCATCAGCATGTCAAATCGGCAAGAGACTTAGTGGCATTGAGGATGTAATCACACAACACATGTTAATTTTCTTGGGACACTGATGATGATGATGTCACTATCACCTTCCACATATATATCTCAAGGCGATGTACAAAATATAATAAAACAACAACAAAAGTTTAAAACAGCACAAAAAACCCAGATGATGAATAAGAAAGGCTATATGTGATGCTTTCTAGAACCTTCTAAGTTAACTAATGTATGGGCTTTTCCAGATGATAATTTTATAACACAAGTTGGATCCAGAATCTTCCTTTAGGGTTGCCAGGTCAGAAGCATCCCAAAACATGAGATTTTAAGGGTGGGCCCAAGTAATGTCATGGGGGCATCCCCACGTGATGTCATGGGGGCGGGCCCGCGTGATATCACGGGGCGGGCCCGCCATGATGTCATGGGATGGGCCCGCATGATGTCATTAAGCATGATACATTAAGCATCAATCACAGTTGCTTGGAGCATACAATTAAAAAAATATCTGATTGGAAATTAAGCTAGAAATCTTAGCTAAAAGATGGAGCCTGGGTAGGGAACATTTGTTCTAGCCTACTTGCTTTTGGCAAGAAGGGTTTAAGTGCCGCCAGGCCAGGCCAGTCACCAGAAGGCCACTGTAGGAAGAAAGGAGCCTAGTGTTGTGGAGATGTTAGATGGGAGCATTTGGGAGTAAAGATGGATGCTCCTGAAGGCTGCAATTCTAAACACACTTACTAAGCCCCACAGAACCCAACAGGACTTACTTCTGAGTAGATATAGTTTGGATTGTGCTGTTGGTAATCCTTGACTAGGGATCCTCTGCAAAGACATCCATATCCAAGCAGGGTTGGCAACCCCCTGCCTGGAATGCCCTGCCCTTATCTTTTAATGTGGCTGCTCCAAACTTCTTTACAGATTTGACCCATCACTTCAGAAAGAGGTCTGAGAAATGAGTAAGAGTAAGAAGATTCTCTACCCTTTCTGTCTACCCTGCTATAAACTCACTTTGACAGCCAACCCAATTCCAGTGAGTAATAACTGACAGAGAGAAAACACACGTGGTTTGGTCTACCTTCACAGGCAGCAGCTTGGGAACAACAACTGCAGCCACACTTTCAAATAGGTGAATTCTCTTTTAGCACTATTGGGCAAGAAACAAACTGCCATGAAACCAACAAGGTGCATCATCAATGGGTTTTAGGGGATTGAGCTGAGCACATGCAACCACTGCTGTTGCTTCGATGGATGTAAGGGAGTGAGGTTAAAGGTAAATGAAATGCAAACAAAAATGAAAAACAAAAGACAGTGATGCTTTCCTAAATGCAATACCATACCAAACACAACAAGATTCCTATGAGTAAGGCAGACAACTTAGCATCCCACAACCAGTCAGGATTCATAACCGAAAACCAAAACTAAAAAAACCCTTGCAGCCAGTCAGTTAATGCAGAATGCTGTGGCATGATTGCTGACATGAGTGAGATCCTATCAGCACATAATACCTCTGCTCTGAAATCTGCATTGGTTGCTGATTTGCTACCAGGCCAAGTTCAAGCTGTGTTTTCCATGTTATGGGTGCCACATAGTACTTGTTCTGCTCTTGTAAGAAATCAGTCCTGTAAAGTGGCAGCATTTTGGATACTCTGTTCATAGGGTTTTCGTGGTAAGAGGTATTCAGAGGTGGTTTACCATTGCCTTCCTCTGACTTTGGACACATACCATATTTTGGACACATAATGTGAAGACATGATTCACTAGAAAAGACAATACAGAAAAACAGAAGGGAGTAGAAAAAGTGGAAGACCAAACAAGAGATGGATTGATTCCATAAAGGAAGCCACACACCTGAACTTACATGATCTGAGCAGGGTGGTTCATGACAGATGCTATTGGAGGTCACTGATTCATAGGGTCGCCATAAGTCAAAATTGACTTGAAGGCACATAACAACAACAACAAAGTGGTAGCACCTACGCTTTGGAACTCCTTGCCTATTGACATTAGGCAGACGACTCTCTTCATAACCTGCTAAAATCATTTTTGTTTAGGCAAGCCTATCCAGGCATGTAGAAGCTATTGTGTTTTTAATTCTGTTTTTAACTCATTGTTGGTTTTATTAATTTGAATGTTTTTCAATACGTCTTTAACTGTTTTGCCAATAATTTTATTGTTTTAATTCTTTCTGTAAACCGCTTTGAGATTTTTTACAATAAAGCAGTATATAACTATTGTAAATAAAATACACAAATAAATGTTGGAGTCACAGCTTTTAAAAATGTTTTTAAAGATGTTTTGTTTTAATATATTTTAAAGTCTGTTTTTATTATTTTTAAAGTGTTTTTAGCGCTTTTGTTTGCCACCCTGGGCTCCTACTGAGAGGAAGAGCAGGATATAAATCAAATAATAAATAAAAAGAAATAAATAAATTTCATTCACCCAACCCAAAATTCAGAATCATGCCACTTTAAGCTGTTTTGCAAATGTTTATACTTGTTTTATGGTTATTGATTTTTAAAGGGATTTATTTCTTATTGTGAGCTGTCTTGTTTTCCAATCACCAACCCTACCTCACAGGGTTGTTGGAAAGACTCCACACACACACACACACACACACACTTGTAAATATACACCCCATATAATAACTTATTGTCGAACCAGTTAGTCATTGCAGAACATTTTTTTAAAAGTCAGTATTAGTTTCCTACATAATCAAAAATGTGATACCTAGGTAAACACTGCCTAATTGCTTTAAAAATAGGAATGGAGGGAGAGGGAAAGATTTACAACACAAACACAATTCTTTGTTATGTTTACTCAAAAGTTCCATTAATTTACAGCACAATCCTGACCATGTCTACTCAAAAGTCAGTCCTAATGAATTCAATGGGGTTTACTCCACGTACATGGGATTAGCATTGCTTTACTCCCAGAAAAGCAAGTATTGGATTAAATACTTTCATATTGCCAAGGTTTTCAAAGCACTGCCCTCTCTAACAGCCCAGGGTCTGACTCTTGCACACAAGAGGAAAAAAACCTTAAGCCATATTCTTATTTACTTAAACTGAAGATCTCAAAGCCACCATTTCCTGATGTTGCAATGTTGATTTGTTGACTGGGTCAACAAATCACAACCCTGGCTTCACTTATTGGCTACAATCCTGAAAGGGTGGGGTTAGAGCCAGAGTTTGGGAAAGGGTTTTTTTTAACTACAACTCCCATCAGCCCAATCCAGTGGCCATGCTGGCTGGGGCTGATGGGAGTTGTAGTTTTAAAAAAGTAGCTTTTCCAAGCTCTGCTAGGAGCTGCTATAACAGATCTGTTAAACAGATTTAACAGTTGCAGGGGGCGGCTGATGTTTTGGTGTATATCTCGGGAACCAGACCACCTAGAAACTTAATTTTTTTAAAATTGAAGCTGAGAGTCTGGAGATTAAGGTGGGTCAGCCGGAGAGCCGGAGGGGACCCCCAAAAACCGGAGTCTCAGGCTGAAAAATGATCTGGCAACCCTATCTTCCTTCAAGGTAGTACTAGGGCCATTTCATTTTCAGAGGACTTAATCCACAATGTTTTGTCACTGGGGAAAAAAACCACCATATTTCTACCCACTAGTGCATGCACTGCTCTTGAAATTGTGTGTGGAGTTATACAAGTATCGTTGGCACCTGCTCTCTGTTCAACTCATGTATGAGACATTCAAATAACTATTTTATTTTTAATTTTCTTTTTCCCTTGTAATGCCCTGGGTATTCCAGCAATGTGATACTGGGATTACTCATGATGTTAACAGCTCTGACTGCTGAACATAGGGAGACCACTGCACCTGAGGCTGTTGGACAGAAGCCCTAGAGGAAGCTCCCTGACCACCAGGGCCTATAGGGCCAGAGCCTGGACTCTCATGGGCCTGAAGAACCAGAGGCCTCCCACCTCACAACACTAGTCCCGTGGTGCAGGAAACGCACTAGGAGGAAGTCTATAGAACAGAGGAGGGGTGCCCTCTGCAGTCCACAGAGTTGGCCCTTTAAGGCTCTGAGGTTCTCTCAAGGGGGTGGAGCCTGAAGGAGGTAGTCTGGAGATAGAGGCTTAAAAGGCCTCAGTCTGCTTTCAACCATTGTTGGAGCAAGTTACTTACTTGGAGCTATCTGCAGTTCAGCAACCTTTGACCTGCCTTGCTGCTTTCTCAGTGGGATATGACATCAGACCAGAACACAACACCCCATGACTGTTTCACTGCTTTTTTTAATCCTTGCTGGGTATGCTGCCTACCAGTTGCCTTCCACTGGCATTCCCATCACTCCCTAATAAGCACCTTGCCCAGGCCCCCCTTAAACCTGGTGCCACCCTTGTTAACATTGGCAAGGATACAAAGAAATAAATATAGCTGGCTGTTACTGCTTCCCTTGGAGGGCCCCTGAAGCAATGCACCTCTTGTTTCTTGTTCAGGGTGGCGCTGGGTATTCAGCGGGGCTACATTTTCTTTCGTTAAGTACACTTTGTTGTTAGTGACGTGAGGAATCTGTCACACACATACACACACATACACAAATCTCAGTTATTACACACTGGTAATGACTAGTTTCCAGAACACGTCAACTATTTTCATTGGATTTTCTGTTTACATTTTCCCTGAATCTGCATTCCTTTTTATAAACAAGATTTCCTCTGATGGTAGTGGAAGTTGTGGGATTTCAAGAATGCAGGCCCCTAATCCATAATTTACCACAAAGCTCAATTGTCAAAACAAAACTTTTTGTGATCCTTACCTTTCCTGTAGCAGAAACCCACCCACTAAAGACTTGAGTACATAGTGCTAATGATTCCAATTTAGGTATCCATACAGCTGCTCTGAAATTGCTTTGCAAAACTCCAAGCATTTGACTGTGCAAAGTCCCCCAGTCTTTCAACATCTTATCATGAAAACTTCGCAAACGTACATAATTCCCTCTAATCCAACAGTTACCACCTCTGGTTTATGGCAAGTCTATTAATCAGTCATCACTGAAGGTTTGGAAGCTCCCATTTCATCATAGCCATTCCTACATCTATCATTCAATTGTCCTTATTTCTTAGTGGCTGTTTAATTATGTTTGAGTAGGGGTGATATGGGCTGTGGTACTTCACAACTGCAAGTATACTAGAAGGCTGAAGCCAGAGAACAGCCTGCTTAGTAAAAATTGTATGTACAGCTCAATACATTTTACATTATCACTTTGCCCTGCTCACAGTGTTGTAATTTGGTGATGGTAGCAGCAAAATCTGGCAGAATTCTTCCTTCTTTGCAATACAGAAGTGTTCTTTGAGTCTTGTCCTGGCCACCCTAAGCTCCTGTTGCTCCCATGTCCACATTCCTCAATCATTTCTCTCAGTCCTATGTCTTTCCCAGATGCCCATGTTCAGATAAGAGCATAAGAAGTGCTGGTTCAGCCAAAGGTCCACCTAGTCCAGCATTCTGTTCCGAAATTGTCTATGGGAAGCCTGCAAGGTGAACCATAATATAACTGACATTCTGAAGCATGCTGCCTCCAACAGTAGAAGCAGAACATAGCCATCATGGCTAGAAGCCATTGATAGCTTTATCCTCAATAAACTTGTCTAATCCTAAACTATCCAAGATGGTGGCCATCACTACATCTTATGGGAGAAACATTAATAGTTTAACTGTGTACTGTGTGAAGAAGTATTTCCTTTTGTCTGTCCTGAATCTTCCAACATTCAGCTTCATTAGATAGTCCCAAGTTCTAGTATTATGAGGAGAAAAACCCAAGGGTGAGGAACCTTCGTGGCTCCACAGGCCAAATCCTTATCAGGATCAGCCCACCTGCCAATCACATGGCATCACAAAGGTGACCCAAAGCAACCTACGTGTGAGAAAAATGATGACGGCGGCGACGACAACTACTACTAACAACAACAATAATAATAATGTGCAAGATGCTTGAAGTCTCAAAGTTGGGACTTCAAAGCACTTTGCAATTTGCTGCTAAACAGGAGAGGTTTCCCATCTTTTTAGCAAGGGATCTCTGCTTAATGTCTCTTTTAGCAGGAGATTCTGATGCACACCCCTTCCTGATTCAGAGAAGGGTGTGCATCAGAATCTCCTGCTGAAATGGGGATTTTGGAGGCTTAAACAGGCTAGGCTGCTTGAGAGCACTTTTGCAAAGTACTTTCACACAACCCCCACCTCATGTGTGAGGGGGAGAAGAGGAACAGGAGCTGTGCAGGGACAATTCTTCCCCCTCCCCTCTGATTCAGACAGGGGCTTTGATCTTGCTGGTGCTGCTTGTCCTGAGCTCTTGAGAAGAAGTATCCCACAGGATCAAATCCTCCATGGGCTGCAGAGGGGTCTGTGTACAGCCCTATTGAAAGCACTTTTGCCAAGGTCTTTCAGACGGCACCCCTCCAACTCCTGTTTGAGACTCCAAAAACCAGACCCTCAACAGGAAAGATGGGTTTAATGTCAGATGTTGAACAGGGATTAATTCCTGCTGCCTTAATTGTGCAATCCTGTTCCCTACAGGGAACAAGTGCATGCAGCCAATGCATGATTTAATCCTGTCTTTCCACCCATTAGCTGATGTCACCAGTGGTTTGGGAGAATGGCTCGCAGGCCACACTGGACCCTCTGGCTTGGCTTGCAGGGCAGACGTTCCCCACCTGCCTTATACACTTTCTCCACACCCTGCATAATCTTATGCACCTCTATCTTGTTTCCTCTTTCTCGCCTTTTCTCTAAACTAAAAAAGTCCCAAATGTTGTAACCTTTCCTTATAGGGGAGTTGCTCTAACCCCTATTATTGGTTTGAATACATAATTTAGTATTATGAGTTGTAGAGATTCTTTTATTGTCAGCCACCTTGCGTATGCTTCAACGAAGAAAGGTGGGCTCGAAACCATTGAAACCAATCAGTCAATTCCCTAGGTCCCCAAATGACACATTGTAGGCAGACTGTCATGCAGGTGCAGCTGACCTGCACCTCCTTGAGAACATGTACTTGAAAATACCCATATTATGTCATAGTTGTGTGAGTACTTTCCTAACCCCTGCAAATGAAAGCCAATAACACAACTTGAGCCCGAATAGATCAGTAAGCAAGGACGTTTCTCATTGAAGTGGCACTTGTTCTTATTCTAATCAGGCTTTTGCCCTGAGCTTTTCCCAGTGAGTTTATTTATACATTTGTTTTATTACATTTCTTATCTGCCCTTCACCACAAGGTCCCAGGGTGGGTTACAACAATAAAATATACAGTTATATAACAAATACCACAGCTGCAACAGTA
The DNA here is from genome assembly GCF_030035675.1 of Rhineura floridana. Taxonomy (NCBI): domain Eukaryota; kingdom Metazoa; phylum Chordata; class Lepidosauria; order Squamata; family Rhineuridae; genus Rhineura; species Rhineura floridana. Next base: position 126,647,604 of record NC_084485.1, on the reverse strand, counting down.
AAACAAGAAAAACGTAAAAACAATTAAAACAGTTCCATATATAAAAACAACACAAACATTTAAAAACAATTCCACATATAAAAACAGTTAAAATAGTTCTAATACAGGTGCAGACTGGGATAAAGATCTCTATTTAAATGGCTTGTTGAAAGAGCAAGGTCTTCAATAGGGCTGAAAAGACAATTCAGATGGTGCCTGCCTAATACGTAACAAGAAAGCATTGCAAAAGGAAGGTGACAACACACTAAAGGCCCAGTTCTTAGATTGTTCAGAACAGACATCATGAAATATAGGTATATAGTTGTAATGACAGTTGAATTATTTAGGAGACATCTGGTGTGTGCTGTTGCTTTCACATATTCAAGGGGGCATCCTCTTCAGGTTCATGAACACCACTTCATTGCTTATCCTGCGCCTTTCCTTCTGTACTCTGCCTCTGGGTTCTCTGAAGCTTTAAGGTCCAGTCCTTCTGGGCAACCTCCCAAACAGCTGTCCCAGTCCCTTGCCTTCTGCCACAGCAAGGGTAGCCATGAGTGCTGCTTTACAGAGAATAGGCCTCTATTGATGACATCCTCTGTTTGAAGAGCTGCCTGATCCAAAACTATTTTACAGATAAAGAATCAGGGGCTGTGAAATTGTTAATCAACAGCCAGCATCTGGACAGCCGACTGAACAGGTACATAAGCCACCTGGCTACAGCCTTCCCCACTATAGTGAGAGACGTATTATATTTTTAGATATGGTACAATCACTACTTCTAATCTTGCATCTATGCATATAAATGAGCATATGCAGATGTTATACAAAACACTTTCCTCTTGTGTCCCCTCTTGTCAGTGATGCGTAAGTGGGCCACCCTGCCCATATCTCCTCTTTCCCTAGGGCCTATATAAGGGCCAAACTGACAACCATTTCTCCAAATAGAAGGTGGGCCATTAACCTTTGGTTGCTGACCTCTTTGTTACCTGAAGAGTAAAGCATTCTAGGCCATCTTAACTGCTTGACCCATTATTGCCATAGACTTTGCCTCCACAACTGCAATGGCCACCAGCTTGGATGGCTTTAAAAGAAGATTAGACAAATTCATGGAGGACAGGGCTATCAATGGCTACTAGCCATGATGGCTGTGCTCTGCCACCCTTGTCAGAGGCAGCATGCTTCTGAAAACCAGTTGCCGGAAGCCTCAGGGGGAGAGAGTGTTCTTGCACTCGGGTCCTGCTTGAGGGCTTCCCCCAGGCACCTGGTCAGCCACTGTGAGAACAGGATGCTAGACTAGATGGGCTGGACTGATCCAGCAGGCTCTTCTTATGTTCAATACAGATTGATAGGTTGAGGCATTTTGTTCTAAGAAAAAGGGTCAGCATTTAGTCTCATTTAGAACATTTAGCATTTAGAACAGAGGCAGGGAACTTCAGGCCCAGAGGCCAAATGTGGCTTCTCCGGTCTTAATATCTGCCCTCCAAGCCACACTCCTCACTGGCCCTGTTCTGTATCCTCCTCAAGTGCTTTTGCCTGGCTGGAATGTGCCCTTGAACTGAGATAATGCCTCTTGCTTGCCTGGATGGAGAGGGGTGTGTGTGTGTGTGTGCGCATCTATGTGTGTAGAAACCTCTGACTGTTGCATGACTGGAATGTAGCCCACTGTACAAAGATAAAGAGTCACATATGTTGCTCTTCCCACTTTTCCTCTGGCCCCACTCACACTTGTGTCAGGCCCTGCCCACTCCTGGCATGTAACCTCTGGAAGGTTGCCCATGAAGGAATGGGGCCCTTAGGCTAAAAAAGAGTGGTATCCTATCCACTCGTTCCATTAGCACAAGGATTGACCTCCCCTCCCCCTGCATGCATCCCCCACCCTCTCCAAATCTGCTCCACAGAGTTGGGAAAACTCCCAGAACAGATTTAGAAGACATGGGGGGGGGAGGGAGGAGGGAAATTCTGTTGCACAAGGGGAAATCATTGCACAAGGGGAACAAGTGATGTAGTGCAACCCTGGATACAAGCCAAAGGTTCCCCAGCTATAGAACCAGAACTAGGACAGACTTGTTCAAGTAAACAGCAGATAGCAGATTTGTCTTATTTTTTAAATTAAAATATTTCTCTACCGCTTTTCACAAGATGTATCAAAGAAGTGTGCAACAATTTAAAGCAATAAAACTTCATAGGAAATACACATATCATACAGTAGGTCAAGAATAAATAACAAAAAGTTCAGTCTCTTAGGTCAACTCCACCTCTGCAAAAAACAATGGCAAAAAGGCAACAGGTAGCTCTGAGGTCCTCAAGAAGAGGGCAGGATAAACCTTGCATACTAGATATGACAAGCCTCAGCCTTTTTGCTAGATTCAGGAAAAAACCTGTAACTGTCCTTTCATTGTTCTAAAATGTTTGTTTTTCCTCATTCTGTTACAGAACTCAGGCTACCTCGTGGAGGTTTTACTTAAATAAGACTCACCTTGATTTGCCCCAATCAGTAAATGCTTTATGGCTAATAATCAAATGAAAATAAGAAACCAATGAGTACTGAGCATGTTCAGCAGGCAGGAATGCTAACAACTGTTAGGGTGTGGGAAATGGAAAACTGGGAGGAGGGGAAATAAAATGTAGTGTCCTGGAGGAGGACATAGGTGGCTGAAGTGAAGCACTCTGCACTGCAACATTTTGTTGCTGGTTTCACTGGTTTTCCTTAATAAGGAAAGAAAGTTAAATGTAGCTGTTCCTATATCTAGTTGATTCAAATGAGGAAAAAATATGTTGCACGACAAAGTGTCATTGTTGTTGAGCTCTGCATATACAATTTAGGAAGGTGAGTATGTTGAGCCCAGTATAGAATTTAGAAAGTCTAGTCAAAATTCACTGAGAGGGATATACAGGGACTTCCATAGCCCACGGCAGGACAACCAGTTCAACACCCAACAACACCATAGAAAATATTTAATAAGCCAAAAGGGCACCACAATGTGCACATGATAGTTACAAATAATTAACAAATTGGATTTAATTTACATTGTTCTTAAGCCACAACTGGTGGATGTGTGGTGCAGCTCACAATATTACTAGAGGTCTGCAACCAGTGAAAGAAAAACACTAACATCCCCCCTCCCTACACACGCTCAACAGGCCATGGGAGAATCGGTCCCCATTCTGTCTCCTTCAGCCTTCTTTTGCTAACTTTCTCATGCCATCCTAACCCCAGCTTCATTTCTCCCTCCCTCTGTCCTGTTTGTATCCTCTTAGGAGAGTAGATTCTTCTAAAAACTGGTCATGGTTAAGAAGCATTAAATTCTGTTCCCACTCCCACCCCATTTTCATGATACCTGCTGTAGAGATGCCTGTAGCATTTCAACAACATACTTACATAAGAATCTTGATGATGATGTGAGGGAATCAAGGTATTTTGTTTTAATAGGTTCTTATACAGCACTTTTGGTGAGCATGGCCATTTCTACACATGATTATCTATATCATTTATTACCATTTTATAAATTAAGTGACTTGAAGGCAGAGTGAGGCGTCACAAAGCAAGCATGGGGTCCTGTCTCCGTTTTCTTTGCAATGTTAACATAGGGTGGACTGGTGCCTAATCCTTTCCTGCCGCCCATTGATTCTCCCCTTCAAATACTCCCCCAGGTTGTATTAAACATTTCTTCCCTTCTGGGCTCTGAAACTGGAAATGTGGATAGTGTAGTTTAGTGGCTAAAAGAATGAGCTATGAGCCAGGAAGTCTATGGTTTAAATCTCACCTCTGCCATGAACTCTGTAGGTGGCCTTTGGTAAACAACTCCATCTCAGATTCAGCCCACCAATTTTGCAAGGGAGAATCAGAGGTCAGGTAAAGTGTAAAGCACCCCTTTCTGCCCACCCACTAGTTATCCTCTGCAAATCCTTGGGGGGTAGGCGGATAGTTTTATGAGGCAAAGACAGGATTGGGAAAACTCTTGTTTGCTTTATAGTGTGCAGTTATGACCTGAATAACACTTTTTAACATAACTTTCACATAGAATTTAAGAGTTACAGTGAAATGAGACTAAAACACAGTTCCTAAGTGGTTGCATCTTATAGAATAACCAATAACAAGAAACGTGCTGCTTCTGAGTTGCTAGCTACTTAGAAATCAAGCCACTGGATTGTGATTAGGCAGTGAAGCATGCAGGGCAGGTAAGAGTGTTTTCCAAGAGGAAATATGGATGCCTGAGGGCCTCTACTGGGATTTAACGTAAAACAATTACAGAATTTGTAGGCAGGCATTTTGGTGGAGGTAATTTTCTCACTTCATAGCCACCGAAAACAATGCAACTAAGATAGGATTAAGACAGGTTTTGTGGCTATTGTGGGATCTGTTGGGACTAGGGGAAACTGTTATGTCTCAGCTTCAGGTGAGACAGAAACACCCCCCCTTTCTTGGATTAGAAAATAGATTGTTTGCTGACTGTTAGCAAGTTCCAGTAAGAAAAACCAGGATACATTCCTTCCTTCCCTTACAACCAGCCAGTGGTTGCTCCAAGCACATTCCAGATCTGCTAGGATACCTTAATTGTCTTCACCTGGATGATCTTGCCAACATTCCTGTGAGCTATTACAGCTCCTATGGAGTGGAGCATGCTCTCCTTGTTTTTCCAAATCTGCCACTGCCAAGCCTCATTGAAAATGATACACACCTATGTACAATTTTATGGGTTCCCTTATCTGCTAATGATGTACAAGATGTCTGGATGAAAATGGTCCCTTTTTAGTGAATGTTGACAGTAATAGTTTCAGTACAACCCATGATGAGAAATTAGAGCCAGTAAAAGGTAAAGAGGTAAATATGCAACTTTTTGATGGTGTGTTTTGTTTTTAGCACTGAGGTTTTTAAAATTAATTATAGCTATTCCACACAGGTTTGAAAAAAATAGTTTTTAATATATATAACTGCAACTTCAGTCCTCACAATATCTAATGCAAAGATATTAGTCGGGAACTACTCTGAAGTACACAGTTTAAAGGACTGTAACCTTGGGACATGGGTTGGGCAACTTTATTTGGAAGGCTATAAATTATGTTGGAATGACTGGAATAATTTCTCCACCACTGAGTGTGATTGTTTAATGATGGTAACACACCACATAAGAAACCAGTGATGCAAACCATGACTAGAAACCTGTCCTCAGCTCCTAGAACTGTGGCCATCTTCGCCATCCTGAGAAAGGAGAATAATTCCATAAACAGTCATCAGTTCATTTTTCAGAGGCTAAGATATAATAATGGAAAGCTACACAGAATAAACAGACGCATAAATGGAACAGCTGAATCAAAATGGTACTTGCTTATGTCCTATACACACTTACCAGGGAATAATTATTATTATTATTTATTTATTTATTAGACTTTTATACCGTCCGACTAGCAATAGCTCTCCGGGCGGTGAACACAAGAAATACAATAAAATCACATAGTATAATACAACAAAAACATATAAAAATAAAATAATCTAAAATCAATCACAGCAGATTTTAAAATTAAGTTAACTTAAATTAGTATGCCTCGGAAAAGAGGAAGGTTTTAACTTGGCGCCGAAAGGATAACAATGTCGGCGCCAAGCGCACCACCTCGGGGAGACTATTCCACAGTTCGGGGGCCACCACTGAGAAGGCCCTAGATCTTGTCACCACCCTCCGGGCTTCCCTATGAGTCGGAACCTGGAGGAGGGCCTTCGTAGTAGAACGTAGAGTACGGGCCGGTTCGTATTGGGAGAGGCGTTCCGACAAGTATCGTGGTCCCATGCCATATAAGGCTTTATAGGTTAATACCAACACTTTGAATCTGGCCCAGAAGCATATTGGAAGCCAGTGCAGGCGAGCCAGAACAGGTGTTATATGCTCGGACCGCTTGGTCCTTGTTAACAATCTGGCCGCCGCATTTTGCACTAGCTGTAGCTTCCGAACTGTCTTCAAAGGCAGCCCTACGTAGAGCGTGTTGCAGTAGTCCAAACGCGAGGTTACCAGAGCATGAACAACTGATGTAAGGTGCTCCTTACTCAAATAGGGACGTAGCTGGGCTACCAACCAAAGTTGGTAGAACGCATTCCGTGCCACCGAGGCTACTTGAGCCTCAAGTGAAAGGGAAGAGTCTAAAAAGACTCCCAGACTAAGAACCTGTTCCTTTAGCGGGAGTGTAACCCCATCCAGGACAAGGTATGTATCCACCATCCGATCAGAGAAACCATCCACCAACAGCATCTCAGTCTTGTCAGGATTAAGCCTCAATTTGTTAGCTCTCATCCAGTCCATTATCACGGCCAGGCAACGGTTCAGAACATCGACAGCCTCACCTGAAGAAGATGAAAAGGAGAAGTAGAGCTGCATGTCATCAGCGTACTGATGACAACGCACTCCAAAACTCCTGATGACCGCTCCCAACGGCTTCATGTAGATGTTAAAAAGCATGGGAGACAAAACCGACCCCTGCGGGACCCCACACTGGAGGGCCCACGGTGTCGAGCAATGTTCCCCAAGCACTACCTTCTGGAGACTGCCCACCAAGTAAGAGTGGAACCACTGCCAAGCAGTACCTCCAACTCCCAACTCCGCGAGCCTCTCCAGAAGAATACCTTGGTCGATGGTATCAAAAGCCGCTGAGAGATCAAGGAGAATCAACAGAGTCACACTCCCTCTGTCTCTCTCCTGACATACGTCATCAAACAGGGCGACCAAGGCCGTCTCAGTGCCAAAACCAGGCCTAAAACCCGATTGAAATGGATCTAGATAATCGGTTTCATCCAATAGCGCCTGGAGCTGGCCCACAACCACTCGTTCCAAGATCTTGCCCAGGAATGGAACATTCGCTACTGGTCTGTAGCTGCTGAAATTTTCTGGGTCCAAGGAAGGTTTTTTCAGAAGTGGTCTCACCACTGCCTCTTTCAGACAGCTAGGGACCACTCCCTCTCGTAAAGAGGCACTTATCACTTCCTTGGCCCAGCCAACTGTTCCATCCCTGCTAGTTTTTATTAGCCAGGAGGGGCAAGGATCCAGTATCGAAGTGGTTGCACGTACCTGTCCAAGTACTTTGTCCACGTCCTCGAGCTGAACCAACTGGAACTCATCCAATAAAACATGACAAGACTGTGCTCCGGACACCTCATTAGGATCAACTGCTATAAATTGGGAGTCTAAGTCCCGGAGGATGCATGAGATCTTATGCTGGAAGTGCTCAGCAAACCTATTACAGCGGGCCACTGATGATTCTACCGTGTCCTGAAGGCCTGGATGGAGTAGCCCTCAGACAACTCTAAAAAGCTCCGCTGGGCGGCAAAGAGATGACTTAATAGTGGCAGCGAAATGTTGTTTTTTCGCCGCTCTCACCGCTCCTACATACAGCTTGGTAGAAGCACAAACCAGCGCATAATTGCATCCTTCGGGAGTTCGTCTCCATCTCCGCTCAAGCCGCCTCCTCTCTTGTTTCATCTCTCTCAGCTCTGGAGTATACCAAGGAGCTGTATGAGCTCTACACAGGAGAGGGCGCGCAGGAGCGATTGTGTCAACAGCCCGGGTCATCTCTGCATTCCACAGATCAGCCAGGGCTTCAACAGAAGCGCCAGTCCTATCAGCCGGAAAATCCCCCAGAGCCCTTTGAAAACCTTCAGGATTCATTAGTCTCCAGGGGTGGACCAATTTAATAGGTCCCCCACCCTTGCAGAGGGGAAAGGCTACTGACAGTCTAAACTTCAACAAGCAGTGATCTGTCCATGACAACGGGAAAGATGTACGACTCCCCACTTCCAGATCACTATCCCCATGTCCAGTAGCAAAGATAAGGTCTAGAGTATGCCCCAACACATGTGTTGGACCACTAACATATTGAGACAGCCCCATGGTTGTCATGGCGGCCATGAAGTCCTGAGCTGCCCCGGACAAAGTAGCCTCGGCATGGATGTTGACATCCCCCAGTACTAATAGTCTGGGGGATCTCAGCAGTACCTCCGAGACCACTTCCGTCAGCTCAGTTAGGGAAGCCATTGGGCAGCAAGGTGGGCAGTACACCAAAAGGATTCCCAGCCTGTCTCTCTGGCCCAGCACAAGGTGCAAACACTCCAGACCGGTAACTGTATGGACATGGTGCTTGGTGAGTGAGATGGAACTCTTATAGACCACAGCAACCCCACCTCCCCGACCCTCAGATCTACCATGATGCTGGACCAAGTACCCCGGTGGGCAGAGCTGGGAGAGACCAACTCCTCCCTGCTCACCCACCCAGGTCTCGGTTATACATGCCAGATCGGCTGCTTCGTCCACAATCAAATCGTGGACGAGGAAGGTTTTATTATATACCGATCTGGCATTTAAGAGCAGCAACTGGAGATCTGAGAGTTGGCTGAGAGGACAACCAACGACCCTGCGGGTGTGAGAAGGACCGGAACAAGGCACAGCCACCACATGTCTGGGCCGCGTTCCCCTTACCTGGCACGTTCAAGACCCATTGAACTCAAGGAGGCTTATGTCTGAGTAGACGTGTCCAAGATCACACTTATAGATATTTTCAAAATGTTGATAAGCATACAAAGCAGGGTTTTTTTTAAAAAAAATGCAACAACTTTAAGAACATTTTTCTCATTTAATTATGACATGTCTGCTCAGAAGCAAGTAGAAGCCTACAAGAACATCTATGAGGAGAGATACCATCTATTGCATACGGACGTTGTCGCTGCTGCCGGGGGGCATGCCGCTGTCGGGGATTCTGTCGCCGCGGCGCGCGCCGCCGCCACCACCGTTGCCGGCCCGCTTGCATGCGGGCATTGTCTCTGCTGCCGTGGGGCGTGCCGCTGCGGGGGACTCTGTGCCGCGGCCCGTGCTGCCGTTGTCGCCGCTTGCCCGCTTGCGCGCGGGGCGTTTTCGCCGCTGCTGGGACCGTGTTGCTGCCGGGGACTTCGTCGCTGTGGCTCGTGTTGCCGCCATCGCCGCCGCTGGTTGCGGGCGTTTTCATCATCGCCGAGGACCGTGCCGCTGCCCAGGATATTACCACTGCGGCTCCGCTGCCTTCGCCGCTTCTCTGCTCGTGTGTGGGCACTGTTGTCGCTGCTTGGGGCTGTGTTGCTGTCCTGGTGCCATCGCTGGCGGCTCGTTTTTGGCTGGGGGGCCCGAGACTGCCATTGTTGTTTGAAGAGGACTAATTAATTTTAACGTTGTTTGTTCGGTGTGTGTGTGCGTTACTGTTGGGTGAATGATTGTATGATTGCTTGTCTGTGTGAGTTTGTGTATTTTTAACATGTGCCTGGGAGAAAAGATTCCATCCTTCGTGGGGGGGCTTTCGGGGGCCCCAATTAACGTAGTGACGGGTAATGGGAGGTATGGCGTTAGGAGGAGAACAGGCCAGGTAAGGGGAACTCGTCCCAGACAAATTGTGTCTGTGCCTTGTTCCGGTTCTCCTCATACCCACAGGTTTGTTGGTTGTCCTATCAGCCAGCTCTCGGATCTCCAAGTGCTGCTTTTGAATGCCAGGTCGGTACATAATAAAACCTCACTTGTCCATGATTTAATTCTGGAGGAGAGTGCCGACCTGGCATGTATAACCGAAACCTGGGTGGCTGATCAGGGAGGAGTTGCTCTTTCCCAGCTTTGTCCACCCGGGTATTTGGTTCAGCACTGTGGTAGATCTGAGGGCCGGGGAGGGGGGGTCGCTGTGGTCTATAGGAGTTCTTTCCCTCTCACCAAGCACCCTGTCCAGATGGCGACTGGTCTGGAATGTCTCCACCTTGTATTGGGCCAGGGAGACAGACTAGGAATACTGTTGGTGTACCGTCCACCTTGCTGCCCAACAGCTTCCTTAGCTCAGCTGACCGAGATAGTCTCGGAGGTGCTCTTGAGATCCCCTAGACTTTTGGTACTGGGGGATTTCAACGTCCATGCCGAGGCTGTCTTATCTGGCGCAGCTCAGGACTTCATTGCCTCCATGACAACAATGGGGCTGTCTCAATTTTCTACCGGCCCAACGCATGTGTCGGGACATACTCTTGATTTGATCTTCGCCACTGGACATGGAGATGGTGATCTGGCGGTGGGGTGTTTTTCATCTACCCCATTGTCATGGACAGATCACCGCTTGCTGAGATTTAGACTTACAGCGGCTCTTTCCCTCTGCAAAGGTGGAGGATCTATTAAGTTGATCCGCTCCCGGAGCCGGATGGATCCCGCAGGTTTTCAGAGGGCTCTGGGAGATTTTCCGGCTGATAGGACTGGTGCTCCTGTCGAGGACCTGGTCGCACTGTGGAATACGGAAATGACCCAGGCTATTGACACGATCGCTCCCGCGCGCCCCCTCCGCTGTAGAGCTCATACAGCTCCGTGGTATACCCCGGAGCTGAGAGCGATGAAACATGAGAAAGATGGAGTGCAGATGGAGGAAAACTCCCAGTGGATACAATCATGCCTTGGTAAGTGCCACCAATAAGTTGTATACAAAAGCGGTAAGGACAGCAAAGAAGCTTTATTTTGCTGCCTCTATTAGATCATCCCTATGCCGCCCAGCGGAGCTTTTTAAAGTCGTGCGTGGGCTCTTACACTCTGGCCCCCACGATACTACAGAAACATCGGAAGCCCGCTGCAACGAAATTGCTGGACACTTTCAAGATAAGATCGCATGTATCCGCAGGGATCTTGACTCCGATGTTGCGACAGATGAATCCATTGAAGTGTCCGGAGCACGGCCTTGTCCTTCATTATTGGATGGGTTTCAGTTGGTGCAGCTCGAGGAAGTGGACAAGGTGCTTGGAATGGTTCGGGCAACCACGTCTGTTCTGGATCCTTGCCCATCTTGGCTAGTGAAAGCTAGCAGGGCTGGGACCACCGGTTGGGCCAAGGAAGTGGTTAATGCCTCCTTGAGGGAGGGAGTAGTCCCTGGTAGCCTCAAGGAGGCAGTAGTGAGACCTCTTTTAAAGAAACCCTCCTTGGACCCAGATAACTTGAACATAGACCGGTGGCGAATGTCCCTTTTTTGGGCAAGGTTTTGGAACGGGTGGTTGCCGGCCAGCTCCAGGCACTCTTGGATGAAACCGATTATCTAGATCCGTTTCAATCCGGTTTTAGGCCCGGTTTTGGCACCGAAACAGCCTTGGTCGCCCTGTATGATGACCTTTGTCGGGAGAGGGACAGGGGGAGTGTGACTCTGTTGATTCTCCTTGATCTCTCAGCGGCGTTTGATACCATCGACCATGGTATCCTTCTGGGGAGACTCGCGGAGTTGGGTGTCGGGGGCACTGCTTGGCAGTGGTTCCGCTCCTACTTCGCGGACCATCACCAGAAGGTAGTGCTTGGGGAACATCACTCGACACCATGGACTCTCCATTGTGGAGTCCCTCAGGGGTCGGTCTTGTCCCCCATGCTTTTCAACATCTACATGCAGCCACTGGGTGCGGTCATCAGGAGTTTTGGAGTGCGTTGCCATCAATATGCTGATGACACGCAGCTCTATTTCTCCTTTTCATCTTCTTCAGGTGAGTCTGTTGATGTGCTGAACCGTTGCCTGACCGCGATAATGGACTGGATGAGAGCTAATAAACTGAGACTCAATCCAGACAAGACCGAGACACTGCTGGTGAACGCCTTCCCTGCTCAGATGGTGGATGTTCACCCTGTTCTGGATGGGGTTACACTCCCCCTGAAAGAACAGGTACGTAGTTTGGGGGTTCTTTTCGATTCTTCCTTGTCTCTCGAGGCCCAAGTGGCCTCGGTGGCACGGAATGCATTTTACCATCTTTGTCTGGTAGCCCAACTACGCCCCTATCTGGACAGGGACAACCTCGCCTCCGTTGTTCGTGCTCTGGTAACTTCAAGATTGGATTACTGTAATGCGCTCTACGTAGGGCTGCCCTTGAAGACAGCTCGGAAGCTTCAGCTGGTGCAGAACGCGGCTGCCAGACTATTGACGAGGACCAGTCGGTCTTCGCATATAACACCTATTCTGACGCGTCTGCACTGGCTTCCTATTTGCTTCCAGGCGAGATTCAAGGTGCTGTTTTTGACCTATAAAGCCTTACATGGCGTGGGACCTCAATACCTTGTGGAACGCCTCTCTCGCTATGAACCTACCCGTTCACTTCGTTCAGAATCTAAGGCCCTCCTCCGGGTACCAGCTCATCGGGAAGCCCGGAGGGTGGTTACTAGATCTAGGGCCTTTTCTGTGGTGGCCCCTGAGTTGTGGAACAGCCTCCCCGAAGAGGTACGCCTGGCGCCTACACGTCTATCTTTCCGGCGCCAGGTAAAGACCTTTTTATGCTCCCAGGCATTTTAATCTTTTAATTTTCTTAATCTTTCTACTTTTAACATGTATCCTTCTTAATTTGTGTTCTATTTCGTTTTTGTTGTGCTTTCTGTTGTTTGTTTGTACATGTTTTTGTGATTTTTTACTATGATATATTGTATTTTATCTTGTTTGTTCACCGCCCTGAGAGCTATTCTGCTAAGGGCGGTATATAAATTGAAATAATAAATAAATAAAATAAATAAGTACCACTGAATTTAATGAGATTTACTCCCACTCCCAGGTGGACGTATAGGATTGCAGCCTAAATGTAAATACAAAGGAATAGTCGTAAACATTTTTCAACAATTAGAGAATTGATTATAAGGAAGACCATCTACCAGCCATTGTTTCAAGACCTCCACGTGGTGCACAGTGAGACAACATGGACTGATGAAACGCCAATTCCATGAGCGCCAGAGTAAATTAGGTCAAAAATACTTAAGCTAGTTTAAGTAAAGATAGCATAACCTCAAGGAAACATACATAAGTAACATTCATTTGGAGAAATGGAAACTTAAACAATAGTGGTGGCTGGTGCCCTTTGCGATTGATACAGAAGGCAGAGAGGCCAACAGTAGGTGGAGCCAGCGGCAATGACAGGCAGAGCCCATGCATTCTAGTTTTGCAACCACCCTCCTCCCTACTGAGTTCTATAATGCCAACAATGAGACTAAGGGCTTATCCACAAGGAAGCATTTATTTGTAACAAATTCACTGCTTTTACCATCGTAATAGAATTGCAAGATCCACACTTCGTGCTCAATGGTAGCTTCAAATCTGTTGTTTTCCATTCACACAAGTAGGAGTTCCTCTGGGAAGGATTAGTGTCACTGCTTCCTTCTGGCCCCGCCCTCTCATTTTATATTTTTACTCCCTCCGGTTGCTCAGTTACTGGGCATGTGCAAATATTTTTTACCTGCGCAGTATTTCTACTCCCTTCTGTCCCCACCACTTCCTGAAGTTTGGCAGTTGGAAAGAAGTGGGGTCATCTGCCCCCCCCTTTCTCCACTGCCCCTTGCTTTTTCTGAGTTAATTTTTCCCCACTGGAAAAACAAATATTGATATTAATATTGATATGTTTGAGGTGACATTAAAAAAAATCCAGTTAGATTTTTTAGGGAAAAATATCGGAGACCAGACGTGGAGAGAGTTCAAAATTCTCTCTGCAAATAGTGAAGGGGGGAGGACAGAACAGTCAGACGTTGTTAGATGAAAATGAAAAAAAAATTGTTTTTGGTGAGTAGCACCAAACACACGCTAAATCACCATGTAGATGAGCCCTAAGGTGGAGGAAGCTGCAGCGGTGGCTGGTGCCCATTGCGAGTGGTAGGATGGAAGTCAGGGAGACCAACAGTAAGTGCAGTCACAGCCAATGACAGGCAGACCCAATCCCTGATGGGTTGTATATAAGAAGGCAGGCATGTGGAGAGTGGCTAAGGGCAGACAAGTTGGTGGGGCAGTACTCCATTTGCCCTAATGGACCAGCATCCACTGGGAAGCTGACAGCCAGGACTGGATGTAAATAAGAATGCAGGCAGGTGGGGGTTGGCAGGACAGCACCCCATTTGTCCTAAAGGACCAGTTTTGTACACACCATCTGCTACCATAGAAAAGACTACCAAGACAATATTGTGCTGAAATATGTTTGCCATTAGACTTTTGTCTGGCAACTTGGGTATGTGTGCAGACAATGTGTGGCAACTCTTTAGGGGACCTGACTTTTTATTTCTTTATACCAGAAATAGAAAACCTGCCTGGCCCACCCACCGACCCCTGGAAAAATGTTCTAGTCTACTAGCTTTTCTAAGAGAGAGAAAGGGAATACAGATGCCCAGAGGCATAAGCCAATGGGTACATAAGAGCACCCTGAAGAGCTTCTTTAAAGCAGCAGCATGCAAAACAAAACAACCCCAAAATGTACTGACAGAATGGGAGGAGGAAAGAACTCAGGATTCAGATTTCACCCCATTTAAGAGAAATAGAACTCCTGAGAAGTTTTTTCTTTTCTTTTGACCACTAAGGGCTGCTTGAAGATGCCTGAGGCTGCAATCCCAAACACAACGTTCTGGGAAGTATTGCCAGTGGGTCTTACTTCTGAGTAAACAAGTGTAGGGCTGCACTGTAAAAATAAAAGGCAACAACTGCTAAATCACTCAAGAATACGGATTCCTAAAAGAGAAGTGATTCAGATGATCATGAAGCAATAACAGAGGCAGAAAAATGAAACAAAGTGTATCAGGTCAGTCCCATACAACAAGAACAGAAGGCCAATGCTGAATCATCTGAATCACATTTCTAGACTGTGTAGAAAGAAATTAAGGATATTTGCAGTTCCATTTGAACTGATAGCCTCAAACTCTAGACTAAATGGGTTACACCCTCTAATCCTGAAAGAGATGGTTACAGAGATTAGCAGTGCCCTAATGAAACCTTTTGATGACTTCTTAGAGGGGAGGGGAGAAGGATAAAAGACAAAATACACATACCATTCCCTTAGGAAGGAACTTCAGTAGGGCGGGTCCAGGAAATAAGGATCCTAAAACATTGACAGAGTAAGGCAAAGGATTATTGAAACACCCAGAAACAAATCTTAAAAGGGATGTGCAGAATAAAAATGGTTAACATGGATCCAGATTGGATATTCCTCCTGTACATCACAACACTTTAGGTTAAAATAACTTTTAAATATATAGATACTTTACAAAAGATGCACATTTACAAAAGAGTAAAAAAGGGTATTAAAGATTATAAAGGACATATAGAAAAAGAAACACACACTCACATAAAAAAGATATTTGTTTTAAATCACTTTTGAAATTCAACAAGAACAGCCAAACCAGTGCACAACTTTACTACATTACTACAAAAAGGAAGTGGTTCCGCAGCTAGCTAACAACAGATTGTTCTGGTAAAAACAGTGGAGACAGACAGGCACAGGAAGGAAAGCATGACGGTATTGCACTGAAATGTAAGGTTGTTGTTGGGCTATGTAAAGTCACACAAATAAAAAAAAAGAAATTTAAATAACTATAGTTGGAAAATTCAGCCTCAAATAATGGGCCAAACTTTATAGTAGTGACTCAAGTCTTAGGCTCTGGGTTGCTGCCAAACTGATATCAAGCCTATGGGTGGTATTCAGTGGTAGTCCCACTGAGAGCTGTCTCATTGAAGTTAATAGACATGACTAAGTTGTGTTCATTAATTTCAGTGGGTCTACTCTGAGTACAACTTAGCTGAACACAATCCTATGTGTATAATTTTCAAATGAGAAGCCGGGAGAGAATGGGGGTGCTGAAACCTCCTTCTTGCTCATTGCTTTTCCCAAACAGCTCTTTCCTATCACCATGTTTTTCCTAGCAGAAAATCAGCCCAGCTTGAGGAGGGTGTGGTGTGCGGATCTGTGGGAAGGTGGAACTTGCAGCCTATCTTTGTATTTGTTTATTTTAAGATCCCCTCCAGGCAGCTTGAGGGAAAGTTATAGCACTCACCCTCCACTCATGGCTTTGCCTCTTGAAATCCAGCCTCCCCCCCCCCATTGTGTATGATTTGCAACTATTTGGCACAACCAACCAGTCTAAAGCATATGCCTGTAGCTGTAACATCTAGTTTGGCCTGGGCTCACCTGCTGTCCCCAGGTGTGATAGAAGATGCTGTCCCATTGCTGGTGCTGGAGATTCAACCACCAAACTGATCAGCTTCTGTATACACTAGGGAGGGGACTCCATCTTGTCCTTCAACTCAGATAGCAAAATGTCTTGGACCAATCCTGCTCTCTAGTGAAGTAATGAGATTTAGATTAGATGTTAAGATCACACAGAAAAGGTTGCCTGTTGCCTGTCTGCATGCTGCTCCTTCAGCCAGGAGACTTGCTCAGCCTAAAAACAGAGAGGGCGAGGTTCTGAGGGCAGGCTTTTCTTACTCTTCCACATTATAAAAACAACCTTTTGGAAATATACTTGAAGTATTTGGACAGCTGTCTGAAATGTTTACAAATCTATCTAGTCTTCTGATGCCATCTAGTGACACAAAGTGGGAACGGAATGGCTTTTGAAATAATTGCCATCATCCATTATTTTCTGCATCTCTAGCAGCCCAGTCCTATGCATTGTTATTCAGAAATAGACCACACTATGTTTAATGAATTTTGTGTTTTTAAGATGATGTGAGCCTTATGGAAGATTTAGTTCTGAGAAAAGGCATATAAGTGCTGAAAATTAAAACAAATTAGGACTTCTTCCATCTAAATGTCTACACATGATAGGTGTCTTGCAGCTTTATACATACTTACCTAGGAGAATGCTGGTTTATTGAAATTAATGGGTCTTACTTCTGAGTAGGCATGCATAGATCTGTATTGTTAGGCTGCAATCCTATACCCACTTACCTGGGAATAAGTCTATTGAATTTGATGCAACTCACTTCTTAATATATACAAATATGTACATATAATTTTTATTTGTAAATATAACAAAAAATAATGGGAAAACAAAGTAACATTTTTTAAAATTCCATGACCAGTTTATGTTAGTAGGAATATCCTATTAATCCTAATTTAAACACATAAATAAATTAATTCCTAGTTGAAGGTGCTGCCTAAATCCTGTGCTTCCACACTGAATATCTCAAGTTCCTATGTTAATCTACATATGTGTCTAGCTCTAAACTTCTCAGATTCCTATGAAACAATGTTGACTATCTTTAGGATTTCCTGCTTTTCAGCCTGATACAGTAACTGGTTTTAAAGGTGCCAAGGCACAGATGGAGAATGTAGCTGCTGCCCTTACTGTCCTGCCCTGCTCTCCTTTCCCATCTGATGCTGGAGCAAAACTAGAATTCATTTGCAATAGAAGAGGATGGATGAATGGACTGTTATAGCAATGGAGTATGCATAGGAGAGAAAGTGGTGGAATCTATATTGTTGTGAGAGATGCCACCAGGATTCTATGGGTCACGTATACGGTATGTGGACCAAGCCTTCTGCCCAACTTGCAAACTATGACACAAATTTGTATACCATTTGCATATGCTAATGTATATGTATAGATGGAAATTTAGAAATAATTAGTATAGTTTAAATAATTTAAATTTAAATAAAACTACAGTGCATCTTGTCATAGGGTGAAGACTATGATTGTGTTAAGTGACCTCTTACTCCTGTCTAGTCATCTTGGCTTTGGTAAGTATATGTATATAATAGACCCTTTTTTTAAAGAAGATGTTTTTAAAGTTTTTTTAAATGTTTTTAACGTTGTTTTGTTTTAATGTATTTATGATGTTTTAGAGTGTTTTTAGTGTTTCTGTTTGCCGCCCTGGGCTCCTGCTGGAAGGAAGGGTGGGGTATAAATAAAATAAATAATAATAATAATATGTAAGTATATATATATCTTTAAAGGGCACAGGGAAAAATCAATTTTGGTGCACTCATAAGTAACAAGCTGTCTGACCAACAGACTGTCAATAGATTAAGCTTTTTCCTTAATTGTATTTCTATGCTAGAAAAGGCTAAACCTATTGAATTTCTGCCTGTCATCAAGCTGTTAAACCCTGTTCTCTTTCAGTGCCAAACCTAAATCATGCAAAGAACGTATGAGTTGTAAGCCAGTTATGTTACTGTAGGGCTTTTGTCAATTGCTTCAAAATGAGCCAGAAAAGTCCCTTCCCAAACAATAGGTGATTGGTTAGAAAGGTGCCTGCACATTTTTGTTTTGTGACTCTCATTCCATAAGGGGTAGAGGTTTTTTTGTTGTTGTTGTTCAATGAAATTTCAGAACTCAGATCCCTGGTAGCTCTGGACTAGGGTTGCCAGGCTCTTGGTTGCCGGCCCTGGCCACCAAGAGATCTTCCGTATCTTTAAAAGTTGTGGAGAGGGGAGGGAGAATTCCACCTTGTGGTTTTTCCCGTTACAGAGTTGCAAGAACACCTGCACTTGGCTGACTTTCTGTTCTCCTAAAGATACAGGATCAGGATCAGGCCATGAACCTGGCAACCCTACCACACAATAAAACACCAGTCCTGAGCAGCCCTCAAAATAGTGCAGAAGAGCTGATAGGGAAGCCTTTTAGAAGGCAGCTTTGAGAACTGCAGTTCTTGCCACACCCACTTTGACATGTTACCCCTGGAGGATTGACCATGGGTAACTTTGGCCCCAGCCTGAAAAAGGTTTGCTATTTCTCAAATATCAACTTTTGGGGCTACAACACAAAGATTTGTTAGTTGCTTGTTACCTGAAAGTCTCCAAGTGACTTTCAACTCTGTTAAAAACACAAAGAAATATATTATACTATTAAAAAAATCCCACAACAACAATAACCCCCATGACAGCCAGAGAAAGGTTTGGCAGCACATTAACAACAAACAATATCATCTTAGTCTATCAAAAGCCTGGGGGGGGAAAGATGAGTCTTCCATCCTGAAGTAAACTGTCATATCTTAACAATGGACTCATAAAATCTACATAGCAGAAGCAGGTCAGTCTCTATGTAAGATAACGACCACACAAATCTGAAATTCAGCTGGAACTACCGATAAATTGTTAGGTGAATATTTCAGTCTGCCAAAAAAAAATTGTTTTAAATTCTGGGCAAATTGCTATATCAGCTGATGCTGTGCCAGTCTTTTTCCCTGTGGGGTGAATAGCTGCTGGGGGCAATAAATTATTTATTTAAGGGAATGGCATTGGAGGAAAGGGCTACACCCCTCTCCTGGAATTCCACTTCCTTGATCTTCAAAGCAGCCCCATGGGTCTACTAATTAGTAAAAGAAAAACTAGGAGAGCCTCATGATGGCTTTCTCTTGTGTCATCTCTAATTTGGCCTTTACTGGCTATAAACTGTAATTACCTTCCAAAGGGATATTGTGCAAACAGCACCAGCCTGCTGTGTCTATCATCATCAGTAGGCTTGTTGACGCCTAGAAATCTAATCTTACTAAATGGAATCAATTGATTAATGTATGATCTCCACCCTCAAATCACACTCATTGATTTAAATAAAATCTCACCTTGTAAAGATTTTTACCCCCTCCACCAAACTCATGTGTGTGACTATCACCTTTTCCCCCTGGCAGGGAAAGATGAAATCCTCCAAAGCACATGTAGAGATAAGGTGGCAGGGAAAGAGAGAGAACAAGAGCTATGCAATCCTGGATTGCTGAGGGAGAGAAGGGAAGCAAGGCTATTCCACCACATCTGCTGAGAGACCAGCTACCTTTAGGTCTCTCCAGCTGTCACTTAGCAACAGCCACAACATCAGGCTGCAAACCAGAAAGGAGAGAAGGGAAGCAGGGCTATTCCATCAGCAACACTGAGAGACTACCTGCCTTAGGTCTATTACCTAGTGTAGGGTTGCCAGGTTCATGGCCTGAGACTGATCCTGTATCTTTAGGAGAAGAGAAAGTCAGCCGAGTGCAGGTGGGGGGAAGGGAGAATCCCACCTTGTGGCTTTTCCCATTACAGGGTTGCAAGAACACCTGCACTTGGCTGACTTTCTCTTCTCCTAAAGATACAGGATCAGTCTCAGGCCATGAACCTGGCAACCCTAGTTTAGATAGTCATGTTTTTCAATTTCCTAGATTGGCCTTCCCCCCACCCTTTTCTAGTTCAGCCCCTTTTAAACATAACCATCCACAACGTTCAGGTATTTATTAACTCAGATAAAATACATATATAGATAAAATACAACAAATATATATAGATAGATAAAAATGAATACAAGTGTACACAGAGAGATAATAAACTTTATAAATACAAAGGTAAGACTTTTCAGATACTTACTCTATTCACATTTTCCCCAATATCATGGGTCTACTTTATCCTGCATTCTCTCATTTCAGAAAGAAACTCAATTTTTCAATAATTTTTTTGTCACCTTGCCTCCCCCCAACTATATTTATAAGCATTACCATTGTACTATATCCCAGATTGTAATCAACCAGTCCTCTGTTTTGGGCATTCCTGGCTTTTTCCATACATGGTAAGCTATGGTCATTCAAGCTGCAGTAAATAAATGAGTGACATCCCTCCACATCTAACATGGAGAATGCCCCCCAACTTCTCATTCTCTTCAATTAAGCTCCCTTAATTGTGGCACCCCTAAGAAACAGAATGTGGTTCGGGGATGGGGAACCTGTGGCCCTCCAGGGATATTGGACTCCATCATCCCTGACATTGGCCGATTCTAGGTAGCGGTGCTGGGAGTTGGAGTCCAACAACATCTGGGATAGGGATGGAAGGACTGTCAGTTTCAATTTTATGTTTCTCATTTTGTCCAATCTTAAATTCAGTTGTCCCAATTTGTGCACCAATTCGCGATTTTTTTTAAAAAAAGATCCCCATTAAAATTCTCCAGCATTTTTGTGAGAATCTCTTTCACTAAACATATTCTTGTATGTAGTTTTGACTGATGTATTCATTTTTATGCACACTTTCCCCTAATCCCAAGGCACAACCATGGCCAGTTCCGGCACTATGCATTGCCATCCCAACCAGCAGTCTCCTCAGCCGTGATCTCCAAGCGCTTGTAGCCTCATCAGGTGATGGCAAATGGCCCCCATGGTGCACCATCTCTGATCATTATTTATTTATTATCCACACAGAACCTTCACAGAGGCAGTCAGGACATGGAGCTGTGTTGTCACATCTCCAACACACTCTGAGACAGCTGCCAGGCCAAGGTCAAGGTAGCAGCCATCTCCCATCACAATCAGTCTGTGCCCCACCTGCACCCACAGAGCTGTCATAGTCCTTGGCAGGGCACAGACCACATGTCCTCATCCTAGGATGCCATCAGTTAGAAACTTTGGTGACACATCAGGTTGACAGCTCCTGCAGGCCCTTCCAATATGCAGATGACACCCAGTTTTATCTTTCTGTTCCATTTGAATCGAACGCGGTGGTTGAAGTGTTAGTGAAGTGCTTGGAGGTGGTGATGGGCTGGATGTGGGACAATAAATTGATGCTGAATCCTTAAAAGATAAGAGGTATTATGTGTCCTGGGTTCTTGAGTCTGTGAGGTGGGAAGATGGCCTGTCCTGGATGAGGTTGCATTCTCCTGGAAGGATCAGGTCCATAACTTGAGGGTGCTCCTGGATTCTGTTGGAAGTGGGGCAAGAGCAACTTCTGTTTGGGTTCTTTTGTTTGTATTCCAGAAGGAAGATAGAGTTAGGGTCCTCCAGCTGGCTAGGCTTGCCTACCTTTACCTGTGCTCTTCTCTACCTAACATCCTTCCATTGTAGACTCATACGCTTAGGGAAGCTGACCTGCCCCTCCTTCGTCTTCTTCTTCGACTATCTGAGGAGAGAGGAGACATCTCTGTCTTTGTTCTCTCTTCCTGAACCATGAGGGCAATATCCAAGTCTGGGCATTGCACCTCCAACGTAGTTAGAACTAGGTATGCCTTTCCTATCTACTATGTATTTCTACAAATAAAGTAGCTTTTCTTATTTTACTAAGTCTCAAGTCTCAGTGGTTTAAATTCAGGGTAAACGCCTGCTTCTTAGGTAATTACATACACTGGCACACACAGCTCAGACCGCTGGGTTACTCTGTAACAGATTGAACTTTATCACTGAAGGCTCAGATGGCCTCGGTGGCTAGGAGTGCCTTTTTCCAGCTCCAGCTGATTTGCCAGCTTCCACCCCTTTGGGACAGAGATGACTTCGCCACTGCACTCCATGCTCTAATTACTTCCAGACTGGATTATTGCAATGCAGTCTATGTGGGACTGCCCTTGAAGATGATTCGGGAACTTCAACTAGTCCAAAATGCAGCAGCCAGATTATTGACGGAAGTTCTGTTTAGATCTCATATAACCCTGACCGCGATAATGGACTGGATGAGAGCTAATAAACTGAGACTCAATCCAGACAAGACTGAGACACTGTTGGTGAATGCCTTCCCCGCTCAGATGGTGGATGTGCATCCTGTTCTGGATGGGGTTACACTCCCCCTGAAAGAACAGGTCCGTAGTTTGGGGGTCCTTTTTGACCCTTCCTTGTCTCTTGAGGCTCAAGTGGCCTCGGTGGCACGGAACGCGTTTTACCATCTCCGTCTGGTAGCCCAACTACGCCCCTATCTGGATGGCGACGACCTCGCCTCAGTTGTTCATGCTCTGGTAACTTCGAGATTGGATTACTGTAATACGCTCTACATAGGGCTGCCCTTGAAGACAGTTCGGAAGCTTCAGCTAGTGCAGAATGCGGCAGCTAGACTATTGACGAGGACCAGTCGGTCTTCGCACATAACTCCTGCTCCGGCTCGCCTGCACTGGCTACCTATTTGCTTCCGGGCAATATTCAAGGTGCTGGTTATGACCTATAAAGCCTTACATGGCGTAGGACCGCAATACCTGGTGGAACGCCTCTCCTGCTATGAACCTACCTGCTCACTTCATTCAGCATCTAAGGCCCTCCTCCGGGTAGCAACCCATCGTGAAGCCCAGAGGGTGGTTACTAGATCTAGGGCCTTTTCTGTGGTGGCCCCCGAGTTGTGGAATAGCCTCCCCGAAGAGGTACGCCTGGCGCCTACATTATTATCTTTCCGGCGCCAGGTAAAGACCTTCTTATGCTCCCAGGCATTTTAATCATTTTAATCTTTTTATCTTTTTAATCTTGTAATACTAATCCTTTTATCATCTTATATTTTGTTTAATTGTATTTTGTTTTCATTGTGTCTTATATGTTTTGTGATTTTATTATTATGATGTATGTATTTTATCCTATTCTGTTTACCGCCCTGAGAGCTACTTGCTATGGGCGGTATATAAATGCAACAAAATAAATAAATAAATAAATAAAATAAACCCGTTTTAAAACAGCTGCATTGGTTACCAGTTTGCTTCCAGACCCAATTCAAGGTGCTCACACTTGTGTTTAAACATGGCTAAACAACTTAGACCCCAAATATCTGAAAGACCGTCTCCTTCCCTACAGAACCTCTTGGGTGTTGTGATTGGCAGAAGGGGCCCTCTTGGTAGTGCCACTGCCCTCAGAAGTTGAGCTGGCGGTGGCCCGAGAGAAAGCATTCTTTGGCAGCCCCTAAGCTGTGGAACTTCCTCCCCACAAAGCTGCATCTGGCATCTTCTCTGTGGTTTTCATCGTATGATGAAGATGCACCTCTTCACTCTGGTTTTTGACCCTTGATAGTTAAACTGTTTTTAATCATGCATTTTATATTGTTGTGACCCACCCTGGCACCTATTAGTGAAGGACAGGTAATAAAATTAAAAGAAGTGGTAGGAGGGAGGTGCCCAGAATGACAAAACAATATGATGAAAAGTCACAATTTTATTCCGTTTTTATGAATAAAAATTATATAAAAAGCCCAACGCGTTTCGGCTAATCACATATAGCCTTCATCAGGGGCTGAAAGAAAGAAATATACACTGAAATTACTTAACATTCTGTTCAGAATTGTAACTTACAGTTTCAGTTTTTTGGGAAAGGAGGGTGGGGTGGGAGTACAAACATTTTCCATCACTATATTACTCACATGCTTGTTTAAATTCTTCCTTCAAAGTGATGGTATTGTTGATGTTATTCAAAAGATTACAAATTGTCAATAACACGTTCGTCAGGCTAAATCTGGTAAGTGTGTATATTGAGAGCTGCCGTGAAAAATATAGTCTATCTTAATTGCTTTCAGCTGGAATTCACGTTTGTTTGAATAACTGCAGACTCTCATTCCTTAGGGATCCTGTTTCAATTACGTATACGTTATATTACGTCTTAGATTATCTCAGTTGGAGTTCTACATCGCTTATTAATTATATTCGCTGTTATCTTGGATTTTAATATATGAGCTTCCTTTGAAAGAGGAATAGTTAAAAACACACATTCTACTATTTTTTCATTAGTCAAAACATTGATATAACATTGAGGCACCTCCCTCCTTCCACTTGTTATATTGAATGACATCCACTTTTTTTCTACCTCTAATAAAATAAAAACATCATAATCATCTGTCATCCTTCCTTATCTGCTCCTTCTTACCCTTTCCTTTATGCCCAAGGGGATGAGATTAGAAGCTTCCCTTTGAGTTAGTAGATATCCCTAGTGTGCCCTCAAAGGAGGGTCCCAAGCCATGGTTTCACCCTAGTTTTCTAAAAGAAAACCGTAGAATAAAACGTAGGGACACAGAAAGCTGCCTTATACTGAGTAAGACTAGGTTCATCTAGCTCAGTATTGTATACACTGATTGGCTGCAGCTCTCCAGGCTTTCAGGAATGGGGCACTCCCAGCTCTGCCTGAAGATGCCAGGGACTGAACCACAGATCTTTTGCATGCAAAGCAGACGCTCTGCTACTAAGCTATGGCCTTCCTCTAAACAGGCAGTGTATGTGTGTAAAATTGTTATATGAGTTACCCTCGTTCTTTTAGCCACCGTGAACATCTCCAGTAACTTTACCAAATGTTTTGTGGCTAGAAGAGTGAATACAAATGTGAATGTGAAAAATGACAGTTCTTTAAAATGGTGATGTTGCAAAATGTTGCTTAAACCTTGCCTTGAGGCTTGAACACAGTCTAAGCTATAGACACAAAGTTCAATTAACGCTCTGAAGTTTCAGTAATAAAAAGAATATATAAGTAGAAACTCAGCAAGTTAAAACAAGTAAGATTCAAGACTCTTAATAATTACATTAAAGAAAGAAAATCTTGAGCAATCAATCTCAAGTAATATATCACAAACAGAACTGTTTGATTCATGCAGGAGGTATAGAAAGTTCCACAACCACAACTAGGTAGTAGATTCCTCCTGATAGTTCAGAGCAAGGCGTACAAAATTTAATTACTTTCCCCTCTTTCACTGACTAGAAACAGGGCAGATCTCCGATTTTCTAAGGGTCTGTTATTAAGAGGTTGAGATGATTGAAAACTAATTACAAATCAGACCAAACATGACTTGGAATTCATTTGACTGGCAGTTAAAGAATTCTTATCCAGCATTGCATCCATACGCTATCACTCTGAGGAGCCATTCTAGGTCATTAATTCACTAATAGGCAAAAAACCTTGCGGTTTAAGAATGTACCTATAGCCCACAGACATTTCTATCAAACTTTAAAAGGCAGGGAAATTGGGCAGCTATAGTGATTGCACCAGGGCAACAGGAGACCTGACCTCCTCTCTGAGATATTGTACTGCCCTACAAAGTTGTCAAAATGCAAACACAATTTGGTTTGGTCTTTCACAGTCCAATCCACTTGCTGTGTAGCTTGCAAGGATTTGGTAACATGTGCCTCTGAGCATATGGTGAGTGGTGGCAACACCTGCCATCTCCAAAAATGGAGAATTATATTTTTGTATGTTTGTTGGTATTCTTCTTACTTTGCTTCTTTCCTGTGTTACTAATGTTTCTACAGAGAATCTAAACTAGAAAATTTTATTTCCCTCATTATTCATCCTAGAAATCTGTGTCAAATTTATTTTTATTAATTTCAAAGCCTTTTTATTGGTGAATGTCATATGATGGTGAAGACAGCCTTTTGTGTTTCAAATTGGAGGCTATGTTCTATTTCTCTTTTGGGTGCATTAACAGTTGAATCTGAAACTGCAGTTTGATGTAAAATCAGACTGATTACAATATGTTGCTACTTCAGCAATGACTCTAGCTGTTGGAAAAAAGAGAATGCATGTTTTCAGCCTGCTATGTTTAAACCACTCTATTTAAGGCAAGGTGGGCACGGTCAATTAAAAACATAGAGCACACCTAGAATTTTGCTAGAATATATTTCACCTTCCACTGTTTTATCTTGTGCAAACTGAGACACTCCTGAGGTCCACTGGAGACTATTCTGCAGAAGTCAGCGCCATTATTCCACAATTATGTTTGGAGTTTTTTTTAGTGCAAGTTTTGCTGTACTTCACATATTCATAGAAACAAAAGCAAAAGAAAATGATTTCCTATAGAAAACTTCACTAAAATTGCAAAGTAAATCAGACATTTAAAGTGACCATCTGAACTATATCAACTGTATTAATAATGTTGCTTCCTCCGTGCTAAAACAAGATCAGCACAGCACATGTCTTCTTTCCATTATTTGGGTTGATTGCAGGTGTTGCCACCACTCACCATATGCTCAGAGGCACATGTTACCAAATTCTTCCAAGCTACACAGCAAGTGGATCGGACTGTGAAATACCAACCCAAATTGAGTTTGCATTTTGACCAATTTGTAGGGCAGTACAATATCTCAGAGAGGAGGTCAGGTGTCCTGCTCTCCTGGTGCATTCACTATAGCGGCCCAATTTCCCTGCTTTTTAAAGGTTGATAAAAATATCTGTGGGCTATAGGTACGTTCCTAAACCACAAGGTTTTTTGCCTATTAGTCAATTTCCCTGCTTTTTAATCCAGGAGGTAAGAAATGGGATCCTGTGCAAGTTTGCTGAGAATGGATTGATCATTTGCATGCTTATTGAATTCAATGGGATTTACTCCCCTGCAATCATGCTTAGGATAGGTGAAACTGACCACAGGGGATGGGGAAGGGAGGAGGAGGGATGGAAGGAAAGGCAGAGGGGAGGACTGGGATGGGAGCAGGCAGGAGGGGGAGGGGAGAAGAACAGATTTGATCATTTGCATGTTTATTGAGTTCAGTGTGATTTACTCCCGTGCACTCATGCTTAGGATAGGTAAAACTGACCTGGGGAGGAGGGAAGGAGGGATGAAGTGGGCAGGGGAGGAGGAAGAAGGAAGAGGGGGGAGGAGGAAGGGAGAGGAAAGGGGAAAGAGGGGAAAGGCAGGACTGATCATTTGCATGATTATTGAGTTCAATCGGATTTACTCCTATGCAATCATCATTAGGATAGGTAAAACTGACCATGGGGGAGGAGGAAGGGGAGGGGAAGGGGAAGGAGAATACTGGAGGGTGGCAAAGGAAGGGGGAGGGCAGGGCAGGTTTGATCATTTGCATGCTTATAGAGTTCAATGGTATTTACTTCCATGCAATCATGCTTAAGATAGGTAAAACTGACCATGGGGAGGAGGAAGGAGAGGGGGAGGAAGGGGAAGGGGAAGGGGAAGGAGAGGAGGGGAGGGGGAGGGAGGGGCAAGAGGGAGGGGGAGGGAAGCGGCAAGAGGAAGAGGATAAGAGGGAGAAGGGTGGGTAGGTTTGGTCATTTGCATACTAATGGGATTTATTTCTGTGAAATTATGTTTGAAAATGGAAATGGACTGCCTTCAAGTCAGCCGGACTTATGGCGACCCTCTGAATAGGGTTTTCATGGTAGATGGTATTCAGAGGTGGTTTTACCATTGCCTTCCTCTGAGGCTGAGAGGCAGTGACTGGCCCAAGGTCACCCAGTGAGCTTCATGGCTGTGTGGGGATTCGAACCCTGGTCTCCCAGGTCGTAGTCCAACACTGACCTGGGGGAAGGGCAGAGAGGGGAGGAGATTGGGTGGGTGGGCACTGGACAGAAGGAAAGCCCCTTTCCTTTCCAAAAGGAAAACATTGTAAACAGTATCATTGCTTTTCAGCATTTCCCCACCTTTTTATTCTACAGAAGGCACATGTAGCCTCCCACCCAAATGTAAACCAAAGCTGTCCCTGGTCACATCCACACCAGGCCTTTATTTCACTTTGGACAGTCATGGCTTCTCTCAAAGAATCCTGGGAAGTGTAGTTAGTGAAGGGTGCTGAGAGTTGCTAGACCTTCAATCAGAGTGGCTGACTGTTAAACCATTCTCTCAGAGGAATAGGAGTCTTCTCTCAGCACCCTTCATAAACTACACTTCTCAGGATTCTTTGAGGGAAGCCATGACTGTCTCAAGTGAAATCAAGTCTGGTGTGGGTGTGCCCCCTGATTAGCCAAACCCAGCAGCTGTGAGGCTTTTAGAACACTGACAGTTGGTTCTTACTGAGCATGCCCTGAGTTATCATTCGCTTTAAGCCAAAATTTCTTAAATTAATTAAAAATCAGCCAGGCATTTTTTTTAACTTTTAAACTACAGAAGATGAAGGTCAGAGTATGGGGCAAAGTCAGTATTAGGATTACAGGTACTTTGTAAACATGGCTGATTTTTAATGAATTTCAACAGATTATGAGAACTCAGAGAGAAAAAGTCCAAAAGGGCTCTGGGGTTTTTCCCTCTCTTTTTAGACTTTGAACTCTCTATTCTCTCTGACTGTTTTGTGTATCGCCATAAAAATGGAGAGTGTTGTTAAGCAAGCGTTTCTGAGTTCAGGACTGTAAGTTTGGTAAGGTTGTATTTTGAAATGAGCTTATGGGAAGCATCAGAATGGCATGGAGGTATTTTCAATTTAACATTGCGGAATGTGAAAAATCCATGGTGGCTATAGTATACAGCCACTCTTGTGGCTGTATAATTTATTCAGCTTTTTTGCTCATGAGCTCATACATCTCAGTAGCCTACCGTGATTTATTTACAAAACAATGTGCAAATAGTCACATTCATTGCAGTTTGGATGCCATATTGGTTTCAAGGTCAGTACTAGTAATCCCCTTGGCCTCTGCTACTCACACATGCTTAGATGAGTTGTCGTTGATATTATCTGAGGATGCTTTGCATGCAAAAGGTCCTAGATTCATTTTCTCATATCTCCATCAAGTTAAAAACAGATCAGATAGCAGGCCTTGGGAAAGAATTAACCAGATGAGCTGCTACCACCAGTTGGAGTAGGCAAATCTGAACTTGATGGGCAAATAGTCTGATATGGTATGTCATGACCCTAGAGTTCAGCAGTGACCAATATACTGAATCACATGCTGCAAACTCACTGGCTAAGGATCTAGACCAGGATCCTGAACCTGATGCTGGTGACCAGAGGGACACTCTGGGACTCTCTTGGGTACCTTACTCTGGGCCCAAGGAATTGAGCGCTTTCAAAACTACCTCACAGAGCTAACACCACAGGGAATGAACAAGGTGGGAAGACAGAGAGTACCCGTCTGCAGGCTAGAGGGCTGTCCCTTTAAGGGCTGTAGTTTGAAAAAAGTGGTGAAGCCCAGGAGAGGTGTTCTGAAGGCACAGGTACAAAAGGTGGTGGGATCCCCTTCACTAGATGTCTTCAAGCAGAGGCTGGACAGCTATCTGCGGGAGATGCTCTAGCTGTGGATTTCCTGCTGTGAGCAGGGGGTTGGACTCGATGGCCTACAAGGCGCCTTCCAACTCTATGATTCTATGAAAAGGCCTTAGTCCACCTCTAGCCTTTCTTGGAGAAATTTGACTTCCTGGTGCTTTAATGCCTGACCTGCCTCACCTCATGGCCTCCTTTGCAAGATCAGAGCAGGATATGGTATAAGGCAGCCTCCTATGTTCCAAAAATGTTTTAAAAATCTTGTGCCACAACATATTCCCTCAACACTTGCTCTTCTGGGGGGATGGCAGCTAGCCAGAAGAGGTTGGCTGGCCTGGTCAGCATAATACTGAAAACCTTTCTCTTTCAACAAGCCTTTTAAGTTGAGGCCTTATCCCACTGCATCTGTTGGAATTGCTTTTTAATGTTTTTAAACCTTCTTTTTAAAAATAGATATTTTAAAACCTTTTTGTAAAGATGTTTTTAAAGCTTTTTAAAAAATGTTTTAAATGATGTTTTAATATATTTTAAAGTCTGTGTTTATAATGTTTTAAAGAGTTTTGGGTGCTTTTGTTTGCCGCCCTGGGCTCCTACTGGGAGGAAGGGCGGGGTATAAATCAAACAATAATAAATAAATAAATCGTTCTTATGAGCTGGGTGTTCTTGCCACCTTAAAGAGATGATTCAGTTACTGAAGAAATCACCTCTGGATCCCACTAACGATGTATCTGCTGGTCTCTTATGTACCCTTCTTGAATAAAGTGCTTGAGAAGGTGGTGGCAAAAAAAAAAAGCAGCCAGGTATTCTTGGATGAAGCTGATTATCTCAATCTATTTCAATTTGATTTCACGATAGAGACTGCCCTGATTACCTTATAAAGAAGGGGGAGCATGATCTTGTGGATTGTCTTGGGCATCTTGGCAGGTTTTGATGCCATCAGATGACAGGTGTTGGGAATCTTTGACCCTTCAGATACTGCTGAACTACAGCTCCCATCAGCCCCAGCAAGCATGCCCAATGACCAGGGATGATGCGAATCGTAGTTCAGCAACATCTGGAGGGCAGAAGGTTCCCCTTACTTGGAATATGGTGTCTTTCGTGGTTGAGGCATTACTTTGAGGTGGTTGTCCTCATTGTCATGTTGGAATACAAAATATGACACACTCTGCAACCAATCAAAGCATACTTATGCCCATATATAAACCCCAACTGGAAGGCCATCATTCAAATGGTAGGATGTGCGGCATGGGGCAGTCTTGCTCTGGTCTCATGCACATTTAGAGTACTCAAGGGAGAATGCTGTTGATGGACCAATCAAAATAATGACAATTTTTCAGTTACTTGGTTTAACTTTATTCAATATGCAGAGATTAAAGAACATGGCCATTGTCTACCAGCCACACATGGGCAGTTATGGAAAAACTTTTTTACAGCTACATCTACCCCTTCTCCCTTCTTTTTGTTCTTTTTCTTGTATTTGATGTATGTTTCTGAGAAAATTAATAAAAAACATTATATATATAAAAAATCTCCAACCATCACCATTCATGGGCTAGTATAGTGATGGTGTGGTAACACCATACAGATTCCACTGTGACTGAACACTGTGCTGCCATTGTGCTGGTGATGGTGGGGGAACTACCAAAATACGTTGCAATGTTTGATTTCATTTGGATTCCATAGTTAGTTGCACCTGGAAATCGAAAACTGAATGTAATGATCTGTTCATGCCCCTAATAACACATGAACTAATCATGTTGGGATTCACCCATGCTTGCCATTGGGAAATCCAATAATTGTTCTGCTAGACATTGAGACTGGCTTATGAAAGTTTAGCAACAACTGAAGAAAAACTTTGCCAGGTTCCATGACTGGTATAAGGAAGTTTAGCAACAACTCATATGCCACAATGGAAACTTTAAGTGGAGTGAGTGAGTGAGAAAAAGCCAGTCAAAAATGATACCAGTCTTTGTGTGTGACAATTCAAAAATTGATCTTTGTCAAAAATGTTATACACCTCTATCATGTCCCCTCTTACTCACCTTTTTTCTAAACAAAAAAGTGTCAGATGTTGTAGCCTTTCCTCATAGGACAGTTGTTCCAGCCCCATAATCATTTTGGTAGTCCTTTTCTGCACCTTTTCCAGCTCTATAGTAACTTTTTCGATGTGCAACTAGAACTTTACACAGTATTCCAACTGTAGTTGTACCACAGATATGCAAAACAGCATTATGATATTGGCAGCTTTATTTTCAGTCCCTTTCCTATTGATCCTTAGCAATCTACCCTTTTCCACAGCTGCTGCACAATATATTGACATTTTCATTGACCTATCCACCAGAACCCCCAAAATCTCATTCCTGGTCAGTCACCACCAGTTCAGACTCAATAAGTGTATGTATGAAGTGGATTTTTTTTTTTACTCCAATGTGCATCACTTTACACTTGTTTACATACTAACAATGTAGTTTCACAAAAGATGCAGCCAACAAAAATGCAAAAACATGACTGTCAACCTTTTGACAGAAGCAGCAGTAAGGATTGTTTGGACCTATCAACAGAAAAATTATTCAGCTCCTGCTACAAAGGACTGGCTATTAAAAGTGCTGGAAATTGCTCATATGGACAAATGAACAGATATGGTTTACAAAAGAAAGACAAGTTTGAATTGAATTTTTGCTTTCTAAATGAAATTCCCTTGTGTACCGTATTGGAATCAATCTGTGTTAGAAAGTTTAGATGTCGTATTTTGGTAATACTGGAAAGTAGGTTTAATTAAAAAAAAAGTTGCACAAAAATACTGTACACAGAAGTAAGATGTAACAGGTACTATGAGATACATTTAACAGCAGAATCTTGTTGCACTTTTCAGTTTATGAAGACATTTAGTATTTCTACAATTTTTCAGTTTATGAAGACATTTATTGTTTCTACAATTTATCATGAGTATTTTAAGAAACCCTGAACATTTCTTTTCATATTTCTGTATCAGGCAAGGCTTCACATGTGCAGTACTATTGGACTTCTAAAAAGGAAGCTTGGGATGGTTAATAACCATCAAGATTGCTAGATAATAGTCAGATCATCAAAGCAGCCCTGAATGTGGTGTGAAGTGGGGGCTTAAGCAACAACAACTACCCCTCAGTCTTGGAGCCTTGGAAGTACATTTCCTGCTAAACAGGAAAGACTGCCTAGCTTAGTTCTTCATTTTGCCAATGCAAATCTGAAGAAAGAAAAGAAGCCAGTATAACAAGTTAAATTTCTTATCTAACCTTATTGAAAACCTCATGTTGTGTAATTTTAAGCTGCAGATATAGTGTCTGGAAAAAGAGTAGGATAAATATGTCTTTTCAAATAGAGGAAAGAGCTATTATTTGCCCAGTAGTCTTAATGAAACCTGAGCTCTGTTTAGGTTCTAGACTGGCTAAATCCTTCTGCATTCAGTTTTACAACTGTTAGAAACTGGGTCTTTGCATCATGTTCTACATTTCTAGTGTCCTGTCCCCCCCATACATTAGTTTCACATCCAGCCTGATGAAAAATTCTGGAAAGAATGAAGGCTTGCCCATGTCTTTGTGACACTTTGGTTGGTCCCAACAAAAATACTATCCTACTGTGGCTTTTAGATTTGTTTTCTAATTAACCACATGGTTCCTACTTTTTGTATTGTGAAATGAGTTATTTTGTTTATGACACATACTCAAGATCATTATAAAAAGCCAGTCCTCAGCCTTCCATGCTATAACCAAGAAACAGGGCCCACAGTGGAGCTGTGAAGATTAATTTAAGAGGCAGGACTGGGCTTGATTTTCAACACTGAAATCACAAGTGTCACAGTCTTAATGAGATTGGAACTAGTAATCTCCCAAACCTACCACTTTGGCTAATCTCCTTTACCATCCACCCTCTTCCAACTCCAACTGTCAAATAACCAAAATTACCACCACCACTCCATCATACTATGCTCCTTGCAATTCCTCCTCCTATTTATCTTAACATTACAAGGGATCCTCCGTGGCGCAGAGTGGTAAGCGGCGGTAACGCAGCCGAAGCTCTGCTCACGGCCGGAGTTCGATTCCAATGAAAGGAGGAAGTCAAATCTCCGGTAAAAGGGGTCAAGGTCCACTCAGCCTTCCATCCATCCGTGGTCGGTAAATTGAGTACCCGGCATATGCTGGGGGGTAAGGAAAGGCCGGGGGAGGAACTAGCAATCCCACCCCATATATACGGTCTCCTTAGTAAACGTTGCAAGATGTCACCCTAAGAGTCGGAAACGACTCGCACTACAAGTGTGGCAAAATCTTTATCTTTTTACAAGGGATTTATCTCCCTCCCCTGTAAACAGAAACTCATACATGGTTCATTACAACAAGTCATCAAGAGCAGGTTCAGCCTTCCACTCCAATGGTGTCCTCAAATACAAGCTTTTATTCCCACTCACCCCCCAACCCTGTGAAAGGAATGACATCTGAAATACCTTTCTATCCAGCAGGATCAGCATAGTGCCTTAACAAATATAAAACGAGCAAATAAAAACTACCAGCAGAAACAATAAAAGCACAGCAGCACCAATAAAACATATGGGACAAAGTTTATCAGTTATCCAAAATGCTGTCTAAAGCAGAGCTGTAATTTGCTGATAACCAAGCAATGAGGGGGCCAAGCAAGCCTCCTTTAGTAGTTTGTCTCACAATCTAGGTGATACCACCCAACAGGCCGTAATCTGCACAGAATGGAATGTTGGTTACTTACCGTGAATGGTCTTTTTCTGGCAGACGAAGCCCACATAGCCTCACTTTGGGTATTCTCAGTCTCCTCTAGCCCAGGCAAGAAATCTCTCTTGTTAATTTGCATGCTCCTCCTATCCCTCTCAGCGTCTCCTCAGTTTCCCTTCTGGCCCAGCCCTAAGAGCCTATGGACCTATGTAGTAAAACCTTAGAAAAACATTAACACAGAACCAGGCAGTGCCCAAAAAACAGAACAGCAGAACATGTAATCTAATAGGAACCTCTGTGTTGAAAGAGTGAGCGGATGAGTGCAGGGTGAGGCGTGGCTATGTGGGCTTCATCTGCCAGAAAAAGACCATTCACGGTAAGTAACCAACGTTCCATTTTCCTGGCAGACTCGCCCACATAGCCTCACTTTGGGACCTACCAGAGCTGAAGTCCGTTTTGGGAGGGAACCTGCAGGTCCACTCACTATGAAGGTAGGATTGATTGAAGGACACTCGGCCAAAGGCTGCTTTAGAAGAAGCACAAGGGCCCACTTCATAGTGTGTCTAGTAAATGTCAATGGCCATGTCCAGCATACTGCAGATTTCTGCAATGCTGGTGGTGATGGCTAAAGCTGCAGAAGGCGCTGCCACCAGGTGGAATGAACTGCAATGTGACCAGAAGCCCGAAGCAGTTGGGATTCATAA
Source organism: Rhineura floridana (assembly GCF_030035675.1). Classification (NCBI taxonomy): domain Eukaryota; kingdom Metazoa; phylum Chordata; class Lepidosauria; order Squamata; family Rhineuridae; genus Rhineura; species Rhineura floridana. The sequence continues at coordinate 126,612,882 of NC_084485.1, read as the reverse complement.
GCTAATGCAACAGAGGCACTGATCAAGTGGTCAACTTAAATGTCTTTGTACATCAAATGTAAATGTCAAATGTAAACGTCAAGTGCACACCTGAAATCTAATTTTGTGCCATAACTTCTCCGAGGAAAGTGATGGCTCGGGGAAAAGAACGGGAGGATCAGTTCCTCAGGCCTCTGAAAGGTAGATATGGCGTTAGGAATATAAGGTGCGTCTGGCCCGAATACTGCTTTCTCTGTACGAAAAAATGCAGAGATCAGCCTGGACGGACAGACACTGAGTTCTGCCCCTCAGGTGGCTGTAATAAGAGCCACCAAACCTGCTCCTTTAAAAGATCGGAGTCATAGTGACAGAGGCCAATGGTTCAAAATAAGATGTAGGAAGGGCATTGAGCCCCTTGTGTAGGGTCCATGAAGGAAACCCATGAATCATAGGTGCAGAAAGTAGAGTTGCCACGCTTAAAAAATGTTTAACGCGTGGGTGGTGTGAGAGCGCCACTCATCCAGGCCTGGAACAAACTGATGACTGAGCCAGTACTTGACACTTCAAGGAACTGAGCTTAGCTCTTGGTCAAAGCCATCCTTGAAAAGACGAAGTGACTGGATGCACTAGCTTCTGAAAGGACATGTCGCCCCCTTTCTTTTGCACTAACTGAAAACTGGCATTCTGCGGTGCCTCCTAAATCTTGTCAGTGGAAGCCCATCTGGATGCCTGCTTAGTGAGTACAGCTGATGACGTAGCAGAGAATCTGCAGGTCAGTCTCCACACCGCTGGGTTCAGCCCTCCAAAATCTGGATGAGTGTTGGGACCCTGCGTGAGAAGATCTGTAGAGAGATGGTATGGTAGTGGAGGAGATAATGCTAGATATAGGATGTCAGACAACCACGGCCTCCTGGGCCCTTGAGGACCCAGGGTGTTCTCCAAGTGGTCTAGGCTGAGTTCATGGAGTACCTTCGCAAGGACCGGAGCCAGAGGAAAGGCCCAGTGGAATTCATGAGGCCACGGAGTGGTGAGAGCATTCGTCTCTTCAACTCGTGAAATCTGGTATCTTAAGAGCGAGGGTCTAGAGATAAGATGCCAAGTAACGGAGGACTGGATACCCCCGATAGACTTGAGACAGTTGGAATGCGCTGTTGCTGAGACTGCATCCCCCCCGGGTGAATTTGATGTCTGCTAAGGAAGGTTGTTGTCACTTTCAGCTCCCCTTTGATGTGGTTGAGCTGTCAGAGAAGCCCAATAGGGTTCTGCTCATGTTATGATGCCCTGCTAGCTAGGTGAGGTCTGAATCCTTGTTTGCTAAAATGACATTTGGTTGACATGTTGTCGGTGAAGACTAATATGTGTTTGTGAAGGAGTATGTGCTTAAAGTGTTAGAGGGCAAGGGCAACAGCCCTGAGCTCCAACCAATTCAAGCTCCGACCAGAATATGCTGAGGAAAAAAGGCATGGAACTCCGTTCCGAAGGGTCAGAGAGGCAACGACCACTGGGGAGATTGTCTGAGCTGTAGGCAGCCAGACCAACATGTTTAGTTTGGCTGCAATTGCATCCCAGTGGGGAAGCAGGAGCCACTGTATCTGTCTGGTATGAGCTGTGGCCCACAGAAATGCGACCCTACAAGGTATCAGGAGGCCAGGCACATGGTGTAGGTCCAGCAGGTCTGTGAATCTGTATACTATATGAGACTGGACTGAGGCGTGGATCTTGGCTATATGTCTGGTGCAGGGTTAATAATTCCTGTGGAGGTGTCTATCCAGGCTCCCAGGTGAACCCAATGACTCTTACTGGCCTGGATGAGGAATCCATGACTCCTCAGACCAGAGCAGAGTTTGCGGAATATGCCTGAAGTAGTGATGGGGACCTGATGAAAAGGTCATCTTGTGTATTTGATGTTGCCTGCATGATGTCACCAATGCGATAATGGGCTTGGTGAAAACTTGAGGTGTTGAAGCAAGCCCAAGGGCCTTGAACTGAACTTGTCTATGTGCATAAGCAAAGCAGAGAAATTTGAGATGGCCTGGAAAAATCAGGGCCCATAACGAAGCCTCTGCGAGGTGTAGGGAAGCAATGAAGTCTCAGATCGGCCCTGGTGCCATGATGGACGTTAACATTTCCACCCCAACGTCTGGCATAGAACATACTGACTGAGCCAGCAAAGGTTTAAAACTGCCTCAGTGCCCCAATCTTTGGGGACCAGAGACCGGTGGGAGTAAAGCCTCATCCCCTTCTCCCCCTCAGGAACTGGCTCCATTGCTTTCACTGATAGGAGCTGTTCTATGTGTCAAGGCCTGTTGCAAGCCTCGGTCTGATCCTCGGGGACAGGTGTGAGATAGCAGGGACGGCGTGGGAGGGGGGAGAATTCCCGTTTGGGCCCCTGGGTCACAGTGTGTGGTACCCATGCATATGAGGTGCTCTGCTGTGAGACCTGAGTGAAGTCCTGCAGCCTGCCTCACCCTCCTGGGTCATGGCACCAGAGATTGTTCCCCTGCTGGGGCTGGCTGGTTCGGTGTTGGGAAAGGCTAGACATCTGGAGACATGTGAGCTGGTTCCAGCTGGCCTCTGTCCATGGAAAGCCCTGTAACGAAAACCTTCTCTTTGCGGACCAAAGGAATAAAAAGATGTCTCATTAGAGCTTTTATCTTCCCTGTTGGGGTCAAAGGCGTCGCCTTACTGTAACTTTCATCTCGACTAAAATTTGATTCAACTGTCATCCCCCCAACCAGGTTAAATCCCTTAAGGGGAACTGTAGACAGATTACTACAAGAAGTACTGGCAGCACTTCAATACGTTCACCAAAGGGCCCTCCTAGCCCTCATATTGGTGAATAATTTGTCAGCGGCCCTGTCTGTAGCAGCCATGCACTGAGAAAGCCACACAGAGGAAGCACTGGCCACCAAGGAGATAGGGGGACAAACCAGTAAATTACGTTGGCCGACCCATAAATGCAGTTTGGGGGCAAACTGCACCTCTTATCCCCTGGTTGTTGTAGGACCCCTCAGTATATTGAGAAGTAAAGCACAACATTAAGATAAGCATTGGCTGAACCACGGATGGAAAATGAATAAAGTCTTCCATTCCCAGGTCCCATCCATAATAAATATTGGCGTGGGGTTCAGACTGGGTAGGGGGGTGACCCATGTAGCTATGGTCAGCCTTCATAATGATTCAGGTAGGGAAAGGGGGGGAAGAAATGTTGCACTTCCAAAAGGCATGGCTCAGGAGTGGGGTTGGATCCCCGTCCTTGTCTGACATGGAACTCCACTGTCCCTGTTCCCTCTCAAGCACCCTAAGGGGAGCAGGGTCCGAGAGGCTAGCAGAAATCTGGAGGATTAGCCACTGGGTCTACAAGAGCCACCTGTGGAACATTGATTGCCCGATCCCCACTGGAGAAAGGGGCAGGGCATGTTTATTATCCAAGGCGCCAGTCCGCCAGATATCATGGGCAGATGACAGTCCCTATAAGACAAAGCTGAGGAGTGGTTAGGTTTTGTTTGGCTTTGTCATGTGCCTGTTAGCTTACTTGCTGTGGCAAGGGGGGGAGAGGATGAGGACATTGAAGGCGGGAGTCTATTGTGCTTGTTTGACTTGTGCCTTTGAGAGCCATCCTTTACCAATTGCTTGTTTGGTGGCCTTTACCAAGCCTGGAGACCCCAAATGTCTGAGGCGTGCATTCTGGTTTGCCCCGTCCAAAACCCGTTGAGTGGAGGAAAGGGGCTGATACTACTCCTAAGGAGCCAATATATCTGCTGCTTCTGAGGACTCATGCCTTCGTGCGTGACTCCCCTTTAATGGCCCTCATTGAGCCTGGAGGCCAAGAAAGTCTGAGGTTTACATTCTGAGGTGCCGCCTCCCTACCCACCTGAGTGGAGGAACTGGGCTAAAGCAACTCAGACATGTGCAGGCCTACAAGGCCTGTGACTCACATGGTCCCCTGGGCGCCCCTGGCAGGAAAACGAAACTGAGAAGACGCTGAGAGGGATAGGAGGAGGAGCATGCAAATTAACAAGAGAGATGTCCTGCCTGGGCTAGAGGAGACTGATAATACCCAACGTGAGGCTATGTGGGCGAGTCAGCCAGGAAAAGAGGCACACAGAGCAGGACCTCCAAAGGTGATCTGAGTGCATATGTAGGTTCCAATCAGAGAGGACAGGCCTTCAGGTTCCCAGTTCCACATCATTTAGAGCTTTAAAGATCAAAAGCAGCAGTTTTGAATTGGACCTAGAAACTAACTCAGAGCTAGAGATGTGAAGACCCAGAAAAAAACAGGAAAAATAAGAGGGAGAAAACCTGTTTACCCCCCCAAAAAATTGCCCCCCCAAATGTTCCTGTTTTTCCATGGGCCCTCATATCTCTACTCAAGACCATAAATTAACACATTGGAGTTAACAGGGGTCCGTAAGGCCTACTCTGATTAAAAGTCTGGCTGTGCTATTTTAGACCAGTAGTTTTCAAGTGATTTAATATGAACATGCAGTGTGACAGTGCACACTGCTGAAAGCAGAGCTTGGAAGATTACTTTTAAAAAGTAATAAATTACAGTTACAATTACTTGGCCCAAAAAAGTAGTAATTACCGTTACAATTACAATTGCTCTGAAAGTAACTGATTACTTTACTTTTTCTCGAAAGTAATCACTACAATTACATTTCAGTTACTTTTTTAAAAAAACTCCTACAAGGTGCTGGCCTTGGCTGCTGCACATCTAAGAAGCCTAAAACAATATTAAAAATAAACGCACACACACAGGGGTAGTAGAATAAAAAATTTTATCCATAAGATTAACATAATGGCATAACAGAATCTCACATCCCCCCCAAGCAATGAAGATACCCCAACTCTTGAAATCAAATTTTACACTTGAAATGCTTTTATAATATGTTTCTGTTATGTCTCAAAAGAACAAGATGCTCAAAGAGCATGTCAGACAAGGAATGTCTTTTTACAGTCATTACGTTGCCACCAGTACTGAACAGGCGTTCTACTGCGGCGCTTGAAGGCATGCCTGTGTTGTGCTGCAAAAAACACCGCAGCACACGTGGAAAGCCATGGAGTGATGACACTTCCCTGCTGGGAGACCTCAGGTACCTCACCAGTTCCTCCTCAGCAGTGTCCACTGCTGACTTCTCGCCCTGGGGCAGAAAGTTAAAGAAGTCATCTTCTAAGTCATCTCCTTCCTGGTCTTTATCTGAAGACTGATCACTGTCCTCATTAAGTACACCCATCTTTATTTCGGCTTTCAACAAGGCTTCCATTGTGTATCTAAGAAAGAGAGAGGATATGTTAACACATATATGTTAGGAAACCATCATCTGCTCTTCATTTCCTGATGCTTGTCATGTCCCCTGGTTCAGGGGCCAGCCTGAGCCTGTGGATGATGACATGGAAGGTAGGAAGGTGACCAAGTCACCACACTCATGGGGCAGCACAGCAGACCCTTAAGGATTACCTGCAGCAACCCAAGGTTGTGATGAGGAGCCCCAGGAAGAAAAGGCCCAGCCCCTGCCTACCACCTTAAGCCCTCTGATGCCTCCCTTGAGACAACATTTCCCTTGGAGTAATCCACCCAAAGGGCTTCCCTAATGTTCTTACTTGTTGGTATGGGTGGTGGCCTGACACGATTCCAGCCAATCTAGTTTGAAGCGAGGGTGTACGCAGGCTGCCAGAAGAAGCAGATCCCTGCCAGATCCCCACCTCTCAAGGGTTGTCTGCTGCTGCTTCAGCATTTTGGGAGGAGGGGTGTCATGCATTGGTTCAGGAAGGCCACGTCTCCTTGCCTTTATTGCTTCTTCAATTGCTCTCAGCTTCTCAGGGTGTGCCCTCTGAGGAAGAAGAACAAAGCATGAATCCAAGAAAAAATGGAAGAGGAACTTCACAATTTAAACATAAATAGACAATGGACACTCTTTGAGGACCAGCATGACAAAGGCTTACCTCAAAATGTTTCTTCACATTGGATGAGGGGGAAACAGCTGATCTCAGATTTTTGATCCTTGGAAGGCAGTAATTGCATCGTACAACAACATTTTTCCCACTCTGGCTCACAAATGTACAAGCTTTCTCAAAGCCAAACCATGGTACTTGCTGTTCTGCAGATGTGGCTGTGGGCAACTGGCACTGCTTCATGCCCTCCTCCTCCTCGTGCACAGGGCCTCCTTTCTGAACCTCACTTTCTAGTTTTGCCTCCTCAGGATCAACAAGCTGTGACGCAAGTGGCCGCACTAACTGACTGCTGCCCTCAGCAGCAAAACCTGCAACAGGCGTCTCTGTAATAAACAAGAGATAATGCTCCTATGTGGGTGAACTTCAGCTGTGATGTGCCCCCATCTCTTCCCCATGCTGCAAGATCCCCCAGTCAGAGTGGAAGTAAGCAGGTCGATAGCACAATTAAAAGAGATCCTATTTGCTCACTGAATAACCCTGCCTGGGTCAGTCTAACCTACTATCTCACAGGGTTGTTGTGAGAACAAAATGAGACTAGGGTTCAAATCCCCACATAGCCATGAAGCTCACTGAGTGACCTTGGGCCAGTCACTGCCTCTCAGCCTCATGAAAACCCTATTCATAGGGTCACCATAAGTTGGAATCAACTTGAAGGCGGTACATATATTTTTTATTTTGAATATGATGATTATGATAATAAATATGCAGCATTTCAAATTAATTCTGTATGAGAAGCATTCCATGCCAAGCTTGGAAAACCAAGGATGAGGTATAAAATGTAGACAAAAATACTTTTGACAAAATGCCTTTTATCTTTTATATATATGAGCCTGGGTAGGGAACATTTAATCTAGCCTACTTGCTTTCAGCAAGAAGGGTTAAGTGCCTTCAGGCTAGGGCAGTCACCAGAAGGCCACAGCAGAGACAAAGGAGCCTAGTGTTGTGGAGATGTTAGATGGGAGCTTTGGGGAGTAAAGATGGAGGCTCCTGAAGGCTGCAATTCTAAACATACTAAGGGATTAAGCCCCATAGAAGTCAACAGGACTGACTTCTAAGTAGATATAGTTTGGACTGTGCTGTTGGTAAACCTTGACTAGGGTTCTTCTGCAAAGACATCCATATCCAAGCAGGGTTGGCAACCCCCTGCCTGGAATACCCTGCCCTTATCTTTTAATGTGGCTGCTCCAAATGTTTTTACAGATTTGACCCTTTACTTCAGAAAGAGGTCTGAAAAATGAGTAAGAGTAAGAAGTATCTTTTAAAATTGTTCTTTTCAATTCACTCTTGAATGAACATCATACCTAGGGCAGATCCACACCATTCCTTTAAAGCACATTCAACACCCATTTGAAGCACATGAATCCCACCACAGAATCATGGGAACTGCAGTTTGTTAAGAGTGGTGAGAACTATAACTGTGAGGGGGAAATGACACTTCCCAGAATTCTTTAGGGGAAGTCATGCGCTTTAAATGCGAGTTGGATGTGCTTTACACATATTGTGTGAATCCGCTTAATAAATTTTGCCTGCATGTAAATTGTTTTAATTAATTTTTCAAAATGGAAATAAGCTATAAAGTGTAGTGGGTGACCATGGGCTACTCAACATTTCTCAGCCTATCTGCCCCTCAGGATGAAAACAATGGAGAACCATGACTACCCCAAGGCATACTTAAAATGTAAAGGAAGTATTGTACAACCATAGTATGCAATTGGATACTTATAGGGACACAGCATGACAAAACTGGGTGGAAGTAAAAGTTCTACACTTAGGAAAAAGAAACCAAATGCACAGTTATAAGATGGGGGATACTTGGCTCAGCAGTACGACATGCAAGAAGGATCTTGGAATTGTTGTTGATCACAAGCTGAATATGAGCCAACAGTGTGATGTGGCTGCAAAAAAGGCAAATGCTATATCAGGCTGCATTAACAGAAGTATAGTTTCCAAATCATGTGAAGTATTAGTTCCCCTCTATTCAGCACTGGTTAGGCCTCATCTTGAGTGCTGTGTCCAGTTCTGGTCTCTGCACTTCAAGAAGGATGCAGACAAACTGGAACAGGTTCAAAAGAGGGCAACAAGGATGATCAGGGGACTGGAAACAACGCCCTATGAGGAGAGACTGAAGGAACTGGGCATATTTAACCTGGAGAAGAGAAGACTGAGGGGAGATATGATAGCACTCTTCAAGTATTTGAAAGGTTGCCACACAGAGGAGGGCCGGGATCTCTTCTCAATGATCCCAGAGTGCAGGACACAGAATAATGGGCTCAAGTTGCAAGAAGCCAGATTTCGACTGGACATCAGGAAAAGCTTCCTAACTGTTAGAGCCATACAACAATGGAACTAATTACTAGAGAGGTAGTGGGATCTCCGGCACTGGAGGCATTCAAGAGGCAGCTGGACAGCCATCTGTTGGGAATGCTTTGATTTGGATTCCTGCATTGAGCAGGGGGTTGGACTTGATGGCCTTATAGGCCCCTTCCAACTCTACTATTCTATGATTCTATGAAAATGTTTATATAAGCATGACTATCAAATATGTTTATTTATATAACCTGTAAAGATATTTATAGTGCAATCCTATGTTTGTTTACTCAGAAGCAAGTCCCAATGTATTCAATGGGGCTTACTCAACCAGGGAAAACTGCAGCCTCAAGTGATAAGGAACTTGTTCTTTTAACAAGTCCTTTAAGTTGAGACCTTATCCCAGTCTGCGTCTGTGTTGAAATTGCTTTTTAATATGTTTTTAATTTTTTTCTTAAAAAAAATGTTTTTAAAGCTTTTAAAAATGTTTTTAAAGATGTTTTGTTTTAATATATTTTAAAGTCTGTTTTTATGATTTTTAAAGTGTTTTTAGTGCTTTTGTTTGCTGCCCTGGGCTCCTACTGGGAGGAAGGGTGGGATATAAATAAAATAATAAAAATAAATAAATAAACTTCATTCATTTTTTAAAAAAATGAGTATTAGTTTCCTACATAATAAAAACTGTGATAAACCCTGCCTAATTTCTTTAAAAATAGGGTTGGAGGGAGAGAGATTTACAACACAAACACAAGTCTGCACTTTACTCACAATCATGAAAGGGCGGGGTTGCAGCCAGAGCTTTGAAAAGTTACTTTAAACTACAGCTCCCATCAGCCCCAGCCAGCATGGCCACTGGATTGGGCTGATGGGAGTTGTAGCTAGAGCATGATCTGTTTAAAAAAAAGTTGTGCAGGGGGGGTTACGTTTTGGTGTATATCTCGGGAATAAAACCACCTAGAAACTTTTTTTAAAAAAATTGAAGTGGAGAGTCCAGAGAGTAAGGGGTGGTAGCCAGAGAGCCGAAGCCCCCCCCCCAAAACCAGAGACTCCAGCTGAAAACACACACACCGGGGCACACACACACACAAATCATCGTCACTCACCTCCACAGCTCTTCGCCATTCTGCCTTCCTTGCCCTGGCTTTTTCCTCCGGCGTCCATTTTTTCCTCTCAGAGTCAGACGCTAGCAGGCTCCCCCTGCCTATTCACCTCTTCTATCGTGCCTCCTAACACAGATCACGAGGCAAGAGACAGTCTGCGCAGAGGTCCAATCAGTGTGAGGCACATGTCTTGTGTTAACCAATCACAGCCAGGAGCTGACTTCCCCTTGTTCCCGCCCCCAAGTAACGTCCAACCTAACGTGGAAATGTTAAAGTTGAAGCTGAAAAGTAGGGAAATTACTATTCATTCCGTTACTTGCCAAATGTAATGGAATTACCCACTCGTTATTTAAAATTGTAACGAATTAAAAGTAACTCGTTAAAAATAACGAGTTACTTCCAAGCTCTGGCTGAAAGCTCTTGCTGCACTTCCTCCCCCATTCCTGTGGCTGCTGTGAAACAAGCCAAACTCTGGCATGTCATAACATCTGAAACTGGACTTACAGTTTGCTTCTTCACAAAGAAATGGTGAACAGTAACCAAAGTTTGTTCTTGGCTTAAAGAGCAATCCAAAGAGATAGTGTAAAAGCCGGAACGGAATGGAACAGGCTGGAACGGGCCCTTTATAAAAGAAATTGATGCCAAAAACACTGGGATGTGTTAGAGACACTTGAGAACAACATTTAGGAACAAAAACCATTCTGATAGGCTTTTATTAACCCTTTATCAACCAAAATGCCCTCCGGAACGGAATGAAACAGCCTAGAACAGTGACTTCCCAGCGAGCCAGACCTCCAAAATTCACCAGTCCCACAGGACTACATGGGATGCATGCAGTAAGACACAAAACTTCCACGAAAACCATGTTCCGATACCCGTTCCGGGCTATAATACACTTTTACAGAAAACAGCCCGGAACGGCGACTTCCCAGTGAGCCAGACCTCCGAAATTCACCAGTCCCACATGACTACATGGGATTCATGCAATAAGGCCCCAAACTTCCATGAAAACCATGTTCCGATACCCATTCCGGGCTATAATACGCTTTTATTTATTTATTTATTTATTTTATTTTATTTTATTTTATTTATAGACCGCCCATAGCGAATAGCTCTCTGGGCGGTGAACAGCAGAGTTAAAATTTCAAAGTTACAATAAAACATACAAGGTCACAACAAGGTAGAGTAAAAAACATTGAATATAAAACATGAACGTTAAAATGCCTGGGAGTATAACCAGGTCTTAACCTGGCGCCTAAAAGAAAGTACCGTAGGCGCCAGGCGTATCTCCTCAGGTAAGCTGTTCCATAGTTCGGGGGCCACCACAGAAAAGGCCCTGGATCTAATAACAATCCTCCAGGCATCCTGATGGGTTGGTACCCGGAGGAGGGCCTTAGATACTGAACGAAGTGAACGGGTAGGTTCATAGCGGGAGAGGCGTTCCATCAGATATTGCGGTCCCACACCGTGTAAGGCTTTATAGGTCAAAACCAGCACCTTGAATCTGGCTCGGAAACGAATAGGTAGCCAGTGCAAACGGGCCAGGACAGGTGTTATATGCGCGGACCAATGGGTCCTCGTCAATAACCTGGCTGCCGCATTTTGCACTAGCTGAAGCTTCCGAACGGTCTTCAAGGGCAGCCCTACGTAGAGCGCATTACAGTAGTCCAATCTAGAAGTTACCAGAGCGTGAACAACAGAGGCGAGATCGTCACTGTCCAGATAGGGGCGTAGTTGGGCTACTAAGCGAAGATGGTAAAACGCATTCCGCGCCACCGAGGCCACTTGAGCCTCAAGCGACAAGGAAGGGTCAAAAAGGACCCCCAAACTACGAACCTGTTCCTTCAAGGGGAGTGTAACCCCATCTAGAACAGGCTGCACATCCACCATCTGGGCAGGTAAAGAGCTCACCAACAGTGTCTCAGTCTTGTCTGGATTGAGTTTCAGTTTATTAGCTCTCATCCAGTCCATTATCGCGGTCAGGCAATGGTTCAGCACATCAACAGCCTCACCTGAAGAAGGTGAAAAAGAGAAGTAGAGTTGCGTGTCATCAGCGTACTGATGGCGACGCACTCCAAAACTCCTGATCACCGCACCCAGAGGCTGCATGTAGATGTTAAAAAGCATGGGGGACAAGACCGACCCCTGAGGGACTCCACAATGGAGAGTCCAGGGTGTCGAGCAGTGTTCCCCAAGCACTACCTTCTGGCGACGATCCGCTAAGTAGGAGCGGATCCACTGCCAAGCAGTGCCCCCAACTCCCAACTCTGCGAGCCTCCCCAGAAGGATACCATGGTCGATGGTATCAAACGCCACTGAGAGATCAAGGAGAATCAACAGAGTCACACTCCCCCTGTCCCTCTCCCGACAAAGGTCATCATACAGGGCGACCAAGGCTGTTTCGGTGCCAAAACCGGGCCTAAAACCGGATTGAAACGGATCCAGATAATCGGTTTCATCCAAAAGCGCCTGGAGCTGGCCGGCGACCACCCGTTCCAAGACCTTGCCCAAAAAAGGGACATTCGCCACCGGCCTGTAGTTGTTCAGAACATCTGGGTCCAAAGAACGTTTCTTCAAAAGAGGTCTCACTACTGCCTCCTTGAGACTACCAGGGACTACTCCCTCTCTCAAGGAGGCATTTATCACCTCTTTGGCCCAGCCGGTGGTTACAGCCCTGCCGGCCTTCACCAGCCAAGATGGGCAAGGATCCAGGGCGGACGTGGTCGCCCGCACCATTCCAAGCGCCTTGTCCACTTCCTCAAGCTGCACCAACTGAAATTCATCCAACAATGAAGGACAAGACCGCGCTCTGGACACTCCAATGGAATCATCTGTAATAACATCAGAGTCTAAGTCCCGACGGATGCAAGCAATCTTGTCTTGGAAGTGCTCTGCAAATTCGTTGCAGCGGGCTTCTGATGTTTCTTTAGTATCATGAGGGGCAGAATGTAAGACCCCTCGTACCACCCTAAAAAGCTCCGCTGGGCGGCAAAGAGATGATCTAATGGTGGCAGCAAAGTAAAACTTTTTTGCCACCCTAACCGCTTTTACATACGCCTTAGTGGAGGCACTCACCAAAGAATGACTGCATCCATCAGGAGTTCGCGTCCACCTGCACTCTAGCCTCCTTCTCTCTTGCTTCATCACTCTCAGCTCCAGGGTATACCACGGTGCTGTTTGAGTTCTGCACCGAAGGGGGCACGCGGGGGCAATCATGTCAATGGCCCGGGTCATCTCCGTATTCCACAGGTCAACCATGGCCCGGAACAGCCCGGAACAGCCATTTCCCAATCAGCCAGACCTACCAAAATTCACCAACCACACATGTTGCTGCCTCTCCTTTTGTTGGGAAATGGGAGATAACACAGGATGACCCAGGAACCTCTGGGGTGATCAGCAATACCCTTTCTTGCTGTTTGTCGGTCCACTAAGCAGCACTATTGGTGCTGTTACCAAGTTGCAAATGGCTGGTGAATTAGGGAGAGAGAGAGAAAGAGAGATTGGAGGGGCAAGTCGGCTGGCAGAAGGGGGAGAGAAATAGAGTTTGCCTTCTGTGAAATAGACGTGCTATCACAGGAAAAAAGCAAGGTTTTGGAACGGGTGGTTGCCAGCCAGCTCCAGGCGCTCTTGGATGAAACCGATTATCTAGATCCATTTCAATCCGGTTTTAGGCCCGGTTTTGGCACTGAAACAGCCTTGGTCGCCCTGTATGATGACCTTTGTCGGGAGAGGGACAGGGGGAGTGTGACTCTGTTGATTCTCCTTGATCTCTCAGCGGCGTTTGATACCATCGACCATGGTATCCTTCTAGGGAGACTCGCGGAGTTGGGTGTCGGGGGCACTGCTTGGCAGTGGTTCCGCTCCTATTTCACGTATCGTCACCAGAAGGTAGTGCTTGGGGAACATCACTCGACACCCTGGACTCTCCATTGTGGAGTCCCCCTGGGGTCGGTCTTGTCCCCCATGCTTTTCAACATCTACATGCAGCCGCTGGGTGCAGTCATCAGGAGTTTTGGAGTGCGTTGCCATCAATATGCTGATGACACACAGCTCTATTTCTCCTTTTCATCTTCTTCAGGTGAGTCTGTTGATGTGCTGAACCGTTGCCTGACCGCGATAATGGACTGGATGAGAGCTAATAAACTGAGACTCAATCCAGACAAGACCGAGACACTGTTGGTGAGCGCCTTCCCTGCTCAGATGGTGGATGTTCACCCTGTTCTGGATGGGGTTACACTCCCCCTGAAAGAACAGGTACGTAGTTTGGTGGTTCTTTTCGACTCTTCCTTGTCTCTCGAGTCCCAAGTGGCCTCGGTGGCATGGAATGCATTTTACCATCTTCGTCTGGTAGCCCAACTACGCCCCTATCTGGACAGGGACGACCTCGCCTCCGTTGTTCATGCTCTGGTAACTTCAAGATTAGATTACTGTAATGCGCTCCACGTAGGGCTGCCCTTGAAGACAGTTCGGAAGCTTCAGCTGGTGCAGAACGCGGCTGCCAGACTATTGACGAGGACCAGTCGGTCTTTGCATATAACACCTATTCTGGCGCGTCTGCACTGGCTTCCTATTTGCTTCCGGGTGAGATTCAAGGTGCTGGTTTTGACCTATAAAGCCTTACACAGCGTGGGACCTCAATACCTTGTGGAAAGCCTCTCTCGCTACGAACCTACCTGTTCACTTCATTCAGAATCTAAGGCCCTCCTCTGGGTACCAACCCATCGGGAAGCCCGGAGGGTGGTCACCAGATCTAGGGCCTTTTCTGTGGTGGCCCCTGAGTTGTGGAACAGCCTCCCCGAAGAGGTACGCCTGGCGCCTACACTCCTATCTTTTTGGCGCCAGGTAAAGACCTTTTTATGCTCCCAGACATTTTAATCTTTTAATCTTCTTAACCTTTCTAATCTTTTAATCTGTATTTTTTTTAATTTGTGCTGTATTTCGTTTTTGTCGTGTTTTTTGTTGTTTGTTTGTATATGTTTTTGTGGTCTTTTGTTATGATATATTGTATTTTACTTTGTTTGTTCACCGCCCTGAGAGCTACTTTTGCTAAGGGCAGTATATAAATCGAAATAATAAATAAATAAATAAATAAAAAACTGGGTTCAAAGAAGTGCTCTTGTGTGCTTGGGCTTAGACTACACCTCTGCCTTGTATTCAAGTTCTGGGTCAAACCTCACCAGTTTGCTTTCTGTGAAATGAGTTTCTGACACAACTACTTTCAAAATCAAGGTTATTAAAGTCTGGAACCTGTGGGAGGGACTCCCACTCATTGGGCAGAGCGCATGAGGTGTAGGCAGAAGAACTTTCCAGTCAAAAGGCTCTCAGGCAAGAAGGCTGGAGAACAGGACCTTGGACAGCCACTGCCGGTCTGAGGGCCAAACTAGATGAGATACCCAATCGTGCAATAAACAATTGTACGATGAACTTTGCAACACTAAATTGAAGATGCACAGCAGCTGATCCCTAGTGGGTCCTGACATGGGGGCTTTAGTCCCTGCACCTGCTATTTACATTGGGGAATAATAATAATAATAATAATAATAATAATAATAATAATAATAATAATTGTACCACAATGCCACACCACTGTACCAGTGTATATCAACAAAATCATAAAACAAAGCAATCAGATGTCAGGGTTGAGGTCAGTCCCTCTGACATTATCTGGCCTACAAAGTGATGGGGCAAGCATCCATTCCTCCACCCAGAAAAGGTTTAGCACACCTATGTATGGCTACGATGACACAAATAAATAAATATAACTATAAAGAGTAGTTCTGAAATACTGTAATGATTTTTCATTCTTCTAAAGATATTTTAACATATAGCATCATTAGCTATATTCTTCGGAAAAATATGAATCCAGTAAAAAATAAACACACATAGCAAGAACTAAAACAATGTATACAAATATGTGTAAATATATATATATTCTAAAACAACATTAGGATATAAATGTAACATAATATAAATAACAGCAACTGAACCAATATTTTTGAAAACATTTTGCAAAATAAATAGAACACAAATGTACTCTTTTGTGCAGGTAGGCGTGCAAGATCATTTCAAGTAGAGAACAGTATTTATCAACACTGAAAATAATCATATAACATTAGACAAGATCATGTTATAGAGGAAAACATTTTTGCCTGTGGCATGGATTCTTCATTTGTCACAACACTTTGGACATTTGAATATACCACAAGGAGCTTGATTTATCTCAAGGCAGGACAGATGATACCAGTCCTGACAGACTCCCTGGCAGAGAATCATTGTGTCCTCCTTGGGTTTCTTGCACAGATTACCCATTAAACACAATGACCAAGATGAATTATAATACTGTTGTACTGCTGAAGATAAGAATGCAATTGTAGACAATGATTCTTTAGGCACATTTCTTGAGACAGGAGTGTTGAAATTGTTCATGACTTTCTGGTTTTTTTGTTTCTTTGTTCTCTGCTGCTGTCTCTGAGTTGCACTTGGTTGTGGAAGTAATGCATTCTTGCTGAGCAGTTCCGTAGCAATCCACTGCCGTACAGGGACCATGTCTCCTGGGAAGGGGATTGGAGAGCCACTGCACAACACATGTGCAAACAGACATACAAACACCCCACAGTTGGAAGAGCCCTTTTGAACTGGTATGTCAAGAGGTGCTTGAATGATCCACTCTGAAGCTGACTGCGCCTCTATAAATGTTTGCAGCATGTTGGTGTACTTGGTGGAGATGCCATGTTTGGAATCAAGATACAGAATAATTTTCCACTTGAAGAACACAATCATTAGTACCCAATGAGAACTGTGTACATTGGTGGGGATGAGCCAGATGTCCTTCATCACAACATCCAAGTTTGTGCCAAAGTTATGAACACTTGTTGTGAATCCCTGTAATTCCATGGACTGCATAATAAATGGGCTGAAGACACACACGTCAACATCTGTACTTGTCACAGTCTCTAGATTTGTTCTAGTAATTAGGAATCCCTCAATTACAGTGTCAACTAGCCAGTTTTGATTCAGAAGAGACTTCATGTCATCTGCATTGATGTAGACCCTTTGTATGGTTGAATTTCTCATGCGTGGATAGCATGTTATAGATTCCCATGGAACATGTTCTTTTTCCCTCATCAGCTTTCCTTGAGTAGGTTTTTGAGGGGTACTTGAAAAATAGGGGGCTTCCTGCTCAAGATCAAAGGCAAAGGATAATAATTGCCTTTCCTTGCTTGCAGCTTGATTTTCATTTTTCTCATTTCTCTATTGGGAGGCATCAGTTGTAGTATAACCGTGGATCAGAAGGGAATCTGATGCAGCCAATATGGTTAACTCATCTTTTTGTCTAGGTTTCTTTCTTCCAGATTTTCCTTTTCGTCCACTCATCCCCAATATTTTCAGAGAATACATCACCTTTGTCCACTGAAGACTTTTTCCTACAGACACCAGTGCTGCCATAATATGGTAGCATGTCCTGGAACTGTTGCAAGAACATGTTTCTTTTGGAAATAATTTCACCACATATTCTTTCTCACGTAATCCTCTGATAAGGAAACAGCCAGACTGTGCTTGTAAGAATATGTGGTTTTGCTTTACAATTAAATCTGCTAGACCTTCCCTAGTCTTTGATTTACGGTCTTTTCTTTGAAGTTCAGGCACATGGTCTGCGTCCATCTTTCCCTGCTTTATGAAATGCACAATGTCGTCTACAGGAACATAGTCTACTGGAAACTGTGTAGTATCAGGATTTAATTTTCTGATATTATGTTCTGCTAAGAGGTGGTAATTTCCAATTTCACACAATCCTCTTAAAATTTCTTTTAGGTAATATGTCTGAAGGAAATAAAAAACCAAAACCATTTCATCCATGTTCAGTTCCTCCTCACTGCACAGCCTCTTGAACACTGCATTCATGCTTTCAGATACATTTGCAGTAATGCCACTGGTTCCCTTATAGATCCCTCTTTTTTCCAAGAGCCATCTTCCACAGTTTGTCATAACAACTTTTCTCAGCTTCTGATCAAAATAGTTGAGGAAGCCTGCACTCCATACTTTCAATTTGTGCAGCAATTTCAGAAACTCCTCTTCACTCTCACTATCCAGAAGCTAAAGAATATTGTTGGTGTAAACTTTCCAATCATCTTTCCCTCCTTCATGTGCAGAGACCCAGAATTCTACATCTTTTATAATATGGTTCCAGCAAAGGACATGTGCACAGCCTAGAATAGCTTTCTCAATAGCATGCACAATGGCTGCTTCTCTGTCTGTGACTATCACAGTGGAATCATTGTTGATCTTGGGCACGCGTTTTCCTATAAATCAAAAAAACTGCTCATGCACATTTGTTGTGCGCTTATCATGGATCAGTATGGCCAAAGGGATTGCTAGGCTCTCCTCAAAGGAAACACACTGGAAAATTAAAGGTGACACATAGAAGTCTCCAAGCTGAAAAGTTGTGTCATAAGACAAAAGTGTGTTTGGCTTCAACATCATCACCTCTTCAAATATGCTAATAATTTCTGGAAGTGCCAAAATTACAGACACTTCAGGGACAAGAGTGAATTCACATACAAATCCTTCCAGAGCATAGTGAAGCTCATACACACCATATAAATCATCATGGTTGATTCTGCTTTTCTGTTTCTCATACTTCACTTTATTTTTTATTTGTTGTGTATCTTTAGGCAGCATTACTTTCATATGTTCAGCTGAAACTATTGTTGCTATTTTATGCTGGTAAACTTTGCATGGGCCAAAGTGTTTCTGCCCCATAGCTTCTGACAATACAGAAGGCATGGTACTTACATGACATCTCATGGGATATTTTTTCATATTTCCATGAGGCACAGATGGTTCAGGTCTCTCATCCTGTCCAAGGTAATGGACAATTACTTTGCCTACACTTCCATCAGGCACTTCATTTGCGTATCTGTGAAAGAATACTTGCTCTGCGTTAAATAGTCTTTGAAAGTATATATTTTGTACCAGAGGATCCCCCCTTGGCAACAAATGCCTGCCTTTTTGAATCCATTTGTATTGATCACATCTCCAGTCATCTTTTTTATATTTGTGGCCTTCATAGCTATAGACAAACAGCTGCCCACATTTTGGCTTAGCAGCTGGGAGAGTTGATATTTTCCCTGCTACTGGGTTTTCCAAAATCTCAAGAGCTTCAAATGGTGAAAGTTGCTCAAACTTAAGCATGTATACTACACTCATGGCTTTTCTGCTGTAGGTAATGAGAGAAGACACTACTTGCTGCCAGGGCCGGCTCCAGGCATGCGGGGGCCGTTGGGCATCAGCTTGCCCTGGCCCCCTGGTGGGTGGGTGTGCGCGCACACATGTACGTGTGCATGCGTGGCCCCCCGCAAGCCCCCCATGTCCCCCTAGTTGTCTAGTCTTTACCATTGCCCTTAATGAAGATGGCGGCTGTGGTTTCCCTAAGGGGAATGAAGCCTCCGCCGCCATCTTTGTTGATTGCACATGTGCGTGCTATGCGCACACATCTCTGCCATCAACTAAGATGGCAGCAGCGGCTTCAGTACCTTAGGGAAGCTGCGGCTGCCATCTACATTAAGGGCAATGCTAAAAAGCCGGCTGACAGGTAAGTGGGGGGCGTGGGGGCGTGGGGGGCACGGATCGCAGAAGGGGAGTGGAGGGCCCAGGGGCCAGTGCCCAACCTGGCCGCCCTTTAGAACCGGCCCTGCTTGCTGCCACTGAGCCACCTCCACAGTATAAATATAGCATACCTGGGCTGCTGCCTTTTTGGTCTGAAAAAAGAAGGGATCATCCTGTCTCTGCAGAGACCAACAGATCTTATATTGCCCCTAGTGGGAAGAAGAATAAACTGCAGCTATTCTCTAGCACCAAAAGCTATCTGTAGTTGCATTCAATACTATTATCGCTTACTACAAAAACCTTGCTAGGAAAGAAAAACAATGTACTATATTGTTTTCACACACATACCTCATTAATCATTACTAGAGCTGCCAACTAAGTAATAATATTTTTTGGAGCAATTTGTTTTGCAGTTAAATTTGCATACTATCAACATTTCATTCAGGATGTTTTGTGTAGATGACTGTATAATTTATAAATAAACACTACTGCTCGTTGGAATGAAAGGTCATCTTAAATATATATTATAGTAACATAAGAGAATCAAAGTATTCACAAAAATACAGAAGTGTGCCTTTAACTTTCAGCAGTACCAATTTAAATTTGACATTAAATGAAATTTGTCTCTGTTGTTAAATTAACTGAAGTTATATTTGGCTATATACCACTGAAAACAATTGGAGCGCATAGCACAAATCTTTGCTTGTGTGTATGCAAGTGAAAGTGGTTGCTGTGAAAGCTTGTGGCCCAGAGCATTGACTCATACAGTTATGCATGACTGGTGCATTTGATTGACTTGGCTGGTTCAGATGTTGTTCTGGGATCTGTTCAGAAAGATGTATTATTGCATGGAATGTGGCTTATGTGAAAGTTTTGTGTCTTATTGTATGCATCCCATGTAGTCAAGTGGGACTGGTGAATTTGGGAGGTCTGGCTCGCTGGGAAGTCGCCGTTCAGGGCTGTTTTACATAAAAGCGTATTATAGCCCGGAACAGGTATCAGAACGTGGTTTTCGTGGATGTTTTGTGTCTTATTGCATGAATCCCATGGAGTCATGTGGGACTGGTGAATTTGGGAGGTCTGGGTTGCTGGGAAGTGGCCGTTCCGGGCTGTTTTACGTAAAAGCATATTATAGTCCGGAACAGGTATCGGAACATGGTTTTCGTGGAAGTTTTGTGTCTTATTGCATCCATCCCATGTAGTCATGTGGGACTGGTGAATTTTGGAGGTTTGGCTTGCTGGGAAGTCGCCGTTCCGGGCTGCTTTACGTAAAAGCAGATTGTAGCCTGGAACGGGTATCGGAACATGGTTTTTGTGGAAGTTTTTTTGTCTTATTGCATGCATCCCATGTAGTCATGTGGGACTGGTGAATTTGGGAGGTCTGGCTCACTGGGAAGTCGCCGTTCCGGGCTGTTTTCCGTAAAAGTGTATTATAGCCTGGAACGGGTATTGGAACGTGGTTTTCGTGGACGTTTTGTGTCTTATTGCATGAATCCCATGTAGTCATGTGGGACTGGTGAATTTGGGAGGTCTGGCTCACTGGGAAGTCGCCGTTCCGGGCTGTTTTCCGTAAAAGTGTATTATAGCCTGGAACGGGTATCGGAACGTGGTTTTCGTGGACGTTTTGTGTCTTATTGCATGAATCCCATGTAGTCATGTGGGACTGGTGAATTTGGGAGGTCTGGCTCGCTGGGAAGTCGCCGTTCCGGGCTGTTTCATTCCGTTCCGGAGGGCATTTTGGTTGTTAAAGGGTTAATAAAATCCTATCAGAATAGTTTTTGTTCCTAAATGTTGTTCTCAAGTGTCTCTAACACATCCCAGTGTTTTTGGCATCAATTTCTTTTATAAAGGGCCCGTTCCGGCCTGTTCTGTTCTGTTCTGGCTTTTACACCGTCCCAAATCCAAAGGCTGGGGGGCTGGCAGAGGAGGAACTGGTGGAAAGGTCTGCAACATCCTCTTCCCACTTGGGAGCTTCCAGCCTGGCTGAATGCCAGCTCCATTGGGAGCCACTTGCATGAGCTGGATGGGAAGTGCCAGCTCCCATGAACAGGCCTCCTGGCAAGTAAGCACTTCCCATAGGCCAGAATGGAAATTTCAGAAACTAATTTTACTGGGCTGGCCTTTTGGCCGGCAGAGTTTGCAAGGGAATTGGGACCTGGGGGAGGGACCTGAATGCAAGGATGATCTTGTGTAATTCCCCCCGGTCTCCTCCCCCACCATGAACCTGGACTGCCCTGTTTTGGGGGCTTCTGCCAGCCCTCCATCTGTCAGGCTGGTTGTCCCCAGCAGACCCCCAGCAGTGCCAGCAAGCTCCTGGTGGCGCTGTCGTGGAAAAAAACCCTAAGTTGGCTAACACAAGTTTTTTATGCTGAACTTATATTTTCTAAATCCACGTCAGCACCATGGCTCAGCCATAGGAGAGGGCTGCTGCTGGCACAGCCTGGCATAGTTGGGGATCCACGGCATCCAACTCGCCCCAGCCCATCAGAAAGGTGAGTTGGATTGTGTCTTTACTGCTTGTGGTTTGTTTGGGAGAAAGAAGCCATGAGCCTGGGTTCAAATGTCTTGACAAGCCAGATTCTGGGTTGTGTCCCAAGATGTCAAGACCAGGGAGGAATGGACCAAGAATATGGTGCTGCTTGTTCATATTCAACCATAGTTTGTTTTTAGTTAAGGTTTAATGTGATATGTGAACTAGCCTAATATGTAAAAATGACTTATTTGCATTATTGCACCTTCATTTTAAGCAATTTTGGTTATTTAATTTGCTTCTTTGAAACACTTTAGTTATTGAAGAAAAATCTTAATGTCTTTTCAGTTTAATATATGCATATATATATATATATAATTTTAGGTTCACAGCTCATATTACAGAATTAATGCAAGTTCTGAGGGAGTTAAACAGTGGCAAATATCAGCGGACTAGGTTAGCACAAGAAAAGGGTAACTGACAAACTTAATGCTTATTTTAACACATGATCACATCTGTCCACTTTCTAATGTGTGGATGTGTTTCTTTTTCATCTAAGATTCAAAACTAGAGATTCCGGGCACTGGATGAATTGTCATAGCAGATAATATTATCAAGTATGTAAAGTATCTAATTTCTTATTAGATCTTTCTCATTAGCCTTCAATTCTAGACAGCCACACTTTTACAATACTGTTTTTAATTCAGCGCTGGCCTACTTCATGGTAAGCCAAACTGTAGCTTACCAGGACTGCAAAGATGTGCAAGTTCCTGGAGAGGAGCCCACAGCCATTTTGCTCTTCCCCAGTCCTATTTATTTCCACTCTGCTGTGCTGAGTTAAACCAATATTTGGCTTAGTTTGTTATCCAAACCAGGGCTTCTAGTTAAGCACATGCTAACCATAAGCTGTAGCCAAGGTTTGTTCTGGGCTAACATTGGTTTAGCTCCACATAATATAGGAGCAAAAAGAGCCATTGTGTAAAGAAAGATTTCAGCATTCCTATTCTGATATGCTGTGGCGCACACCCACACCCACACACACAAGATTAACCTATGACTATTCCAAAGTGGAATTTTAATGCAAATTATACAAGCTTGAATAATGTGTATGGCCTGAGATCTTGGGAGAGCTGCTGCAGCTTGTTAAAATAAGCAATGCTAGGAAAGACCAACCAATGATCAGACTTGGTATAAGGCAGCTTTGCATGGCCAACCTTTTTATTGCCCTGATTAGATATTTGCATGTTTTTATCTCTTGGCACCAAGAACCTTTTCTCTAGATATGGGTATTAATAATGAAAGTATAAAACAGGATGGAATAGGTCCATGCTTGTCTATATAATATATTTGTTACCTGGATGACTCTGCAGAACAGAAAGTGAATGAAAGTGTAGTAGTACCGCTTTATATCACCTGCTACTGTGTTTTGTTTTGTAGTATTATTATGTCACAAGCATCTTAATATTGTTTTTTGAGGGGGGATCTGATTATGTTGTACTAATTCACAAAGTATGGCCTCCTAGTATTGATGATGTGTCTTTTTTTCCTGAAGGTTTGATCATGTTCCATTGGCAACACCAAATGGCGATATGTTGATTAAGGATCTCAACTTTGAGGTATGTCATGACATGAGTGATTTCATGTTGAAATAATGAGATGCATCCAACATCTGCATGAGGGAAACAACATCTGCATGAGGGAAACAATGGCACAGAGAGGTAAGCGGCAGTAACATAGCTGAAGCTCTGCTCACGGCCGGAGTTCGATTCCAACGGAAGGAGGAAGTCAAATCTCTGGTAACAGGGGTCGAGGTCCACTCAGCCTTCCATTCATCCGTGGTCGGTAAAATGAGTACCCGGCATATGCTGGGGGGTAAAGAAAGGCCGGGGAAGGAACTGACAATCCCACCCCATATAAACGGTCTGCCTAGTAAACATCACAAGACGTTACCCTAAGAGTCGGAAACGACTCGCACTATAAGTGCAGGGACACCTTTACCTTTTACCTCCAGAAAAACTTCTCTGGAAGATCAGGGTTCCCTCTTGAACAGGATGGTCTGTGCTGGGGAGAGAGGTTGTGTTGGGTAGCAAAAATTGCCAAAAATTAGGTGGAGGCACATTGCACTAGCAGAGCTCTGCCTGATTCTGGCTGATTTCTCCTCTCCTAATGTAGCCCACTTTACACAGACCATACTGGTCAGGAAGGCCCTTTGACCCACCAGGAAGGCTTTTCAGGGGGCTGTGGAAGGGCAGGGAGGAATGGGAAAGATCCTCATACAACCAGCCTTCTGCTCATACAAACTTTGGCTCACATCCATAGTCTTCAGTAGGTAGGTATAAAATCTAAACTTGCTTACCAAAATATGAGAATAGAATAATACTGACCAGGAATCCATGTGGGCAACTCATAGTCTCCTTAGATTTAACCTTATAGCCCAGTTCATGTGGTTCTTAATAGTGTTTTAGCATGTTTAACAAGTTTTTGTTGACTACAAGTGTTGGTGGCACCTTCACGCATGTGTAAGTCTCATGTGCAAATCTGCCCCACCAGCAAAATCACAGGGATTATGTGCACATTGGACTCATGAACTATACTAACTATAATCCCATTCCGTGCCCGGTACTTGCCGGGCAAAGGGGCGAGTTTGCGGCTGCAGCTGAAGCCCAGGCCGCTATCAGGAGTGTGTGTGTGTGCACGCGGCGCGCCGGCGTGCCATCGTGACACACAGGAAGGAGGTGGGGCGGCTGAAGGCCATTTAAGGCTGCTCCACCAGCCTCCCGCCCTCCTTTGAATTTTGGCGGTGGCGAGGCTTTTTGGCGCAGGCTTTTTGGCGCGGCACATTGGACTCATGAACTATACTAACTATAAACCACTAAATGTCAGTTTAGGTTAATTTTAAAGTGAAACTATTATCACATGGGAATTCATAAACTCTCTTAAACATGTAGAATAGTCCTGAATATTATGAGATGGGAAACAAATTTATTTTATAATGTAGGCCTCCTCTTCATACAATTCAGTCCTAAGCATGTTTACTCAGTAGTTTGCTTCACTCAGTTTAGTGGTATTTATTTCTCAGTAAGTTTGCTTAGGTAAGCAGTCTTAGTTTGATTGTTTTCTGTAGTATCTAGTGTTCCCAAATTTCTAGCTGAGTAATTTCTAGCTTTTAAAGTTTAACTAAACATCAGAATGATAAAGAAACAAAGGCACATAATTCTTGAACCTGAGTTTGTCCATAGGAATTTGACTTTGTAGCTTAAAGGAACCCTATGGGGTTTCTTTAAGTGATTGGAAAATCATTTGGTGTGTTTCAAGACTGCCCTTTCAGAAGTTTTCCATTCTGAGTGCATGTGCGTGAAATAACATTATAGAAAAACAGTTTAGTAAATTATATATTTATTCACAGATTAGAGAGACCTGGCTAATTTAATTGGATGAGCTGACACACACGAGAGTAGATACCCATATTGTGCATAGTTTGTTTTCAAAATATTTAAATGCATGCTGCCCTGATTTGTGTTCCAGGAACAATCTGGAGCAAATGTTCTGATTTGTGGACCAAATGGGTGTGGAAAGAGTTCTCTTTTCTGTGTCCTTGGTGAGGTAAGTAAACACAGAAGTAAGAATACTTTTAATGGCAAAACCAGGAAAACCACAACTTACTGAATTTTATCATTTCTGTTTTCCTGTTGCAGTTGTGGCCCCTGTTTGGTGGCTGTCTGACTAAGCCTGAGAGAGGAAAGTTGTTTTAAGTTCCTCAGGTAAAGCAAACCCCCATAGCATCTGGCATTTCTTGTTTTCCATAGCGTGTGTAAAAATTTCCTGATCCTTAGCAATTTACTTCAGAGACCATATATAACGCTTGGAACTCTCAGAGACCAAGTAATCTATCCAGATACCACAGAAGACCAGAGAAAGAAAGGAATCTCTGATCAGGTAAAAGAATTTTCCAAATTGGTACAGATTATCTTTTGTAGTAAAAACTAGAGAGGGTACATTCTTAAATGAAAAAAACTAGTTAATAGTTAGAAATGGCAACAACATCATAGGCTTTACACAATGCTTGACAGTACAGGTATGTTATGTTTTTCTTTCTTTCCCTTAAGTAAGCCTTATTTTATTGAATCCAAGGCCAATTCATGGACTAATTTTCTTGAAATTGCAATATGGTAAAGCTCTATGGCAGGGGTGTGAAACCTCTGGCCCATGGGGCAGACTTGGCCCACCAGGCCCACCCCATTTGGCCCGTCAGGCCATTTCAGCCATGTATGATATCATATTTTTAGAATTACTGTAAGAGTTTTTGCATAATGAATAGTATAAACTTACATTAAACTTCAGAGCCAGGGGTGGATAGCAGTGAAAGTACTTGCTCCAGCTTGCTTCAGTGTTTGGCATTGTTTAGAATGCAATAAAACATTTTGATCTTACATTCCCAACACCTTTAGGGGATGGAAATAATGGATAAACCAAAACAAATAATCAAGCAAGTACTTTTGCAAGCCTGTTGATCTATACTGTTTTGCTTCCAGGTGTTAAAAGAGTATTTGGATAATGTCCAGTTGGGTCAGATCCTGGAACGTGAAGGAGGCTGGGATAGTGTTCAGGACTGGATGGATGTTCTGAGTGGAGGAGAAAAACAGAGGATGGCAGTATGTGGTCTTCACACTGTCATTTTATCAAGTGTTTATATTTTCCAGCACCCCTCTTAACTGAGGATAGGCACAAACTGTTGCCCAGTATTAAATATGAGCAAAATATTTTATCGTGGCTGCTAGTGAGAACAGTTAAATAAAAAAGGGTAAACGAGCTCATTTTGGCATTTCTAAAATAATGATACTTTGATAAGATTTCTTATTCCAGGTCAGACAATTTGAGCATCTAGCCCAGTATTTACCCTGACTGACGGTGCCTCTCCAGGGTCTCATCCATCACCTGCTCTCTCATCCTTTTAGCTGCAGATGAAACCTAGGACCTGTGGCCCTCCAGATGTTGTTAGGCTCCATACATACTCATCAGCCTCAGTGAGCACGGCCAATGATCAGGGATGATGGGAGCTGTAGTCCAGTAAAATATCAAGGGGCATGTGTTCCCCACCTTGGCTCTAAATGCAAAACATGTGCTCTGCTACTGAGCTATGGCTCTTCCCTTAAATCTGTCTATAGAACGAAAACTATTGCATCTATTTTCTTTTGGAAGGCAAAATGAAACTTAAGAAAATCTGCTTATTCTAAACATAAATAGCTGTCTTCCTCCAGTGCCATATGCAAAGACCATACGGACACTGATGCCCTCTTAAGAGCATGAGGATCACAGGGTGAATTCAGACTTGTATAGCAGTGCTATAGTTTAAATATCTCTTCCATATAATGTGATACATTTATGTGATTTAATTAAAAGGTTTTCTTGTATGCAAAAATTACTTCTAGTGTAATGTTGTAAAGATGTATATGAACAGTAGGCCACGGGATCATGTGTTAGATCAGTTGCATTTACTTTTGCATTGCAAATGGGCAGATTGTTTTACCATAAACCCCAGTTTGCAATTCTGGATGAATGTACTAGTGCTGTTAGCATCGACGTAGAAGGCTACATCTACAACCATTGTCGGAAAGTATGTGTTCATTCATGTGTTCTGTGTTCTAGATTCCATTGGCTGTTTGTATTGTCAATTAAGACCTAACTTTGAAAACAACACAAAGAAATATCAGTAAGATTACATTACTATTGTAGCCTTATGATCACGTACCTAGATTGGATCAAACATTTTCTAGAAGAAGGTAGAATAAAGCACAGGAGACACAAAGCATGCCCAGAGTAAGAGGGAATCTAAATTAACAAATCTCTTACCTAGTATTTTCTTCATGTAACAGTATACATTTGTTACTGAATGAATAACAAATGAAGACATTTTTTTTAATGTATATAGTGGCAAACAATTTCTTCGAATACATAGATCAAAGTTAAGCACTCTTAAATTCTGTTGATTTTCAGTGATAAAGATAGTGTATATCGTTAACTTTCTCCCATTGTAATGAATATGACTTAAGTCCATAAATGAGATGTGATATGCCTAATTTAATGCTCATTTTTTAAAAAATATATTAAATGGTTTATAAACGCTTTTTTAAAATAAAAATAATATCTGAGTCAAACAAGATGTGACACATGAGAGCCGTGATTGGAACTCCTGCTGTCTTTTTCTAAAAGCAGCTTGGGGAAAGAGGAATATTTTGGACTGGGGTCAGAGAAAAGGGGGTTAAACTTTTGCCACCCCACCCCCTTTCTAGAACTTCTGTTAGCTGTGGAGAGGATTCACAGGCACCAGAATAAAAGAGCTATAAGCTGGGTGGAGGCACTCTGTATTAGGTAACTGGTGCAGGGTCAAAGGGCCATGCCCCCCAACACTGTGGCCTTGCTCCAAATTGCCCCCCCTCCCCCAGTGGCTACTTTTAGAACATATCTTTGAGAAATTAAATTGTGATATCTCTTGTATCGTAGTTTGGACCCTTTGAGGGTTTATTTCTTTTGGATGAAGCTTGAAGGAAGATAGTATCGGAACGCTTACTTTATCTTCTATTCTGTCACTTTAGGTTGGCATCACTCTCTTCACTGTATCTCACAGAAAGTCACTTTGGAAACACCACGATGTAAGGCTTATTTTATTTAAACATATGCCACGTGTTCTGAAGTGTAAAATTCACACCTTGCTCATTAAGATACCTTGATTTCCTACCACTCAAGTGTTTAGATAATAAAATTAAGAGCTTTGCAGCATTTTTTGCAAAATCTATAGAATAATTGTGGAAGCTGAAACTATTAAAATTATTTAAAACATGTAGCCCACTTTTTTCTGTGAGCCTTAGGTGGTGGTTAATAAAAGTTAAAACAATAATTAGCAATAATTCTAAAAACAATTTGACAACAACAACAAAAACAAGAAAGAAGCCATAAAAAATTAAAGAGGAGAGGGAAAAGTTAAAAATAGAACAGCCATTAAACTGTTCAATGGCCACCATCCAGCTACCTTGCAACAGAAATATAGCTTCCCATTCCAATGTGACTGCCTTGGTGATTTAGATAAAAAATGACAGCTTAGTATTTATATAGCACAGCCTTATCAACTATTTGCCTGGTCACCACAGGTTAAATGAAATGGATGAGGGGCAGATCACTCTGCTTGTCCTCTGGCAGCCTGCTGTGTTTTCATGCTGGCTACAGAGGAAGGCAAGCCTCCACAGCTGGCAAGGAAACCAAGCAGGCTCGTGAACAGAGAGATCTTGCAAGCCTGCTTAGTATATAACTTTAGCAGGTTACTTTAAAAACAAATGAGGTTAGTAACATCGCTGGATTATATACAAGGCTGATAAAATGCTGATTTTCCTAAATGCTCAAAGTGTTTCAGAGGCATTCTCTCACCTTAAACTCATACAAGTATAACACATACACTCACACACAGAGCAGAGCAGGAAGCTGAGACACAGTGACATTGACTAGGTAAGTGACTGCTCCAAATAACTGTTATTTGGCTTTCTTGTGATATTCAGTGGTTGCATATAGCAAAAATGAAACCTTAGTTTAAAAATTAATAAATACCACCATCCAGTGCCTAATTTCCTAGGGCAGAAGCCTCCAGTATTTAATAACAAATTTGAAATGTGTCAAGAATTCAGTGTTATTTCTAACCATTTGTCTGCATATTTCAGTAGTAAAAAGGTGACCAAACTTAGGTCACAAAATAAATAGTCCAACCTCCTGGCAATTCCACTAGGTGGAGGTGTAATACATGCAATATTTTACATGTTCTTCCTAAGAAGAAATGTGGTGATAGGAGTTTCTGTAGAAAATCCTTATCCTAAACAGATTTTTTATTATTTAAAATCAAGTTAGCTAATATGTATTTTTCTCCTTCTCAGTTTTACCTTCACATGGATGGAAGAGGAAACTACGAGTTCAAGAAGATTACTGAAGGTACAATTGAATTTGGTTCTTAAAAATATATATATCCATAAATCTACAACCTGCTTCAGTGACTGAAAACAGCACAGGGCATAAGAAGACAAAGTATACTGTGATGCAACAAAGCTACTTGGCTCATTCTCTAAACCAATTACTAGGGGTAGGATAACAAACTGTCCAAAACAAGCTGTCAAGGCATTTACTATAATGTAGGATATTACTAATTTGTGTATATGTTGGTTTAATTATTAATATGTACTAACAATGTCCTTATTCTTGTGGTTTTTAAAACCTGCCTAAATTAAATTGGGCTTAAATCATTGTAACTTTGATTCATCCTGGGATGTAAGCATTCTGAAGTCAGCTAATTTGACTTCTCTTTGACCTTTGCTTCCTCTGGGGAAGAACCCTTATTAAGGATTGCTACCTCCTCTGCTCCCAGTACAAAGAGACATTAATTTCTGTGTCATATCCAGACGTATCAGTTCATTGTACTGAATATCATACCCTTTTTCAGGGGAGTACTTGCCTATTCTATTGCAGCATTGCACAGGATAGTGAGCCTTTCCTTGGTCAAGGTTCTGGTGATGCTCTACTTTGCTCCAGTCCTGGATTCAGGGGAGAAGTGAACCTCGGACCTATATTTCTAACTGCTAACGAGATGGGCGCACTCCAGTGGAAATCCTCTGTCCCATTCTCTGTCCCCAGCTTCCCACTGCTCCTTTGGTCCTATTCTTCCTTTCGGCTCAACAAAAATGTTATTCCATTGTTGTCCTTGTCTCCGGGTTCCAGGAAGGGAAATGGGGTCAAATGAACAGGGATGAGAAAGATGGAAAAGCTGGAGAACAAAGAGAAAGGAAAGGTTAAAAAACTGGAACACGTGTGTGATCATAGGCATTGTCATTGAGGAGGGGTCTGATCCATCTGATAGCTCTGGGAAGCTGTGCACAAGTTCTAAATGGCATCTGCCACATGGATTCAGATTTTTCAGAGGATGATAATTGCCTTCGGGGGTGGATGTTTACTGTGCAATGCCTGAGGCATTGAGCCTTTCAGAACTGTTTTTTTTGTTACTTGAGCATTTTGTTTGCTTCCTATGAATAACTTCCATAAAAAATACTTAATGCCTAATAGTTCCCAAACTGATATGAGGTAATCACAAGCTCATACATGCTCACAAGGCCACATATCTCAAGACTATTTTAAAGTATTAATTTTCCTGTGGAAGCAGTTATTGTTGCCACAAGATATTTTGGGATCATTGCCTAGAGGTAGCCTCATAGATGGGTCTGGGAAGATAATGGCAGGCTAAGCTGTCATTCCGCCCAAAACGTTTTTTGAAAACCCATGCCATGGGACACAGGCAGAGCTTGGAAAAGTTACTTTTTTGAACTACAACTCCCATCAGCCCCAGCCAGCATGGTCACTGGATTGGGCTGATGGGAGTTGTAGTTCAAAAAAGTAACTTTTCCAAGCTCTGGACACAGGTCTGGGTATGTGGCTTTGTCCATATGATGTAGCACAGAAATGCACTGCATGAAGGCATGCACTACATATGCAAATAAATGTGATCACTGCCTTTTTTGGTAAAATCAATATATGTTGGTAGTGATCACATGTCAGTCTTGAATTACCCCCTTTTCATAGTTAGATACCACCTGTCCTATTTTTGTCCTCCTTGTACTGCTCCTAAGATGGTGCTTCAGTCCAGTGTTTATAAATGCCATTTTTCTTCTTGTGTTTTGTACAAATAATCAGTGGAGAGCTACAACAGGGTAGACTAGCAGTCAAGCTTAGAAGCAATTTACAGTTGAATTAACTTTTATTTGTCATCACTTCATATTTCTTTCCATATTTAATATGGCAAAGAGTTGCTCTTCTGTACTTTTGTTTGTTTAAACAACTTCAGCAGACTGATTCTGATTTTGGTTATGCCAGCTGACGTGCTTGCCGCAGGATGATAAATTGAGACCGTATCGCTAAACAGATTCAACAGGTAGATTGGCTAGCACAACAGTATCAGATTGGTGGTGATCTGACTTCAGAGGTACATGTAACTCACGAGAAGCAGGTTGCTTTCTGCTGGTGAAACTTCCTTTTCCCAAATAACCTGTCTTTCACATTAATATTTTGTAGTGGCTTTTCTCAAGAGTGGTGTTCTCTCTTTTTTTAAAGAGCTGCTATATTTTTTTAGAATGAAAAATGCAGCTTTTTAAATATTTGTATTCTTTTTCAGAGAGGTCTGCACTAAAATTGAGTAGTAGTAGACTTTTTAAAGGAATGTTGTATTTTTGTCACTGACTAGCAGAAAGTACCCATTATATAGACAGCATCTTTTACAGAAAGAAAGCTCAGAGATAAATGCAGCTCAAGACTGAAAAAATTAACACTGGTTGTGTTCAGTGTTGTTATTAGTCTATCAAACAGAGCAGATTAACTTCAGTTACTATTAACCAATGAAATTGATTCATTGGGTATTCAGAAATTGCCTGGCTTTTATAACATTTCAATATCCCTGCTTTTATCAAGTGTATCAAATGTAGACTGACCTCACAAGGATGCAAGTACATTAAGGTAAAATGAACCAGAGTGGGAAGCAGCGTTTGAGATTATACTTTTTAGTGAAGAATTTTTCAAATGTGGTGAGAAATTATTCAAAAACATGGTTCAGCTATGAATTTGTGCTGTGATCTTTTATTTGATCACTGCTTTTATGACTGCTTAAACTGGAATTTTGGGGTGATGGGAAGCTCAGCACAAATGAAGCATCCCCATGTCTCATATAAAACTTCAGCCTGGTGATATTTGGTGCTCTGGTAATCACAGATGGCTCCCATTTTAATGGGAAATAATTGCTGTACTTTAATATATTATAGCTTATAAAGCGCTTTGTGAGGAAAGATGCTATCTAAATGTAAGATTTTTCTATATAAGTACCTCCGGAATAATAAATATGAGACAAATACCCTTTTTTTAAAAAAATGGTCTCATTCTGAACATTTTAAAAGCTCTGCAGCAAGGGTAGCCAATGTGGTGCCCAGCAGATGTTATAGACTGCAACGCCATCATCCCTGACCATTGGCTACACTGGCTGAGGCTGATGGGAGGTGTGGTCCACTGCTGGAGGCCACCATGTTGACTACCCCTGCTTTACAAAGAGGTTGTCACACCCAACAATCTGAGATCAGTCAGTCTTTCATATTTTGAGAGGCTGATACCAGGTAAAATGACAAATGGTCATGCTTTTCATCTAACTAAAGAAGTAAAGACGCTTAATCTGTCCTTGATTATCCAGAAGTCTGAATTACAAACATGTTCCTATGGCAATCATGTCTTTGATCTAGCCCTGACTTAAAATCCTCTTGAATCTTTATGCCTGTGTCTGGAGGTTTATTTATTTATTTTGATGTCTATCCCGCACTTCCTCCCAAAGGATCCCATGCACACACACCTTCCACTTATAATTTTTCTGACACACGATGCATCCATAAGTGACCAAGAGTCTGCTCAAGAGGACAGTTCAGCTGCAAAACCTCTACGTCATCCAGAGTCCTGCTCCAAAGCTGCTTAGTCTTCTAGCTAAATTCTGACTTACCATCTCTTCCCTTGAGGCAGAGGGAAGGAGGGGACTGAGCACGTACCTTGGTCCATATGTTTTATATGTATGCTGGGTGTGCACATGCAGTTTCTCCCTCCCTCCCGCTGCCTCCACATGTGAAGAATTTTGATGAGTGATGGTATGAGCCTACTCTTGGCCCACTGCACTGTACACTTTTTCCTCTCTATCTTCTATGGCCTGCACCCTACACATTCCTAAATTCCAAAGACTTGAAAGCCAGCTCCTGTCTTCTGAGCAACCACAAGGTATGGTTCAGTTTATCACTGGAAAGAGAAGCAACTCAAAATACTATTAGTAGATTACATACCCGCAAGCAGAGTGATACAGATCTGTTTTGTATACTTGGGAAAGATTAACTGAATTGTTTTTCAGTGGTGTAAGCTTTTTAACAGCCTCGCTGAATTATGTGTTCATGACATTGTATTAGTACAAAAAACCTATCACTGAATTTACAGCTCCTCTTATGTCCCCTTGTTACCGTAACAGGAAATGAAATCATGTCATGCAGGTTTATAGTTGACGTAAGATTATAAAACATGGAGTGCAAACTCTAGTGACTATGGCTCTTTTAAACTGAACCTCTGACACTGACTAAGCCTAGCTGCTATCTAAACTATCTAAATGGATATTTCCAATCTGTTTGAAAGAATTTACTAAAAATACTAGAGCTAAAGTGTGGGTAGCTTTAGAAAGATGTTTCCTCTGAACCTTTTCTACAAATTAAAAGGATTATACAGTAATACTTGCCCCCTTTTGCTACTTGATTTCTACACTCATAATTTAGTAGGAAGGGTGTAAAATGAAACTCGTGTTCCATATGCAACCTTTTTACTTTGGTGATGATTCTAATGATAGCTCCCGTTTCACAAAGGCTAACCAGCTGGTTTGGAAAGTAGTTATTTTTCAAGGATGTATGTTAGAAATTTAGTTTCTCCTGCTTTGAAATTAGGCTGTAACGTTTAGCTGATTTACTTGGCTAGATGGTTTATGGCAAAACATCAGGGCAGTGTAGAGCAACATAAAAACATTTAAAAGCAATACAAAACAATAATTAAATCATTAAATTAATCAGAGCAGTTTGGTTTTTCATTAAAAAATAAGACTTGCATGGCATTTCTTTGTCAATATGAGAGAGAAGAGGGGATATGTCTTCTAAAACGGAATCTGCTGGTGCTACCAGATAATGTAGAACGTGTTAGTAACACTCTCCTTGCCACCTCATAATTGTGCAGGCCAGGTCTGGGGTGTTACTGCGCACAGAAATCTGGGCTACTCCCCCAACTTGGCCCTACTCTGCCAACTTCCCTCCCCCGTGCCACTGAAGTTCTTACCATTCCCACATCATAAGAGTTACATTTAGAGGGGTCATAGTAAGGTAATAATAATTTCCTCCAAGCCAAGATAGCCATCATAATGCCCTCCAGATGTTTTTGAACTCCAGTTCCTATCATCCTTAGCCAGCATGGCAAATGATCAGGCATATTGGGAACTGAACTCTAACAACAGCTGGAGAACATTCTGTTGGCTACCTTTGTATGCAATTATTTTTGCTAGCATACCGCTAATAAAACAAACAATAGTTTAGCTTGCTGTTATAAACTAAGTGTGGACAGAAAGGAATGCAAATACTCATAATAAAAATTACAGCTGCTTCACTCCTCACCTGTTCTTCATTCTGTGCTGCCCTGGGCTGCTACTGGGAGGAAGGGTGGGATATCAATCTAATAAATAAAATAAATAAATAATAAATAAAGTAATTCTACCTGAAGCTAAGCCATGGTTTGCCTTAGTATTATATCCAAACCTGGTTTTGTGGCTTGTCTCACCAGGCAAATCACAAGCAGCAAGCCAAGAGCAAACACTGGCAGCAGCTTGTCGTATCTCTAGAGCAAGACAAACCAAGCACACAGGTTCACATATAACGCTAAGCAAAATCATTGCTTGGTTCTGAGTAGTACAGCAGCGGGATGGGGGAGCAAAACATCTGTGATTTTTGTGGTGAGTACCTGTTGACTCGCACATTCTCAGTTAATCTTGGTTTGGCTTAACATTATGTGCGATCCAGGCGGAAATGAGATTTGTTTCCTTATAGCTATGGGATTTTGGCTTGGCTTGGCAAGTAAAATTAGCAGCACTGGCACATGAGGGCGTGGAATGGCAGCAACACTCCACTCAGTCAGACAGGCAAAGATGTGTTGGGGTGAGGCAGTGGCCATGCTGGGGGAGCTCCAGTTTGGTGTCATCAACATGCAGCTGGTTGGAGGTCACCAACTTGGAGCTCCCTCAACTTCACCACCATTTCATCCTGCCCTACCCCTGTCCCAGCAAGCACACTGCTCCCAGCAGGATTCCATGGCTGCTCTGCCTCTCTCTCTCTCTCTCTCTCTCTCTCTCTCTCTCTCTCTCTCTCTCACACACACACACACACACACACACACACAGAGAGAGAGAGAGAGAGAGAGAGAGAGAGAGAGAGATGAAGCCTAGGATTTCAGTTTAATAGTAGTTTTTCAGTTGCAGCTGCTATTTTGATTTCCGTGAGCTAGTGTTAAAACTGACTGATGTTTTAAAATAGTAAAGCCTGTGGGTAAAGCATGCTTTGAAGCATGCAGAGGAGTTGTAGGAAGAAGAGTTCTGTTTGAGACATGCCAGTATGATGACGCAGTTATTTGCCTTTTAAACAAGGATGTCTTGTTTCAAGTACTGAAAGGAACCAGAGACCTTGTTTATAAAGGGAATTTAATATGTGTGTGTGTGTGTTTTGATCTCCAGACATCAGTCTCAGCATGCAAATGAAGACAGGATTATCTTTGTTAATGATCCCAAGAATGTTAATATGCTTTAGTTGTTTGCTTCCCGTAAAAGTTTATCAGGTTTGTAAAATAAAGTCTACATTCCCAGAATTTAAATTCTAGAAAGAGGATCAGGAAGAAGCGGGACAGTGCTTTGCATGCATAAATTTTATTGGAGCAATGATTCAGGCATGCAATGGCTTCAGTCAAAGGATAATCCAGTATGACTGATCAGTATATGATCACTGAGATATCTAGGTAGAGATAAAGATAACAAAAGATAACTGCATTGAGCACATCCCTTACATCCTAATGTTGGAGAATGCTGGATCTGGATCATGCTCTGACCCAGGTCCGGTCAAGGCTTCCCCTCAGCAAATAATTTTTCTGGAAGTTGTTGCAGCAGGAGAGACAATAGCTACACATCTATTCTAGTTCCACACTTGCAACAAGAAGCTGTTACTTTGGATGCTGCCATGTTTGCTACATGTGTGTCACACACTCCCTTTACAATGTTCAGGATAGCTTCCACAAGGCTCTCAGTGGACTCCTGTCCAGGCACAAAACACATCCACACCGTTTCTTCTCCCCATTGCTCTGAGAACCTCTAGTCCTAGAGCATATTGGTGAGCCCCAATATGCTGTTGCCATATTGGAAAAGAGGATGGTGAAACTCCTGGCATCTGGTCCTTGCCACCCAAATTGTTGGCCTGGATGTATACTAGGTGTCCAACTCCTGTCTGCCCCAGCCAGCATGGCCAGTGGTCAGCGATGGTAGGCGTTGTAGTGCAACACATCTGGAGGGCCACAAATCCCCCCACCCTGATATATAACCACTATATGGTACACTTACACATGATTTTATAAGGTAGTTCGAGCACTTTTGATACAAGATACAGTAAAAACGATCAAACAATGTTCAGTGCTTTGCCATCAGCAGTTATGGAAGATCAGTTTACTGAGCTCCTTGTGAGTTTGTTCTTGTGAAAGTGGCTCAGTCAAAACATTGGCCCATGTCCTCTTATACTGTAATATATACCTCTAGGGGGTTGACTGAGTATGTCCAGGGAGTGATGGGGAGGTACTGTTTGCCTTGAAGAAGGTGGT
Source organism: Rhineura floridana (assembly GCF_030035675.1). Lineage (NCBI taxonomy): Eukaryota > Metazoa > Chordata > Lepidosauria > Squamata > Rhineuridae > Rhineura > Rhineura floridana. The sequence goes on along the minus strand of NC_084485.1, from coordinate 126,575,988 downwards.
GGTGTGTCCCCTTCTTAAAAAAACCATCCTGGACACAGAAGTGTTAAAACAATTATTGCCCAGTGGCAAATATTCCCTTTTTGGGCAAGGTGCTTAAAAAGGTGGTGGCAGTCCAGCTTCAAACATGCTTGGAGGAAAGAAATTACTTGGATCCATTCCAGTCTGGGTTCAGGCCTGGCCATGGCACTGAAACTCAATATGTAGATGACACCCAACTGTCTCTCTTTGTTCCATCGGAATCAGGAGGGGCAGCTGAGGTGCGAGACTGGTGCTTGGAGGCAGTGATGGGCTGGATGTGGCCCAATAAATTGAGAATGAATCCTGAAAAGACAGAGGTGTTATGTGGCCAGAGTCCTCATGTCTGAGAGGTGAGGAGATGGTCTAGATGGAGGGCCAGCTCCAGGAATACTGGGGCCCTTGGGCATCAGCTTGCCCTGGCCCTCGGTATGTGTGTGTGCACGCACGCACATGCCCCCCCACCTCCCCACCTACTATTGCCCTTAACGAAGATGGCGGCCATGGTTTCCCACGCCCCCCCACCTACCATTGCCCTTAACGAAGATGGCGGCAGGGGCTTCAGTACCTTAGGGAAACTGTTGCCGCCATCTTCGTTAAGGGCAATGGTAAAAGACAGCAGACAGGGAAGTGGGAGGAAGTGGGGGGCGTGGGGAGCCTGCAGATCGCGGATGGTGGAAGGGCGGCTGAGGGGCCCCCTGTAGTTCCAGGGGCCATCAGGCCAGTGCCCCACCTGGCCGCCCTTTAGAACCGGCCCTGCCTAGATGGCCTGTTCTGGATGACGTTGCACTCCCTGGTGGGAGCAGGTTTGCAGCTTGGGAGTACTCCTGGACCCAGCATTGTCACTGGAGGCTCAGGTGGCCTCAGTGGCTAAGAGTGCTTTTTTCCAGCTTTGGCTGGTTTGCCAGCTTTGACTTCTTTTGGACAGAGATGACTTGGCCGCAATACTCCGTGCTCTTGCAACTTCCATATTGGATTATTGCAGTACATTCTATGTGGGGTTGCCCTTGAAGATAGCTCAGACACTTCAACTGGTCCAAAATGTAACAGCAAGATTACTGGCTGGGATTCCATGTAGATCTCGTATAACCCCTGTTTTAAAACAGTTGCTTTGGTTGCCAGTTTGTTTCTGAGCCCAATTTAAGATGCTCACACTAGGATTTAAAGCATTAAGCAATTTAGGTCCCAAATATCTGAAAGACCACCTGCTTCCCTACGGACCCACTCAGGTGTTGAGATCAGCGGAAGGGGCCCGTTTGGTAGTTCTATCACCCTCAGAAGCTTGGGATGGTGGTAGCGGCCCAGCAGAGGGCATTCTCTGAGGCGGCCCCCAAGTTGTGGAACTCCCTCACTGCAGAGGTGTGTCTGGCAATTTTGCTGTATAGTTTTTGGCCAGTGCTGAAGACACACCTCTTTACTCTGACCTTTGAGACTTCAGACATGTATTTTTAGGACCCACCCTATTTTGGGATATTAGGCTGTTTTAAAACTATTTTAAATGTCATATTTTAACATTGTTGTAACCCGCGCTGGGACCTTTGGGTGAAGGGCGGGTAATAAATTATGATGATGATGATGATGATTTTGTTGTTATGTGCCTTCAAGTAGATTATGACTTATGGTGACCCTATGAATCAGTAACCTCCAATAGCATCTGTTATAAACCACCCTATTCAGATCTTTTAAATTCAGGTCTATGGCTTCCTTTATGGAGTCATTCCATCTTTTGTTTGGTCTTCCTCTTTTTCTACTCCCTTATGTTTTTCCCAGCATTATTGTCTTTTCTAGTGAATCATGTCTTCTCATAATGTGTCCAAAGTATGATAACCTCAGTTTCATCATTTTAGCTTCTAATGATAGTTCTGGTTTAATTTGTTCTAACACCCATTTGTCTTTTTCACAGTTCATGGTATCTGCAAAACTCTCCTCCAACACCACATTTCAAATGAGTTGATTTTTTCTTATCCACTTTTTTCACTGTCCAGCTTTCACATCCATACATAGAGACTGGGAATACCATGGTCTGAATGATCCTGACTTTGGTGTTCAGTGATATATCATTGCATTTGAGGACCTTTTCTAGTTCTCTCACAGCTGCCTTACCCAGTCCTAGCCTTCTTCTGATTTCTTGACTATTGTCTCCATTTGGGTTAATGACTGTGCCGAGGTATTAATAATCCTTGACAAGTTCAATGTCCTCATTGTCAACTGTAAAGTTACAGAAATCTTCTATTGTCATTACTTTAGTCTTTTTGACGTTCAGATGTAGTCCTGCTTTTGTGCTTTCCTCTTTAACTTTCATCAGCATTAGTTTCAAATCATTACTGGTTTCAGCTAGTAGTATGGTATCATCTGCACATCTTAAATTATTGATGTTTCTCCCTCCAATTTTTACACCTCCTCATCCTGCTTTCCATATGATGTTCTGCATACAGATTAAATAGGGTGATAAAATACACCCCTGTCTCACACCCTTTCTGATGGGGAACCAATTGGTTTCTCCATATTCTGTCCTTACAGTAGCCTCTTGTGCCACCACATATCTCATTCAGGAATTTGTACACAATACAGATTAAGAAAGGAACCAATATTATACTTGAAGGATCTTCATGGAGTTTGACAGCATGCGGCATAAGGCCAGTACAGAAAACTTGTTTTGTAGTGAGGGGCATGCTAATCTAAAGGGCTACAGTCAACGTTGTATATGTTTGTAGCAGAGACTTGCGCCACATAGTAAATCCTCTGAGAATACAACAGATAAAGGATTTTACACAAACCACAGGCTGTAAACTCCTAGCTGTTTCTTGTACCAGTCATTAGTCACTTCCTGTTATAAACAGTCCTCTAGAAAGCAACATAGTACAGGCATACCCCGCTTTAACATACGCAATGGGACCAGAGCGTGTATGTAAAGTGAAAATGTACTTAAAGTGAAGCAATTATCTATGCATGTACTGCACCACAATCGCCACTAGATGGCAGTGGCGTCATGCCATTAAGTGTCCATAATTGCAAAGCATGCATACGTTAAGCAGGGTATGGTGGCATATGGAGCATGTACGTTATAGCGAGGCGACGTTAAGTGAAGCGACGTTAAGTGGGGTATGCCTGTATACTTGCCAGCTGCTTTTCTATTATGATGTATAAACCATTATTCCTTGACTCAGGGCTGGGAAATGTGTGTGTACGTATTTGAAATTGTCCAAAATTGCTTCCTTCTAGTTGATTTTTCCAGCTAACGCCACCAAGAGTAACCAAGATCCCATGTACTGCTACTGATTCTATATGTTATCAAAGGTTAAGGCCCAGTCAATGGTCTAAATGCAACAGGCTTATTGAAGCTAAGTTGGAATGGACCAGGTCAGCAATCTGGGTGAGACACCGGAACAATATCAGCGAAAAAGCAGAAAATGCATGCAATAGAATTATGTTTACAACAAACCATCAAGAGATTAAAAACAGAGGTCTGTATGACTTCTATTTTTCTGAGCTTTTCCAACTTGTTTTCATTCTAGCTAGACACTTCAGTTAAAAGTTATTCAGGTGTTCCAGGGTGGGGCACACACAGAGCACATACTTAGATCCAGCACATATGCATATGGGCACATACAGCCTCCCTTTCAGTATGTGGGGGAATCATTGGGAAGGGATGCTTCAAATGCCCCTTGCCCCCCACCCCCAGGCCACCCCCCCACCCCCGTTAATACTGTTTTAATGCAGTCAACCTGTTGGGAAGGCTGAGGAAAGCCATTGGAGAGGAAGCAGGGCAATTTCTCTTCCTCTTTTCTCATCCATGGGAGAAGTATGTGGCTGAACACCTCAATTGGCTCTGATTTCCCCCCCAAGTGCTGGTGATTATTGTCACGGGTCATAAAAGTTGAAAGCAGATCAGAGTACTCAGCTGCCTACCGCCACTGTGAAGAGGGGGATTGCAACTTCCTGTGGAGCAGTTTCCTCCCCTCCGGTTGCAACTCTATGTAAGTCCAACTGAACTATGTCCAGGTGGGATTTCTGAGTCGCAACACCACTGGTAAATGTGGTAGGGAGCTGGATGGTCCACTGGAAATGTTATTTTTTTTATTTCCTTACATTTCTTCTACCAAGGTGGCATACATGTGGTTCTCAGGTGGTCGCCCATCCAGCCCCTGACCAGACTCAGATCTGTTTAGCTTCAGCGAGGTGGTGGCCTCATGTGTCTTTACATCATACCCTGGGTGAATGGCTTGGCAGGCCCATTCCTGCCCATACACTGGAGATTTCTCTTCCCCCACCATATATGTTTAAAGAGCACTGGGAAAAAAGTATCCCCCCCCCCGGAAAGGTAGGATATTGCAGCTGTATTCACACAGACAGACAGACAGATAGACAGAGAGAATGATTTCTTCTACTGTTTGTAGAAGTTTGTAGAGCAGACCTGTCAGCCAGCTAACAGCCTATTTGTAAGGAAGAGCTTGAGATGTATAGTTTGGTAACATCCAGGACTTTTTTTGTGACATTACTCACCAGTACAGAGTACCAGAACCTCTTTTTTTGCTGCCCATGCCAGCCGCTTTGTGCTGGCACCTGTGGTACTTTTATCAAGAGATGAGTACCAGCACCTCGTTTGGTACCAAAAAAGCACTGGTGATACTTTTTTTCCAGCCTCAGGTGCCTTTGAACTTGTAAAAAGCAGGTACATCATTTAGAAATATTTAAAAAGTGATCAGTTATGAAATTACTAGATGAAATATATGGAAGTCATTCCATTGTTAAAGTGCTATAAATTGGACTGTGAGTTGTAACTGGAACACTCTAGTAGAACTCAGATACAGGATCATAGAAATAATGCTTAAGTATCTCTATTTAGAATAGCTAGCTCTCAATCTTGTGTCATACTTCTAAGTTGTCAAAGATGCATTCATTGCCTTTCCTCAGTCTGGTCCATACTTTTCATACTGGGATGTTCATACGTTTCAATTGTTTTGGTCCCCCTACCCTAGCAGCTGATATTGCGAGATGGAGGGAAGTATGCCTTCATTGGAAAGGTATTACCACTGAATGCAGGAACTGTCCTTAGAGGAGCGAAATTATGATGCATTGCTTTCCCTATCCTCAGCTCCCCAAGCTTGTTTAGATATCTGAGTGGGGCAGTGTACTGGAAAAAAACATTGCTCTTACCCTGCCCCCAGTTAGGACAGGTATATACTGAGAGAGTAACCAAATATGGCTTTGAAGTGAAAAAGTTCAGAGAGAAAGTGCTAAAGAGAGTCAGGTTGAAGCAAGGATGGTCGTAGAAGGAAGGTGTCCACCTCCACCTGTGCACATTCAGAGGATAACTAAGGATAAGACACCCCTTCCCAGCAGAGGTATGCTTTCATTTACAGAGTAGGTTTCTTGACTGAATCTGGGCTCCTTCAGGAAGAAGAGTGGAATATAAACTCAATAATAAAATGGAAGCAAATTCAAATGATGCAAGAGAACAGTTCAGTTGTACCAATGAAACTCGTTGGGGATCTATGAAACCTGAACCCCCAACCAAATTTAAACTGTTCCAGAGTATTTTTGTCTCATATGTTGTTTTTTGTACCAATCTCTAGCTAAACTAGTTATCAGCATGGGGTAAAGACCAGAGCAGCAGAAATGCAGCAGCCTGGTAAACTTAAGGTGTTTGATTTGTGCAATGCCATAAGCTCTTTATTTTAAATGGTCACATGAGCCATGTTCCAACTTAAGCCGATAATCACATTCTTTTCATCATATGCATTTTGGCAGCAGCTTGCTTATAATCTACTATGCTAGCAACACACTATTGAAATTCCACTGCTCCTAAACAAATTTCTATGAATGTTGCTACGGGTAGCAACAAAATATATATGTACACGCCCAAGGAAACATAAGATTGAACAATGTAAATTTAGATATAAAATAGCTTGTTTATTATTTCTAAACACAGGGTGATTTTTGTATAAACAGATACAAGGCTATATTCTTAATGCATCATTTATTGCAAGAAAAATACAATTGGGGAAAGGCATCTGGGACAGAGTACCTCTAAGCAGGGCTGGGAACATCCCATGTCTGAAATCCTAGAGAGTGCCTGCCAGATGAACAAATTGTCTGACTCAGTGTAAGGCAGCTTCCTCGGATATTCTGTTGCTGGTGCTGTATATTTTTTATTGTGTGGTTAACAAGGTGTGGGATGTGTTTCTGTGGATATTTGTCTGGCCAGGCTTAACAATGGGAGGAGAAGTCAGTGGGAGGAAATGGGACAGAGTTGTTCCACTTAGTCACTTTGTTTTGGTCCTAGATAAAATTTGTAAGAACTTTTATAGCTTTTTGCCAGGGCATGATTACTCCTGCTCCACCACAGGTTGATACTGCATCAGTACCAAAAGCAGACTTGGCTCTTAATCCAGGAATAAAAAAGGTGGAGGTAACCAAGATCTAGCTGTTAATCAAATCACAGACAACTTTTATTCTAGTTATCTTCTAGTTTCTAATTACATGCATTTTAGCAGTAAGCCTGCAGGCAGGGCCCTGGTTGAGATTAAGGGTGCAATCCAACCGCTATTTATGCCGGGCTGTGGGGAGTTGGATATGCCAGACCCCCAGCTGAGCCAGCTGGGTCCTCGCTATGCCGGGCTATGCTGGCAAAGCCCCTTATCCTGGCTCAGCTATGGCGGAGCCAGGACCAAGCCAGCTCAGCTGGGGGTCGCCTGGGAAAGCTTATCCTAGTGGAAGTCCCCAAAAAGGGGCATTCCATGGGCATGTCAAAGGAGGGGCTGAGTGGGGGGACTTAGATCACATCCAACTCATATTCAGAGCGCTTCTGCAGGTCCTGATCCAGGCAAAAGTTATGCTGGGGAAAAAGTTGGTCTAAGAAAATAATTGCAATGGAAGTCAATAGAGTGGGCTTACTCCCTGGTAGGGGTATTTGAGAGAGCTGGCTTTTACTTTCCAGTTCCTGTGCACAACTCTCAGCTGAGCTGGCATTTAGCTGGCCTGGAAGCTTCTGAACAGCACTTGGATGCCGCGGACCTTCCTGCTGGCTCCTCTTACACTGGCTTTCCTTCAACTGGCTTCCCCCGAGTTGGGTTGCTCTGCTCTTGTACAGTTAGTGTTCATTATTGGCATACATTGAAGACAGTATGCTGATACCCAGCTCTATTTCTCTGTAACATCTGAATCGGGAGAGGCCGTGCAAGCCCTGGACCGCTGCCTTGACTCGGTGGTGGGCTGGATGAGGGCCAATAAACTGAGTCTGAATCCTAGCAAGACCGAGGCGCTGTGGGTTGGTGGTTCCCGAGTTCGGATAATTGGTCAGTTGCCTGCTTTGGATGGGGTCGTACTCCCTCTGAAAGAGCAGGTCCATAGCCTGGGGTGCTCCTGGATCCATCTTTGTCGCTAGAGGCCCAGGTGACCTCAGTGGCTAGGAGTGCCTTTTACCAGCTTTGGCTGGTGAGACAGCTGTGGCTGTTTCTGGACCGGGATAGCCTGACCACTGTTGTCCACACACTAGTAACCTCTAGGCTGGATTACTGTAATGTGCTCTATGTGGAGCTGCCCTTGAGGTTGGTCCAGAAGCTGCAGCTGGTGCAAAATGTGGCGGCAAGACTGCTCACTGGAGCAGGGTATCACCAACATGTCACCCTGCTGCTGAAAGAATTGCACTGGCTGCCCATTTGCTAGTGGGCCAAGTTCAAGGTTCTAGCTTTGGCGTACAAAGCCCTATACAGCTCAGGACCAGGATACCTGAAAGACCGTCTCACCCCTTATATACCCAGTCGATCACTGCGCTCTGCTGGTGAGGGCCTCCTGCAGATACCATCTTATCAGGAGGTTCGTTCTGCACAATATAGGAAACGGACCTTTAGTGTGGCAGCACCTACCCTGTGGAATTCCCTCCCTTTGAATATTAGGCAGGCACCATCTCTGCTATCTTTTCGGCGCCTTTTGAAGACTTTCCTCTTTCAACAAGCCTTTTAGGTTGAGACCTATCCCAGTCTGCATCTGTGTTAGAATTGTTTAATATGTTTTTAACCCTTTTTTAAGGTTGTTTTTTAAATTGTTTTTAATGCTGTTTTGTATTAATGTATTTTAAGATCTGTTTTTATGAAGTTTTAAAGTTTTTTGGTGCCTTGTTTGCCGCCCTGGGCTCCTGCTGGGAAGAAGGGTGGGATACAAATTAATTAAATAAATAATAATAATACTTGACAATGAAAAAGACACACACCCCAATCAAAGATGTGCATTTTCCTTTGTTCCCATTTACCTTTATTTCTGAAAAAATTACATATAAGTTAGTACAATATATACAAATATAAACACCCATTTATAAAAATCATAAATATATTAACATTGATTGTAGTAAGATGAGTAATCTCAGTTCCATCATCTATATTTACAGGCATAAGCCATTTAAATAGTTAAGTTTGTCTCTGTCCAGCAGTTAATCATCAGTATAAATTTAAAGTGCTAAATCCTGACACATAACTAAATATGTACAGGATACCTGTTAATTCAAGGTGGATGCCGATAACGTAAGTTATTAACTTTGAAGTTTCCAAAATCAGTTAGAAAGCTTTCTCAGAGTTGATAGCACGTACCTTGATCTGGCTTATTGTAATGTTTTATATTGATTCACACCATAACACCTTGTATGAAGTCTGTCAGACTGTAGAAGCCCTTCCTTACAGCATTTTATAACCCGTACCAACAAATGTACCCAGAAGCTCTGATCTAAAGATATACCCAAAGTGCAAAAGAAGCAGTAGTATTTTCACCATATCTGTCAGCTAACACATTTTAAAACAGTTCTCACAGTTGTTACTGACAGTCTAAAACAGGTTTTTAAATTAGTGTTTTAACTATAAATGTTTCACAGAAACAGCAAATGTCAGTGGTCATTGCTTCCACAGGTAGGAGGTGAATTTCTTACGGAACTTGCAGCAATGATGCAGATTTGTCTTTATTATTTCCCCTCCTTATGCATTCAGAGGCATGCTCTCTTTTTTTGTTGGTGCAGCTTTTGATCTTGTGCATTTATACACAACCACAGAAAAAATAATAATTAGAGTGAGGACTCCAGCCGCAACAGCTATTATTATAAGAATTGCTTCTAATTCAAGACCTGGAGAAGAAACAAGATGCAAGGTCACTTCAAGCTTTTCACATGATAACTATTGGCTGTGTTTTTAGAACAAAAATGGGTTCCATTCATGAAGTATGTTGAGCCATTTGCCCTGAATGCTAACATCATAGAGCCATAATCAGGGCAGCACATTAATTCATGTCTCAATTTGTATTGGAACTGATATTTTTAAAGATGTTTTTATTGTTTCTTGTTTGCTGCTCTGGGCTACTATAAATGTATTATTAATAATAGTAAAATAAATCAAGGTTGCTGTTTTAACATGGAAAGCGGCATGTGGACAAGGAAACAGAACCATTCTCTACCTTAGCTCCCCATGTTTGCCGCTTCAAGTACTTTTCTTCCCAGTCTAGCTCACTTCCAATATTGGAAGAGGGTTAGGAGAAAAGGGCCCGAAGCAATGTAATAGGAGGAGATAAGGTGGGAGAGTTTTGAGCTCCCTTCACCAACACACTTATTGTTGATGAAAAAAGTTAGACAAGTGGCAAACCTGTACAAATAACAAAGTTGGTCCTGTCAGTCATGTGATATCTAATTGGCCTGTAGTCCTCAATGAAGCCACACTCCTTTAATATAAAAGGAGGCACTCCGCTAAGCATAATTTAAGAAGCAACAAGGAACATGGATTTGCTCCACTGCAACAATGTAGGACTCAAAACATGGTTACAATTTGATTACATATTTAGAACAATGATGCACATACAGCCTTTCTAGAACATTCAGATCCTCCATATTTAAGGCCTCAACCATATGCATTACATGGGAGCAAGTTCCACTGAAGACAGTGGCATTTGCTTCTGATTAAGCTTACCCAGACCTATGCTACATAGTGAGTATAGGAAGAAGGCCTTAGATGTGCAAAGAGGGCTATAGTACATTGGGGAATAAATGCCCCACAAATTCTACTCTGAGTAATACAGTCCACCTGAGACTATGATACTTTAGATATGACATTTAGCTCTTAAGGAAAATAAAGTTGGGTGATCCTTAAGGGGAAGGACCATAGCTCAGTGGCAGAGCATGCTTTGCATGCAGAAGGTCCCAGTTGCAATCCCCAGCATTATCAGGTAGGACTGGGAGAGAACCTTGTTTGAAAACCTAGAGAGCTGCTACCAGTCAATGTACACAATACTGAGCTAGATGGACCAATGGCCTGGCTTGGTGTAAGGCAGCTTTCAATGTTCCTTGTGAAAGGAAGAAAACAATCAGATGAAAACATTTTAGGAAAGGAAACTGTGCATGACTATGCCTGCAGTGCAAACTTCACAGCAACAAGAAATAGTTAAATAGTATATGCACCCAGGGCACACTTTATATCTAATTATATAATCAAGTGTGTGCATAACAGCTTACACAGAAAAGTCTAAACTGAAATCCATCAGTAAGGTTTTAAAGTAATTTGATAAGAATTGTTTATACACTAAAAGTAAAGATTATGGGGTCACACAATACATACCATCCAGCTCCTCCCTTTTAACACTAGTACATTTTTCATTGCTCTTTTGACTGCTACGGTTGTTTAAGCGTGATGGAATAGTTGCCTGGACATAGAAGCAGTAGCTCTTCCCTTGGTCGATACTAATTTCAAACTGGTTGCTTTTCGTATTTGCCCATTTCTACAAGCAGGAAAAAAACACACCTTTATTTGAAGATATATTTGCAAGTAATCTTGCTTTTCCCACTGAATACAGATTGTGAAAATCCAAAGTACATATGAAGTTAAAGGCCTAAAGGAGAAAAAGGACTTATCTTAAAAGTGATTGAGGGAGCAGGAAGGATTTTGAAGTTAATAGTTATACACTACTGTGTTTTTGTTGGTAACTAATTAATTTTATTGTACTGGTTTTATTTCAATTGATTGTTCTATGTATGTTTAATATTTATAAATTTCTACATTTGTTATTAATAAAAATAGCCTTGCAAACAACATTATATTAAAAGCAGCTTAAAAATATTTCAAATAAAAAAATATACTAGTTTAAGGTAAAGCCTTTAAAATAGATCTACTAGTAAATTATAACAAATTTAAGGAATATTAGTATCAACCTGTACTTTTATGTATTTTTAACATGACACTTTTTGTAAACATTTGATAAAAAATATGGACTTAAAATTAAATACAAAAAAGGAAGATAAATGTACGTTAACTTAGACTCCTTTAACTTTTTAATGCAAAGACATTGTGAACTGTATTTATTGGAAGTTCTGTTTATTTATTATTTAGAGTTATACTCTGCCCTTCAAATTATGGTGGCTTGACCATAAAATATGAAATAAGCAACACCAAAAAAGTAACTCTACAAAAGCAGCTTTCAAATAAAAACAGACCAACAAGAATGAAAAAAGCCTGGAAGTATAAGAACATGTTTGCCTACAGCTGGAAAAGCATCATAAGAAAATAAGAAGAGCCTGCTGGATCAGGGCAAAGGCCCATCTAGTCTAGCATCTTGGTTTCACAGTGGTTTCAATCACTTCCTTCTGGGAGTAATAAAAAGGTGTCCCCGCACTTGTAGTGCGAGTCGTTTCTGACTCTTAGGGTGACGTCTTGCGACGTTTACTAGGCAGACCATATATATGGGGTGGGATTGCCAGTTCCTTCCCCGGCCTTTCTTTACCCCCCAGCATATGCCGGGTACTCATTTTACCGACCACAGATGGATGGAAGGCTGAGTGGACCTCGACCCCTTTACCGGAGATTCGACTTCCTCCTTCCGTTGGAATCGAACTCCGGCCGTGAGCAGAAGCTTCAGCTGCATTACCACCGCTTACCACTCTGCGCCACAGAGGATCTGGGAGTAATGGTGGTATATAAATTTCATAAATAAATAATACCTTTTGGAACCCAGAAAGCAAGAACCGAGCACAACAGTATGCTCCCCACTTGTGATTTCCAGCAAATAGCATGCAAAGACATACTGCCTCAGAAAGTGGAGGTAGAATATAACCATTGTGGCTAATAACTATTGACAGCCTATTCTTCATTAATTTATCTCATATTATTTTAAAGCTATCCAAGTTGGTAGTCATCACTACTTCTTATGGGAATGGATTCCATCTGAACAGCCATTAGGTAAGCCTCTCTGGGGGCAGCATTCCAAAACCAGAGTACTACCACTGAAAAGTTCCTCTCTTCAGTAGCCACCCACCACACTTCACATGGCTGGGAACCTGAAGAAGAGCCCTCAGATGAGGATCTCAAAAGCATTGAACTTTCCCCCCCTCAGGTTATTGTTAATTTCTTTTAAATTAAAATGTTGTTTACATTGCCAACTTATAATTTGTAGTGTACTTATTTTAAACATTAAGAAAATTAAGAGATTAAAGACTTGGGGTATTGAAAACAGATGCTCACCTTTCCTGTACTCTGATCTTTCCAATAGTACAGTGTGTATTCTAGATCATGTTTGAAAATGTCCCTAATACTTTGGAAGCTTCCATTAAATCTGTAAGGAGTTAGTGGATCCTCTATCTCCACTTTCAAAGTTTTCTCTTTTTGTTCAAAAGTTTTGATTGTTGGCATTCCAATCTCAGCTAGAAGAAAAGTGTTTTATATTGATTAAAAGCTCCTAATGCATTTTATTACCAAATATCCAAGTTAACACCTTCACAGCACAGTCCTGAAAGGTTATGTGCTATCTTTCCATGGTATACTAAGGAGATGACTTAGGCAAGTCACAGGACAGGTATGGGGGAACCTTTTTTCAACCTGAGGGCAACATTCTCTCATGGGTTACCTTCTAGGGGCTGCATGCCAGTGGTGGGGCAGAGAAATTTATATGACTCTCACCGTTGCACAGTGGGCTACATTCCAGCTACATACACACCCCTACACATGTCTCTGTCTCTCTTCCTTTATGCAGAGGGACCCATGCTATGAAGGACACGTTCCCTTCAGGAAAAAGCACTTGAGGAGGGTGTGGCCAGGGAGCTGGTGTGGTCTGGGAGAATCCTGAGGGCTGGATAAAGAGGCCTGAAGGGCCATATATAGCCTCTGGGCCTGAGATTCCCCACCCCCATCATAGAACCTGATCCTATGACTGACTTGCTCACCATATAAGCACTTGCACTGAGGTGCACCACACAATGTCACAAAACATGATGTTATTAGCAACAAAAAACCCAAATAGCACTGTTTGGGGTCCTTTGTATGGGAGATCTTGGCAGCAGGCTAAGCATCTCCTCCAGTGGCCCAGCTGCAGCATGTTGATTGTCTGCGTAAGGGCCAATGTACATCAATGAGAATCCTATGATACAAACACTGGGTAAAATGCAGGACCAAATGAAATCCCAGATAGGATGGTCTTAGTAACAAACTGCACCATGGGACAAATAGCAGCAAAGGGGAAGGCAATTTTGACAGGAGAAATGGTGCAGAAGAAACATCTCTATCACTTGTCACTCCAGTCAAATTAGCCTCCTCCCCTTCCCACATTTGCAATTTCTGCAGCAAAATTTCAGAACAGCAAAGCCGTCAAATAGGATGCCTCCCTATATATACTTTCTGTGGATCTGGTGTATGGACAAGTATCTCAAGAATTTGTAAGTCTTGGAATCTGTATGCAGAGACCCATGCTGTGCAAAAGAAACAAACACAAAAGAGCTAATACATTCTCCTTACTTTGGGTGTAAGGTATGAACTCTGGAGAGACTTCATAAGACGGGGTATCAAAATCATCAACATCCCTATTTGGCACTACAGAATATACACGAGCAGTATAAGTATCTTTTACGTCCTTCAGCAGGTTTGTAACATCACATTCTGTTGCTGTAGTGTGAACGCACGTTTTCTTCCGAATTAATCGGTTCCTGTAAAGACCAAGAGTGCAATGTGTTCACTAATGTTTGCCCATGTAAGTCTGTATGAGAGGAGAGTCTGATTCAGCGAACTGTGGTGCTCAGAAGGAATTGGTAGTATTTTCATATCAGCCAAGTGCATCCTTTTTCACCTTTATCTGTATTATAATGAATCATGCCTGTTTCTGTTTTGCAAGCTGGCTCAATCAAATTAACAGAACCAACAGTGCCCCTGTCTGTGTCTGTTAATATGCAATAAAGTGTATAATTAGGGAAGATATCATACTGGCATAATGTTTCAAGCCTGTGAAATAATAAGAAATAGCCACTTCCAATAACTTTACGTACAGGACAATTATGTTGATTAAAGCAGGAGTAGGTAGCTAGAAAAGGCACAGCTTTTGGTATTTTTGTTGATATTCTGGAACACAGGAAACTGCCTTATACCAAATCAGACCAGCAGTCCATCTAATTCAGTATTTGTCACCAATGACTGGCAATAGCTTTTCAGGGTTTCAGAGAAGGGATAGTCCCAGTTCTAAATTGACTTTTGTACACAAACCATATGCTCTCCACTGAGCTACTGTCCCTCCCTGAATTGTTAATCATTAACAACCTAGTGTAATTCCTAGATATTATACGTCATAAAGTTTTACATTTCTTATGAACAATGTAAACTGTTTTGAGAAAGGGCTTTTAATATAGCTACCACAAGCAACTGGGCACTGAAATGGCAGTCTACAAAGGTTTGAAGTAAACACTGTACAGTATTTATCAAAATAATTATATCACACACCCAAAATATCATGTTAATTGTGAAAGATTCACCAACAGTAAGTATGTTTATACAAGGCAAAATCCTGGGGAGCCTTTTTTCATCTCATTGAGGATTATTACGTTGAGGTAAATGCACAGTGGCAATACCTGGCTCACTATAGTAACATTTACACTTATTTATTTATTAGATTTATATGCTGCCCTTCCTCCCAGCAGGAACCCAGGACGGCAAACAAAAGCACTAAACACATTTTAAAACATCATAGAAACAGACTTTAAAATATATGCCAGGAGGAAGGGCGGGATATAAATCAGATAGTAGTAGTATAGTTTATTTATATACCACTTTTGGGCCAAAAGGCCCCCCAAGTGGTGAACAACATATTATAAAACATAGTACCAAAAAAATTACATAAGAAATATACAGTAAAAATACAATGCATACAATAGATAAATCAAAACCGTATTTTAAAAATAACATGAACATTCAATCAATAATACCAATATTGTACCAATTACTCTTTTCCACATTCATTCCCATATTAATAATCTTCACGCACAGTACAAACACAAAGAGAGTTACTTAAAGGCATACCACAGAAATGGTTTTACTTCTGAGGCTTAAATTTCAAATAATAAATAAAATAATAAATAATATTAAAAAACATTCTCAAAAACATATTAAAACAAAACATTTTAAAAAACTTTTTAACAAAAGCCTTTAAAACATTTTTTTTAAGTTTAAAAACATATTAAAAAGCAATTCCAACGCAGATGCGGATAGGGATAAAGTCTCTACTTAAGAGTATTGTTGAAAGTGGAAGGTCTTCAGTAGGTGCCGAAAAGATAACAGAGATGGTGCCTGTCTAATATTTAAGGGGAGGGAAATTCCAAAAGGTAGGTGCTATTACACTACACTACAGGTCCATTTCTGCATATCTGCAGAGGCCCTCACCTGCAGAGCACAGTGATTGACCGGGTATATAAGGGGTAAAACGGTATTTCAGGTATCCTGGTCCCAAGCTGTATAAGGCTTTGTACAACAAAACTAGAACCTTGACCTTAGCCTGGTAGCTAATATGTAGCCAGTACAATTCTTTCAGCAGCAGGGCAACATGTTGGCAATACCCTGCCCCAGTGATCAGTCTCTCTGCCTCATTTTGCACCAGCTAAACAACGTCCAGACCAAATGTGCATCTTATTACTACCAAAAGTTAACAGTAAACACCACCATACAGTCTTTGTAAGATATGAAGTACAGTGCTATTTAAATTTTGTATGACAAGTTCTCTTTGCTTCTAACTATAACAAATAACTCAATCCAAAAGCAGCTACAAAAGTAATAATTTTGAGTATTTTATCTATCTTCATCTCCCTCTGCTGAACTGATCTGTTGAAGAAGACAGATGTCCCCTGAAGAACTTAATGCAGGACTTTGAATCTCATGCAGAGTCTAAAGCAAGGTGGGGAAACTGTGGTCCTCCAGATGTTAACTCCAACTCCCATCAGCCCCAGCCAGCATGACCAATAGTCTGGGATGAAAGACACTGTAGTATAGCAACATCTGGAGGGCCACAGGTTCCCCATCCCTAGTCTAGTATTAGCAATTGTGCCAAGTCCACTGCTTGGATTCTGTAGTTTGGTTAGATACTGCTGAGCATGCCTAACACACCTGCAATGCAGTACACATTACACAGGTCGTCTATAGATTTATACAAAGCTATAGCCATTAGCAAATTGTGGATTTGCATCTATGTGCAAGCACCCATATTAAAGTCCATCATATGTGAACTGCTATTTTGCCTTGGAAGCAACCGGGGAATGGAGAGAGAAAAAGAAATATTACTCTGCTTGGGGTCAAATCATACTTAAATTTAATATGAAAACAGACTTAACTAGAACTTAATGGAAACCAGAAAACTTTATGTACTGAGGAGAGGGACAAATTTCAAGCTAATGTAGGCAGACCTTTTTGAACTTGAGGCCAGAAAGTATCACATCTCAAATATTCTTCCCAAAACTTGCATTTGTCTGTGGGGTTTTGGAGCAGTGGTGGTGAGGTAAGTTAATATGTATGAAACTGCAACCTTACGCAAAGTCAGTGAAGCCAACTGTACTTACTTCCAAATAACTACTGCTAAGGTTAGGCCAGACCCAAGGTAGCATTCTTCGCATCCATATTCTAATAGGTTCACAACTCCCCACCTCCATTACAATTAAATAAGATCTGAAGTCAGCCAAGGAAAGAACTAGACAAAACCACCACATTCAACTTACCCATCTATTTCAACTGTATAAGCATAATTGACTGGCTTGGGCTCCCATTGTAGTATTGTCTTAAAATTGATGGATGACCAAGTAATGTTAACTGCTGTCAAAACTTCAGAGTTGCCTTTAAAAGTAGAAATAGAACAATGATTAATTAGGCAATACATGGCTTGCCCCATGCAGTAGAGTACTTTGTGCTACAAATGATTAAGGGTGTAACTACAACACAAACATATCAGTATACATCTGTTTAGCTTTCATGGCTCCCCACAAAGCTTACAGATGGCGCCAAAATCCCCAGCCAGTCTCACTTAACTAGTTCACTGGGAGAGAAGGACTGATAGTTAAGCCAGTTCAGATTTGTTGGGTAGATAAGCCCAAATATCTAAGCAAGGATGGGCAACCTGTAACCCTCCAGATCTTGCCGGATAACAATTCCCATAGCCCCTGACCATTGGCCATGCTGGCTTGGCTGATGGGAGTCGGAGTCAACACCTGGGGGGCCCAACGGTTCCTCATTTCTGATCGAAGATTTTGTCAGAGGAAAATGTGGAATCACACAGTCATTGCATTCATGGATGGTTAGTCTTTCATTGGCTGCTCATCATGTTGGATATATGGAAACTCCAGGTGTTGGGGAAAAGTAAAATGGAAGAGGGCTGTCACATAGAGAAGGGTACAGATTTGTTCTCTGCTGCCCCAGAGGGTAGGACTAGGTCTAATGGTTTTAAGTTGCAGGAGCGTAGATTCAGATTGGACATTAGAAGGAACTTCTTGACAGTAAGGGGAGTTTGGCAATGGAACCTACTGCCTAGGGAGGTGGTAGGATCCCCTTCACTGAATGTCTTCAAGCAGAGGCTGGGCAGCTATCTGCGGGAGATGCTCTAGCTGTGGATTTCCTGCTGTGAGCAGGGGGTTGGACTCAATGGCCTACAAGGCCCCTTCCAACTCTATGATTCTATGATTGCCTTCATGCTCTGCTTGTGGGCTTCTCTGCAGTATCTAGTAGGCCACTGTGGGAAACAGGATTTGGCGGACCTTAGCAAAATCCCTTTTCCAATGCTGAATATGCAGAGAAGGTTCCCTTACATATGTTCCACTTCCAGTTAGTTCTCTTTTCTATTTAGCACATTTATATGCTCCTCACAGCGACAACTTCACAACATTGTTGTATTATTCTGGGAACGGTCTGTTATTTTCCTCAAGCCTCAAGTCCATTCTAACGCTTGACACACACACACACACACACACAAAGTTTTATTAATAGGTTTCCTAAGGTTTAGAAGCAGTAATTTAGATTTTGGTCACTATATTGGCAGATTACATTCAGTTATGTGGATCATCAAGTTTATTTGCTAGGCACACTTCCACTCCATCTGTCTTGCTGAAGAACAAACCAGAAGAAAAATAATTCTACAGTGTAAAAATATACATAATCTGAATTCTTAACCAAATTTTTTGAATGTTTCTCTTTACAATGAATTCTGTCAGTGTCAGTTCATGGATAACATGTATTTTCTTACAATTATTATGACAATTTCTCATAATGTGCCTGTCTACAGTGAAGATGTACTGCTTAGCATATCCACTTCACAACAGTTCTTTCTAGAACAGATGTATCAATGCTCTGACTAGGAAATAAAATAAAAAAATAAGATAAAAACATGGGTACAATATTAAGACCACCAAGGAACAGTTTTAGAGGTAAAGTTTATGTTGAAGCATTTTGTGTTGAACTTTTAAAGGGGATAGTCCTTACACAATGTAGTGAATTTCTCTGGAATTAAGAATATTATTTAATTTATTAAATTTATATCCTGCCTTTCCTCCTAGTAGGAGCGCAGGGTGGCAAACAAAAACACAAAAAACACTAAAACATCTTAAAAACAAGATTTTGAAACATATTGTTGCGTGCCTCCCCAATCTCCGAGCGGTGAGACTTCAGGGGTCCCTGCGCTCGCCCTGGGCTTGGTTTCCTTGGGAAAAAGGTCAGTGTGTGTCTTTATGACATAAGGTTTATTTATTTACACACATTCCAACCTGAGCTTAGGGTGTAGGGGTTCAAGGCATCAGCAGTCCATTATCCAGCTTTTCCATCAGTGTTACAGGAGGCATCCTAAAGCCATGGTGCAGAGAGACCTGCCTGCCTGCCTCCAGAGACACGCTATGCACACTAAAACCACAAACCTCTTCTAGCCACAAGGAGGGGGGGGAGGCTCTCTTGAAGAGTTTCAATGACAAAAGGATCTCCCTGGCCCATTCACCAGTTGCTGGGCACCTAATGGACCCATTAACAACCTGGCCACTCTATTAGCTTAACAAAGGAAACTCATCTCTGGCCAGCAGAGCCAGCCCCTCACCCCAAGGCACAGGGTTCCAAATCAGAGGCTGGAAGGGGACCCACAGGAATCATCCATTCCAACCCCCAAACTCACAACAATATTAAAACAAAACATCTTTAAAAACATAAATAAAATATTCTGTTTTAGAAAACAAAAAAAATATAGGCTTAGTATCAAAATACCTTTATTAGATCTGACTGGAAACCACAAACCAGTGAGCTAACTAGCTACCTTTAGAAGGTGAGACAAACTGGATAGCCATTTTGTTAATAACATGGTTGCAACCACAGTGCACGTGTTAGAAATAAACATTCAAGAACAATATTAAAGATCCCTAAAATATTAAGGGTCCATTAACCATTACCAGACAAAACCCAGTTCAATAACTAAAACAAAAATGTCCACTCCTGAGGTAGTTCCTACATTACATGGAATGATGCAATTAGAGATTTAATGAAATTTCTAAACATTTCATATTCTACTCTCTATTCTGAGCAATAAATTTATTTCATGTAAATAAAATATCCACTTCTGTGGTATCCACACCAACCAAATTCACACATCACATAGGACTAGACAACTACAATGCCATCAAGCCTCAGAACCACCAAATGACACACATTCTGGTAGAAAATGGTTTTGTAGAAAGAAGGTGGAACACATGGGGTGTTTCTAGACAGGTGTGTATTGCGGGATCAGTATTCCTCATGAATGCAGGTTTTTCACATGACATGGTTGGGATCAAAATTCCAGTCTGTATTCCCCACATCCTCCCATTCAATCTGGATTTACCGTTTCCACAGAAATTCTAATAAGTTGCAATATATATCGCCGACTCACTTGACCAGTTTTAAACCTTCTCCTGGAAGCACCCCTGGATCATCATCTAAGGCAACCCAGCAAATAAAATTCACACCTGATGTAGGCCTACATGCAAACCATGCAGCAAGCTAGAAAGGGTTCAAAGCACACACATATTCAAAAAGAAAGAAAGAAAGAAAGAAAGAAAGAAAGAAAGAAAGAAAGAAAGAAAGAAAGAAAGAAAGAACGAAAGAACGAAAGAACACATGCTCCAGTTTCAATTCTGGTGACAAATTGGTTTCAGGTAGTGACCCAAGCAACAAAGTTCATATGCCTCCTGGGGCAAAATGGGACCAATCTAGTAAAGCAACAAAACATCCAGACAGTATACTTCCTGGAATCCCTTTTAAGCAGTACCCTATTTAATGGGGAAAAACTGGCCAGAACAGTAAGTTCCAAGGAATCCCAACTGACAAGTCACATCAGACAAAATGAATTTTTTATATATACAATCCCATTTATTGCCCCAGACAGTCACTGGAACATGGATTCTTTGGTTAGTTTATGGAATCACTACATGAACCCCAACCTTTGTGGCTCAAATAATCAGCTTGGAAGCCTTAAAAGCTGTTCCTCTATGCTACTTTTAATTTTTTTAAAAAAATAAAGGTTCTCCCTGGAAATAATTAATATTGAAAAGCTTGCATATCTACAAATATTGTTCTTGAGAGTCTCTAACATCCCCCATAATAATCTCAACAACTTTGTTTACAAAAAATGGCTAGTGCAGCCCCATACCTTTCAGGCTATTTCACCCTCCCCATTTGGAAGAGTAATCATGTTTTTGTCTCACCCTAAACTAGTAGCCAGGTAAGTACATATAGGACTGCGGACGCAGCCTGGCCCTTCCAGCAAAACAACATATAGAGTCCTGGCAACCCTTAAGGATAAACGCCTTAGTTTATTGTACTATGAGCTACGGCTGCAATCCTGTACAAGCTTAGATGGGAAGAAGATCCATTAAAAAAAACACAGAGACTTTCTTCAAAGTAGACATGCACAGGACTGAACTATGCAAGTCCCTACCAGAGTAAAAGTTTTAGGAAGCTATGTGTGTGGGGGGGGAATCCTGCAATGTTTTACGTCGCGTTAGGAGCATCCCCATTGGAACAGGAGTAAATTGCACGGGATTTCCTGCATCCACTCAATTCCATGAGGTGAAGAGCGCAGGTAGAGCCATTCCAGAAAGGCAGGGGGGGGCGCGGTTCCGCCTTCACGCAACATCCACTTACCCGAACTGAGGTGAACCAGGAAAAGCAGCGTGCATAAAAGCAGCGCTCCGCTATACGTCGCGCTGGCCATCCCACTTAGCGATAAGGCGCAAAGACAGTCTGGTGGAAAGAGAGAAACTCAGGCAAAAACCGTTTGGCTGCTGAAGCGGGAAGATAAGTGAGAGTGTGTGTGTGTGACTGAGCGAGTGAAAAAAGTCGGCTAAGGAACTGGGTTGGAACTTTTATAGTACCAGCCCCCAGGAAAGTCCGGAGCAGACAGAGAGGATGGCTAGAATCTGAGTCACCTAGCGGCTGGCTGTGATTCAGCTCCCACACCCCCGCTATGCAGACAGCCGCTCCTTCTCCCCGGTACATGGGCCAGGTGAGCGGAGGGGAGGGGTGAGTGAGGAGGTTCTCCGCCTTCTGCCCAGGTGCCTTAACAAGGGATGAGAACGAGCGACGGGAGGAGGACGTGGGCACAGGACGAGGCACAGGCTGCTCTGGGGAAAAGAAGAAGCTGAGGAGAGTGGGAAAAGACTTTCGACCCGAGCCGGGTGCTTCTTTTTTACCCCGCCCCTTCTTGTCTTCCTTGAATGGCTGCAAAGGACACGACCCCGGCGCCATGGAAGCGAGCGCGGAAACTCCATCTCCCTTCAAAGCCGGGGAAAACGAAGGTTAATAGACACAAAACTAACCGCAACTGCGCGCAGTTTGCCTGTTGCAGAAATCTTGAAGGTCATTTAGTTCACCCTCCACTGCTTTTCAGGAAACCCGCTCACGTCTCGTTGAATGGGTACAGCAAATCCAGCCTAATCGGTTCCTGTTTATACCTATTGGGAGGCGCTACAACGGAACTGCGCGAGGTTTTTGTTTTTTCATATAGGCAGCTTTCGTATATTTTTCATAGAGAGGTTTAATGTGAACCTGTTGATCAAATATCACAAATGAGTCGTTGACAAAAGGTGTTTTAGTTATCTGTTTACTGGATTTTTCCACTGTGGGTAAATCTAGGTTAAACAGAGGGGAAAGTCCTTGAATAAAAGATGAAATACAAAATAGATAAGGTGATATCTTTAGATATCAATCTCTGTGAATCCAGGAAAACTTCTGCCATTTTTTTTAGCTGCACAAAACTGTGAGATGGAATGCAAGATAAACCATACATCAGTTAAACAGGCTGCTTAGAATGCAAATGTTTTCGCTTCAATCCAGCATGTGGGTGGGTTCTTAACTCCTACTGAACACTGCTGAAGTCATTTCAGAAGGTGCCTTTCCACAAATAAATATGTCAAAAAGAAGGGGGGGGGATATGAGAATGCAAAGATTGCCAACCGAATATTTATTCAAAGAATTTGGTTTGTGAATTTATTAATTTTGGCGTCAGAGGCCCTTCTTCATGTGCCCCCTCCAAAGGAGGTGCGGAGAGTGGCAACATGAGAACGGGCCTTCTCTGTGGTGGCCCCCAGTTTGTGGAACGCTCTCCCAAGGGAAATACACCTGGCACCATCATTATCCATCTTTAGATGCCAGGCAAAAACATTTCTCCCAGGCATTTGGTTCTTAACTTTGGAAGGCTTTTGGAGTGCTTCTGTTGTGTAACCTTCCTAGGAAGGGTTGCTCCACTGCCTTATGCACTGTTTTGTTTTTAACTTTGTATATATATATTTAAAATATATTTTACTTTAATTTTTTTGTTAACTGTGTGCATATGCATGTAGAAAAGTGACTAACAAATTTAATAAATAAATATTTATATACTGCCTTGCATTAAAATAATATCAAGACAGTGAATGGGATAGTAGTTTTAGAACAGCTGTAGCTAGAAAGATGCTTAAGGGAGCACATAACATAGTGCTTCAGTTACCACTGTGAGATACAAAAATAATACCTTTTGAGATGTAAAAACTATAGAGAACTTATTGATCAAAGGTCCGCTATCCTTTGCATTATTTGAAAGACAGCAACATTGAACACAATAGGGTTTCCTTCTGTATCATGCTGTTTATCTTGATGTGCCAGTATGGTATGGGATATCTCTCTAATGCAACATGTGAACAAGCCTATTCAATGCACCACTGCAGATATTTCAGACTGAATACCTATGTGCTTGTTTCTTTGAAAGGCCTACCAAGTTGCATTTTTATTGGACTAACTGTTAATTCAGTTCCATTTTGTGACTCTTAAGGGTGTGGTTATTTTTTCCTCCTGGCCACTTATACATTCACTAATCTGGATCTCATACTTCAAATAGCTACATTTTTTCATAACTATTTTTTAACAATTCAGCACTCTAGGGTTTGGGTCTGTTGCTTTGCAGTAGGTCACATACTTTGCATGCAAGTTGATTTCCAGGTATCTTCAGTGAAATGTATCTCAGAGGGTGGGACTGGGAAAATATCTTTTGGTTCAGACATATTACATGTAGTGCCACAATTATTTTCCCACACTTAATTAAAAATGCAGTGCAGCTGCGTTTGGTTTCACATTAAGCAGAGGACTAGTAGAGGGGCATTATTTCACTTTTTCATTGCTGGACATTTGTCTGCGTAAGATCTCTCCCTGCTGCGGGAATATGTTGGAACAAGCTGTTTCGAACAAGTTCTGATCCACTTGTTATTCTTAGAGATGTGGATCAGGTCATTTCAAACAGCTGTATATCATTGGCTAGGTGGAACAGTGGTCTTACTTGGTATAAAGGTTATGCTATACATTGAATTTGTTGCTTGGATCACTAGTGTTCAGATTCCCCAGATGCAGGTACACAGGTGTCTAAAGATGCAGTTACAGGTACACTTTGTCTGGGTACAGCAGAGAACACTAGTGTAGAAGGGTATGTTGGAAGATTCAGGACAAATAAAAAAGGACTTCTTCACACAGGGCATAGTTAAACTATGCAGTTTGCTCCCACAAGAGGCAATGATGGCCACTAACTTGGATGGCTTTAAAAGAGGATTAGACAGATTTATGGAGGATAAGGCTATCAATTGGCTATGCTCTGCCTCCATAGTCGGAGGCAGTATGTTTCTGAATACCAGGAAACCACAGGAGGGGAGAGTGCTCTTGCACTCAGGTCCTGTTTGTGGGCTTCCCATAGGCATCCGGTTGACCACTTTGTGAACAGGGTGCTAGACTAGATGAGCCGCTAGCCAGATCCAGCAGGCTTTTGTTATGTTCTTACGTAAAGCAGTACCATAAAGCAGCTTCATATGTTTGTCAAAATCTAAAATGAAAGCAACAGTTACCACTGAACCTATGGGGAAGGAAAGGGACAGAAAATCCAAATAATTATAAAAAGCTTCTTCAGGTTCCAATCTAATAAAAAGTGAGTTAAGCAAAATTTAGTTCTTGGAATATGTGGCAGAAGAAAGCGAGATGAAGAAGAAAAAGCTCTCCAGTGTTTGTACATATTCTTCAAAGTGTTTGATACATTAGGCTCAGTATGTACTTTGGTATAAAATTATTTTGTCACATCGGCATCATTTTATGAGAAAGGAAACATTTGAGGATCACACAGTTAATCTCAGTATGGGCTCTTTTTACTGCCACATGAATTCAGTTGTGTATAGGTCACAGTATTCTTAAACTCTAACTTAATTCCAATTAATGTGAGTTTGAGATTAAATTTCAGCATGATAGCTAAACATCCATATCTGTTACGCTACTCTGCTCTCTTAGAGCCTTGCCCCAAAATCTTTTTAATGCATAATGAATGCAACGTTTTTAAACTCTAAACACTAATGTGAGGGTCTTGAATTGGGCCTGGAAATGAAATGGCAACCAGTGCAGCTGTTTTAAAATGGTGGTTATATGAGTTCTAAATGGCACCTCAGCCAGTAAATAATTTGGTTGCTGCATTTGAGACCAGCTGAAATTTTTGAGTCATCTTCAAGGCCAGGCCCACATAGAGTGCATTGCAGTAATCCAATCTGAAAGTTATCAGATGAGAGTTATTATTTATTAGATTTATTCTAATTACACAAAGGTCTCCAAGTGACTTACAATATTGTTAAAAACAAAAGTAAATATACCATACTATGAAAACAAAATAATAAAACCACCACCCTCATACAGCCACAGAAAGCTTTGGCAGCACACTAATACAAATAACATCTCAGTCTATCAAATGCTTGGGGGAAAAGACAAGTCTTTACCTGGCTCTGAAAATTTGTCAATGAAAGCACCAGGTGGACCTCACCAGGCAGCACATTTTACAGATGGGGAGCCACAACTGAAAAGGTTGTAAGTGGCTAAGTCATCTCTGTCCAAAAGGAGCTGGAGCTGTTAACTCAGCTGGAACTGGAAATAGGTATAGATTTGCCCCATCCAAAACAGGCCGTCTTCCCACCTCTAGGGATGGGTGAGAATTTTGATTCAGTTAGCATTTCAAGCAGAATGTATCAAATTCACACTTTCCAAAACAATATGAGAACCTAAACACAGCCATCCTTCAAAATGCACATTAGAATTTTGGGATGCAGTTTACCAATTAATATTTATACCAATGCATATATTAGGGAAAAGTATGCATAAAAATGAATATGAGTGAAACTAACATGCAAAAAGGCATGATGTGACGAGAAATGGCTTGCAAAAATGTGTACCTTTGTCAAAACGGCCTACAAAAATGTGTTTATTTGGAGAAATTTGCACTAAAATGGTGGAGAATTTTCATAATGATTTTTTAAAAAAAAATCACTGATTGCTGCAGAAATGTAGAGAACTGAATTTAACATTGGAAAAATAAGAAACGGAGAGAACCAAAATTGACAGATCTTTCCATCCTTACCTGCCTCCCAGACTCAAGAACGTGGAACGATAGCACCTCTGCCTTTTCAGGATTCAGCTTTAATTTATTGGCTCACATCCAGCTCATCACTGCCTACAAGCACTGGTTTAACACCTCAACCACTTCTTCCGATTTGGACAGAACAAAAAGACAGATCTCGGTGTCATCCGCATTTTAGTGACACCTCATTCATGCATGGTTTATTAGGCAGTCTTGCACAGATTATTAAGCCAAGAAACTAGGCTTGCCATTATGTGTGAATGCAGCCAATGTCACTGACACTCACTACTTCAGAAGCTAAAATTTACTTAAAAAGAGAAAGAGAAACACCCAATTACTTGTCTTTCTCGTCAGTCACCAAATGCTGTATAGATATGCATTGGTTATTAAATGTAAATGCACTGCCTTCAAGTCGATTCCGACTTATGGCAACCCTATGAATAGGGTTTTCATGAGGCTGAGAGGCAGTGACTGGCCCAAGGTCACCCAGTGAGCTTCATGGCTATGTGGGGATTCGAACCCTGGTCTTCTAGGTCGTAGTCCAACACCTTAACCACTACACCACACTGGCTCTCTGCAGTGATATTACATGTAAGAAAAACAGGTTCTACTCCAACATTATTACAATTTATAAACAAATATGATTTTCTAAGGCTTTCCCCCCAGAAATATTTTCATAGTAGCCTTATGAGGCAAGGACTACTTTGAACTGGGATAGCATCTGCTGAATGTTGTTAATGACTGATGAGCTCTGTGTCCTATTATTGAAGCAAATACTCATCAGTTATACAATCAACCAATAAGAAAAAAGGAGCAGCTTTTTGCTAAGTTAGAGCTGCAAGTCAACATGGTACAGTCCAAAAACAATTTTTTAACAGAAAAAGATGTAAATAACAAGAACCTTTAATTATTTTGCTGAGTCTAAGTTAGTAAAGGGGAAATAATTAGTATTATGGTTTTTTAATTTTACTAATTTTCATTTGTTTTAATGTAACTATGCTATGATATTTTGCAATTCCATTAGACACAAACAATTACATTAATATAATCATTTAGATTTAATTTGATACTGGAATGCCATAAAGCAGAGTTTCAGAGGAAGACTAAGATTATGTTGTTTCATGTGAACCAATGTGAATTCAGAATCTGTTCTATTCCTATGGGCAAAACAGTATTTTTAGCTGTTCCTATGAAAGATTTTAGAAAATAATAAAATGGGCAGAACCTCAGCTTGTCTTACCAATGCCAAAACCCTGGCTGGCAGCAGTGGGGTTTATTCGAATGGCATAGCTATCACCAGGTCAACAGCCCTGCCACTCACACTGGTCAGGGCAAAAGTGAGAGGCAAGTTGTTTTTTTTAAAAAAGGCCTCTTTGCTACCCCAGGTTCCAAGCTGGCACAGTAAAGAGTCCTTGACTGGGCCACGGCTGTCACATGACAGCAACAGAGTCAGCTCAGCATCCAGTGGAACTTGTGTTGACCATGCTCCTACCCACTGCCTACTCTGAATGCCCTATAGCTACCACTGACTACTGCCACCAGCACTGTTTGTGTAGTCACATTGGGATGATCCTCACCAGCAAGGCTCCATTGTTACCAGTGAAGGTCTCCCATGGGCAGAGGTGGGTGGATCTGGGCACGGCTAGGCAGAGGGCCATTTTCACTTCATCCAAACTCCCTCCAACACAGTGGATCAGGGGACTGAATTGTTCTGTTGTTCTAGATCATTTGGTTAAGGCTGCAGCCCATCACATATCAGCTACCAGTGCAGATCTTTATTCAATTTATGTTGTTATTACATTTATATTGTTTTTCTTCAAGCATTCTCCCGTTCTCTATTTTATCTATTTTATCCTGACAATGACCCTGGGAGGTAGGTTAGGCTGAGAGACAGTGACTGGCCCATGGTCACCCAATGAGCTTCATAGTTGAGTGGGAATTTGGAGCCTGGTCTCCCAGGTCCCAGTCCGACACTAACCACTAAACCACACTGGTTCTCAGCAGATTAGGATTTACCATTGTTAATGTCAGTGCAGACAAAATGACATAATGCACTGACTGCTCATTAGCTACTTGGCCAAGTTCAAGGTTCTGGTTTTGGTGTACAAGCCCTATACAGCTTGGGAAAAGGATACCTGAAAGACCATCTTACCCCTTATATACCCAGTTGATCACTGCGCTCTGCAGGTAAGGGCCTCCTGCAGATACCATCTTATCAGAAGGTCCGTTTCGCACAACATGTTGTGGCACCTACGCTTTGGAATTCCCTCCCCTTAAATATTAGACAGGCACGATCTCTATTATCTTTTCAGTGCCTACTGAAGGCCTTCCTCTTTCAACAAGCCTTTTAAGTAGAGACCTTATCCAAGTTGTGTCCGTGCTGGAACTGCTTTTTAAGATGGTTTTAAAGCTTTTTTTAAAAGATATTTTTAAAGATGTTACGTTTTAATATTTTTTAAAGATGCCTTGTTTTAATATTTCTTAAAGTCTGTTTTTTAAAAATATTTTAGAGTGTTTTTAGTGTTTTGTTTGCCACCCTGGGCTCCTTCTGGGAAGGATGGGATATAATAAATAAATAAATTATTTATTTATTTATATAATAATAATAATAATAGCAGCGCCTGGTTAGGAACACTGAGGATTAAGCAGTTTTAAAGGGCACCTTCCAGAACCACAGTTGAGAGATGACTTATTGCTACAGTCTGATCCGTTGCCTATAATTTATAGTCTTTGAATGTTGTGTCTGCCCCAGCCCTTACTAGAAAGTATATTCTCTTGAACATAAAACAATTTGTTAGGTCAATGTAGTAAACAGTCTGTGTGAACTGCTTTTTAAATGCCATGTAATAAACGTGTGATGCAGTCAACCTTAACCAAACTCCTACTAGTAAGTGTTGACTTCTGATCCTTTCTGTATACAAGACATGCTATAATAAATAGCTCTCTAAATCCAGGCACTCCCACAGATAGAAACTATTCAGGTCTGGGCTTGTTCTTGTTTTCCCAGTGGTGTAGCAATCATTAGTGTGGATTCCTGGTGTAATAACCTAAATCCTCATCTTTCCAGGTTTGAAAATACTGCAAAACATTCCTTTGTTGTGACTTGAAAATTTCTGATGTAACTCACAAAATAGACACGGAAGAAAAAATATATATTAACAACTGCATTTTGTGACTGGTACAGGTGCTGTAAACCCTTACAGATGTTATCAGGGCTGGCGCCAGAGGGTGGCCAGGTTGGGCACTGGCCGAGGGCTCCTCTGAAGGGTCCTTCCTTAGGGTGGGAGGGTGGCACTCCCATTCCGTGATTCGTGCCAGCATCAGGTCCTGCAACCCAACCCTGCTGTGGATCACAGAGAGCTCCCAGGCACCCCCCAATACAGACAGTGTGGATTTCAATAAGCCTGCATGCATGCTCCACCTACCTCTCCTGTCAATGTGAATTCCATGCACACTGTGTGTACATGCTTGCTATCACCCAAGTTAGTGGCAGGGGCTTCCCTAAGGGGCTGACGCCCCTGCCACCATCTTGGTTGATGGCAGGCATGCGGGCTACATACGTAATTCATTCACATGACACAAGAGGTAGATGGGCTTATGAGCCCCATGCCACCTGTAGGGGGGATGTTGGGCTATGGCACTGCAGGCCTGGGGCAGGCTGGTGCCCAAGGGCCCAGTCATGCCTGGCGGTGCTGGCCCTGGATGTTATGTTACTGTTCTTTATAACCATTCTGGAAAAGTGACATGTGTGAACAAGCCCAGCAAAATGTGTGTATACTTTAGGGGTAATGTAACTCGAGTGGTTAATATGCATAATAACCAGCCATTGTGCACATTCATCAGGCCTCATGGAGAATAATAATAATAAATTATAATAAATTTAATTTCTTCGTCGCCTATCTGGCCAATGGCCACTCTAGGCGACTTACAAAATTGTTAAAATACAATTGATAAAATACAGTAATACAATATAAAAACAACACATCTGCAGCAACAATATTAAAACTGGGCAGGAGGCATTTCAGTTATAACAATTAACCTTCCCCGGATACCCCGAAGGCCTGCTGAAAGAGCCAGGTCTTTAAGGCTTTCCGAAACACATTTAGAGAAGAGGCGTGCCGGAGATCTTGTGGGAGGGAGTTCCAATGAGTGGGGGCCGCCACTGAAAATGCCCTCTCTGCCTATAAAAAGGAAATTGTGCACATTCACATAATCCCCAACAGACTTTGGGGAATGGGTATATCTTGACTGCCTTTTGTACGTTATCCAGCCAATAAGCATTATCCCCAGCAAGTTTTGGGGAATGTGCATATATCAATAGACTTCTGTACATTCTCCAGGCAATATGCGTAAGATCCCACAGACTATATTTCAGTCTAGAATGAATTAGCAAGAAAATTGTTGAAAATTTATCTGGTCCCCCTTATTCCTTGCTCCTTTTGCTTCAGGAATAGTGCAGTAGACTGCCAGAGATTTCTCCATTTCTATGATTCTTGGCTCAGCCGTAACAATTATTCTCAGTTGTTGATCTTTTATATCCTTTTTCTATAGAAAAGCACTTATATTAAATTAGGGAATATTAGGAGATCACACTTTATTTATAAACAAGGTAAAGAGGTTAGCTGCTGGTTCTGTTTGCAAAAATATATTAAAAAATCAAGTTGTCTTTTGTTTTGGGCCTTTGAAACAGTA
Organism: Rhineura floridana; assembly: GCF_030035675.1. Lineage (NCBI taxonomy): Eukaryota > Metazoa > Chordata > Lepidosauria > Squamata > Rhineuridae > Rhineura > Rhineura floridana. Next base: position 126,545,112 of record NC_084485.1, on the reverse strand, counting down.
AATAAATCCTCTAACGAGAAAACCAATCATAGCAGGGAGGACTGAGGCAGAATCTTTCTCACTGTTGTGTTAGTTTTTTTATTACATGGAAGGCTTTTATAAACATGGGGAACACTGGGGTAGTGGTATCTCTTTCCTGTGTTTTGAAATGGTCCTCTTCAGTAATTCATTCTGCTCAGTGCTTGGAACGTACTAGTCCAGTTTAACAAAGTTCACTGAATTAGTTCATAAATCTCTAAACCACATCTGAAAGTAATACCCATAATTGCCATGTGAACTGAATGAGAATTAAGTTTGTTTTGGGGTAGAACTTTGAACTTAAAGATGAACTAGAAATGGTTAATTCTCTTATGTGTGCTATTTTATTTAGACTCTTAGAACCGCCACCTTATGTGTGTTTTGATGTTTCAGCCGTCTTTTTAAGTATGCTTCAGCACAGTAGGTTGTAACATTCTGAATGTTGAAAAAAATGGCAGAAGATCATTTGGATGAACTAAAATTGAACTGTGAGCTGAATGAATATATTTAAAATATTTCTTCACTAAAACTTCCAGGACATCAAATAATGAAATGATTAAACAATTTTAAAAATTATGCAATAAATATGAAAATAAGGCAATACAGCAGAAACATCAGCTAAAACAAACCATATTCAGCAGAATGGATATTGGCCAACTTACATTAGATAGTGAGAAAAAACAGGCAAATCAGCCTGATGCTGAAATGACATCAAGTTTGGCAGCAAGTATGTTCCTGGGCCACGCATTCTACAGAGGGTGCTCTGGGGCAAGGCTATCTTTTCTGTTCAAAGTTCCTTCTCGGTATCATACTGTTTAGTGTCATTATGTACCTGTATTTTATATCTAGTGATTTTTGTTGATTTATTGTATTATCGTATGTTGTACACCGCCCAGGGAGCCATTGGCTATGGGCGGTTTATAAATGAAATTAAATAAATAAATAAATAAAATAATATTTCTCTATAAAGAAAGCTCTAGCAGTTTAATTCAGTTAGTTAATTACTGTTAGCAAATGTTAATTATTTTTTCTTGAATACTTATCAAAATCTATAATATCTCATGGTATTGCTTAAGTTTCCATGCATGCTGCCAGGTAAATTCAGGCATTTTAATGGAATTCTTTTATAATATAATAATAATAAATTTTTATTTTTGAGTCGCCTATCTGGCCGAGTTAACGGCCACTCTAGGCGACGTACATAATAGAATAAAATACAACATATAAGCCAAAAAACCCAATCTATAGTTAATCTAAAACCACCCACTTCTATAACAGATAAAACTAATCCGCCCCTGAAATCCTGTAGGCCTGCCTGAATAGCCAGGTCTTCAAGGCTCTACGAAAACTTGCCAGGGAGGGGGCATGGCGAAGGTCATAGGGCAAGGAATTCCAGAGGGTGGGAGCCACAATTGAAAATGCCCTCTCTCTGGTCGGCACCAGCTTAGCTGTTTTAACTGGTGGGACCGAGAGAAGGTCTTGTGAAGCTGATGTTATATGTTTATGTCTTGAATGTAAGTTAAACAAGCAGACAAATTAAGGCAAAAATCTCAGTTTACATGAGAGTCATCTCAGCACTCAGTAAACTCAGACTTTGAAATGACACAGGGAAGTACTATAAACACTGCCTTGTTTGTTCTTTTTATGATTATAATGTTCTGTCTTTCTCAATTTTTTGCATAATTGATAACAACAAAAATTTCTATATTCATGCTCTCCAGCAAACCTTTTATTTATTTATTTATTATTTGATTTATATCCCGCCCTTCCTCCCAAAAGGTTCAGAAGAGGGCAACCAGAATGATCAAGGGGATGGAGCGACTCCCGTACGAGGAAAGGTTGCAGCATTTGGGGCTTTTTAGTTGAGAGAAAAGGCGGGTCAGAGGAGACATGATAGAAGTGTATAAAATTATGCATGGCATTGAGAAAGTGGATAGAGAAAAGTTCTTCTCCCTCTCTCATAATACTAGAACTCGTGGACATTCAAAGAAGCTGAATGTTGGAAGATTCAGGACAGACAAAAGGAAGTACTTCTTTACTCAGCGCATAGTTAAACTATGGAATTTGCTCCCACAAGATGCAGTAATGGCCACCAGCTTGGATGGCTTTAAAAGAAGATTAGACAAATTCATGGAGGACAGGGCTATCAATGGCTACTAGCCATGATGGGTGTGCTGTGCCACCCTAGTCAGAGGCAGCATGCTTCTGAAAACCAGTTGCCGGAAGCCTCAGGAGGGGAGAGTGTTCTTGCACTCGGGTCCTGCTTGCGGGCTTCCCCCAGGCACCTGGTTGGCCACTGTGAGAACAGGATGCTGGACTAGATGGGCCACTGGCCTGATCCAGCAGGCTCTTCTTATGTTCTTATGTTCTTAGGAGCCCAGGGCGGCAAACACCCTGCATGTCACATCTATCCTGCTACCATTTTATTTCATAGATATTCCCATCATGCCTCACTACATTTTAAAAGGCTGGGCAACATTTTTCTTCTAGTTACATTGTTATAAATGTGGAGAATTTATATATCACCATATGCTCAGAGGCACATGTTACCAAATTCTTCCAAGCTACACAGCAAGTGGATTGGACTGTGAAAGACCAACCCAAATTGTGTTTGCATTTTGACAACTTTGTAGGGCAGTACAATATCTCAGAGAGGAGTTCAGGTCTCCTGCTCCCCTGGTGCATTCACTATAGCTGCCCAATTTCCCTGCTTTTTAAAGTTTGGTAGAAATATCTGTGGGCTATAGGTACATTCTTAAACTGCAAGGTTTTTTCCCTATTAGTGAATATTATAATATATATTTTAAAATATGTTATGCAATATTTTATGGTTATACTGTTGGTCCAGCTTATAAATATTTAAAATTAAATAAATACACACTTGATTTTGCGCCAGGTGGGGGGAATCAATGAGGTGAACCTCCGGCTGAACTAGCATGCTCCTGGATCGTCAGGCTCTGCCAGCAGAAGCCCCCCATCCCAGCTGAGCTGTAGTGGCACCAGGACCATGCCAGCACCACCGAGGGGTCTGCCGGGAATGGGCAGGCCAGTGGACAGAGAGCCAGGGGAAGTTCTGGGAGCATGGTGGGGGAGGAGCTGCAGGGGGGACTTACATGACATCCAGGTCCCCTTTGGAATGCTCCTGTGTGTCGCAATCCCCGTGAGAATTCTGCTGGCTAATAGGCTGAAGCAGTCTATGGGGGCAGTCTATGGGGCTGCTTACTTCCTGGTAGGCCTGTTTGTGGGAGCTGGCTCTTCTTTGCTGGCTCCCCTGCGCAGCTCCCAATGCTCAGCCAGGCCAGCAGCTTCTGAAAGGGGAGTGGGTGCCATGGAGCTTTCCACTGGCTCCTTGTCCACTGGCCCCTCTCCCACTGGCTCCCTGTAATTTGGATTGTGTTGCCCTTTTGATTTTTATACCAGTATAACTATCATGGCTCCCATTATTTTTGGGGAGAATAATGGGAATTGGCATTGCTGTAGAAATCATTGGCACCTGTCATGGACCTAGAGTTAACAAGATTCTCTGGGGAAAAGAACTACTACATTTCTTTAGTATTAAAGAAGTATTAGAATTAACCAGTTTAATTCTGTAATGTAGATATGTCCTATGTATGCCTTGTCATTTGTAATAATCTAGTAGCACCCAAATAGGTGAATGCTAAAAGCATATAACTCCTTGAAGATGTTGGTCACTGATATGCTAAGAGAAGGAATTTGGCATTAGGGAGTGCACATACCAGTACATCTTTCAGCTGAGATTGCTATTACTTTGGAACTTTACAGCCCTAAGAATAAAACATTCCCTTAAAAAAAAAACAGACTTGGGATTATGTATTTGTCCTTTAATATTCACTAGAAAATGTCAGTACCACTCAGGGTCTGGTTCTGAAGGAAAATGTGGAATTCATGCAACCCTACTCATGTCTAGACTAGTTATCTCAAGTGTTTGTGCAGAACTATGTTCCAGTGCTTGAAAGCCACTTCTCCTTTTTGTGATCCCTTGGCCCTGTTCCTCAATATTTATTCATGTTATTGAATACTTTGTGGTTTGGGGCTCTTCCCTCCCCCCCCCCCAGAATGTATTCTGTTTAAAAGTTCAAGGAGCATTTCTGCTTTGCCTAGCTACCTCATTTGAAATGACTTCCTGTGAATTACAGTATACTGAAAATATTCATGTAGGAAAGGCTTTACTTTGAGTAATTTGGATGATTTTTTTTTTACTTCTAGAATATTAATCCTTTTTTCAAGACAGGAGTGAAAATCTAATTTCTTTAGATGCAAAGACTTTACTGTATAGTCATTATTTTTTAATGCCAGCTGGTACTTGATTTGACTATAGTTCCCAGGAAACTGAATGCAGTTACAGAGATAGATGTACATCGATAGAACATTCCAAAAAAATCTATTCGTTGTTTTATTCCAGTTACACACAGTTTCTTAAATACTTGAATACATGTGGCATCCTAGCTAACTTGCTTTTCAGAAGGAGTTGTGAGTTGGCATCTTTTTTTTTTTATGGACATGGGGATACAAAGTTGGAGCCCAACATTAGTAAAATGTTTATTGTCAAATCGTGTCCTTGTGGGCTTGATGCCAAGAGTAAAACAGAGGTTGCTGTGCTTTTCTTTCTTTTTTGTTCCTTTTTAGCAATATGCGCTCCCACTGTGGAGTCAGTATCACTAGGCGTCTCTTATCTGCTTTTCCTCTTTGCAGTGTACTATTCCAGAAAATGGTTTAGTCTACCCTGGAAAAAAGGTATTTTAAATAAATTAAATCACTTGCAGCTAGAGCTGGGCAAAGCTGTCAATGTGCTAGCCCGTTTGCACTGGCTTCCAATATGCTTCCGGGCCAGATTCAAAGTGTTGGTACTTACCTATAAAGCCTTATACGGCACGGGACCACGATATCTGTCGGAACGCCTCTCCTGATATGAACCGGCCCGTACACTACGGTCTACTACGAAGGCCCTCCTCCGGGTTCCGACTCATAGGGAAGCCCGGAGAGTGGTGACAAGATCTAGGGCCTTCTCAGTGGTGGCCCCCGAACTATGGAATGGTCTCCCCGAGGAGGTGTGCCTGGCGCCGACACTATCATCTTTTCGGCGCCAGGTTAAAACCTTTCTCTTCTCTGAGGCATTTTAATTCCTGTTAATTCTAAATTATTATATTTTGATTTTAGACTGTACAGTTTTGTGTACAGTTTTGTGTTATTTTTATTGTATTTTTAATGTTCCCCGCCCAGAGAGCTGTTGCTAGTCGGGCGGTATATAAGCTTAATTAAATAAATAAAATAAATAAATCAATGTCTGTTTCTATCAGTATCTCATTTTTCTGTCTCAAGTTCACATCTCCACATTTCCACATCAATTAAAAAAATGAAAATTCTCCAATATGTTACACAACTATACTCTCCAACAACCAGAGGACATCATGTTGGCTACCTGTGGCACAGATGGTCAAGTTGAGGGACTTTGAGGGACAAAGAACTGTTGGGCAACAGCCAACTTTGAAATAATTTCTGACTTGGGTGGGTCTTGACTGACAGGTGGCTGAGTCCAGCCAATTATAATTAATTCTAAATTATTATATTTTGATTTTAGACTGTACAGTTTTTTGTACAGTTTTGTATTGTGATATACTGTATTGTGTTATTTTTATTGTATTTTTAATGTTCACCGCCCAGAGAGCTGTTGCTAGTCGGGCGGTATATAAGCTTAATAAAATAAATAAATAAATAAATAAATAAGTCAGCCATGTCATCAGTGAGACAGCTCGACACCTTTTGGAAGTTGGGAGATGGGCTAATATTAACTGCTGTTGGATTTCTATTCCAGACAGAACCTGTTCTATATTTTGTACATTCAAGGGGAGACGTGAATCTCCATTTGGGGGGAATGGAGTATAAGATCTTACAGTAACAGGTTGGCATAAATGAAGCCTGCACTACACCTGTAACTCAGGATAGAGCTTCATGCATCTAATGAAGGGGACTACAATGAAGGGCCCTGCTTTACAGCGCTTTGCTTTACAGCGATTCACTAATACAGCGGTCTCAATTAGAAGCAATTAGACTAAAGCCCCACTCATACGGCGCTTGTTCTGCTTTTACGGCGGTTTTGGACATCCCTTGCCATTCTATTCAATGAGTTCCGCTTTACAGCAGTTTTCGCTTTACAGCAGGGGTCTGGAACGTAACCTGCCATATGAGTGGGGCCCTACTGTATAGTTCACAAAGGCTTATGCCGTAATAAATTTGTTACTCTTTCAGGTGCCACAAGACTCTTTATTTATAGTGCAGTCCTATCTATATTTAGAAAAGAAATGGTGGTACAGCTACTCAGCGAGGATGGCGAAATGATAACAGATGACAAAGAAAAGGCAGAAGTGCTCAATTCCTACTTTGACTCAGTCTTCTCCCAAAGGAGGGTCTATGACCCTCCTGAGAAAGGTGAAGTTGAAGGCACAGGACTGGAGTCTGAGACTGATGAACAAATGGTCAAGGAATATCTAATTACTTTGAACAAGTTCAGATCTGCAGGGTCCAGTGAACTGCATCCTAGAGTATTGAACGAACTGGCTGAAGAACTCTCTGAATCACTGTCTATTATCTTTGCAAAATCGTGGAGGCTGAGTGAAGTGCCGGATGACTGGAGGACTAATATTGTCCCTATCTTCAAAAAGGAGAAAAATAAGGAACCTGGGAACTACAAACCAGATACCAATCTCTGGGAAAATTCTGGAGCAGATTATAAAAGCAGTCAATCTGTAAGCACCTTGAAAACAATGCAGTGATTACTAGAAGCCAACATGGATTTATCAAGAATAAATCCTGCCAGACTAATTTTAGCTCTTGCATTCTGGAGAGCAATACACACAATGCACTGCACTACAGGTGGCATTCACTGCTAGTCCTACTGAGAATAGATCCATTGAAGTTAATAGACATTACTAATTTAAGTTCATTAATTTCAGTGGGTCTACTCTAAGTAGGACGTAGTTGAATATAATCCATCATGTCTTGCTAAACAAATATGAGATTCTAATCTCGTAATCATGGTTATAACATTGAGAGTATGCCACAAGCTGACACAATTTCTCCTCCTCCCTGCCTCTGTTGTGTGAATTTACCCCTCCCTTCTGTGATTTGTGGTTTAACCATAGTGAAATGTTATGCCTGCATCAGTGCTAATATTATCCAGCTTTTCCTTCTCAACCTGAATTGGAAATCAGGATTAGAAGTGAGGGATAGAGTGCATGAGTTTGCATCCTGCTTCCATGCTCCTAGCCATAATTAGAGGGTTAAGATGTCTACATCTGTACCAGGCCTTTATTAGTTTCTGTGGTGGAAGAAATGGTTTAAAAAAGTAAACAGACCCATGTTACAGTAGAAACAGCACAAGCCGCTGGTCTACAAATCCCCAGTAATAAATATATTTATTGTAAATGTCAGCAGTCTTTACAGATACATAATTTCAAGTCCCTACGAGATACAATGCAGTACTTATAGTGGGAGACAATAAGCAGTACTTATAGTGCAGGATGTACTGAAGTCCTCTAGACAAGAACAGGTCTTTAAAAAAATGGGGGAGGGGTCTAATTGATTGACCTGCAACCATATGTACAGTTTCTAAGTTATGGATTCTACCCTCAATCATTTTATGGATTGTATTTAGCATTTATAACATGTCTATGGGGAGCCTTGTATATTAGACCACAAAAGTTCCTAGCCTGTAAAAAAATATGCCAAGGGTTGGTGGCCAAGGAATAAAGAGAGCTCAGTCCATCCGCTCAGTCTACTAAATTTCAGTGCTGGGCACGAAGGAAGGAGTTTTCCTCCTCTGGCAGCCCGATTGGTTTCCATGCTGAATATAACAACTTGCTCACTCACCTATATGCAGTTCGTTGTTTCCTTTGGCTACCAGCCTGTATGTGTGGGGGACTAGAGTTTTATATATTTGAATAATAATAATAATAATAATAATAATAATAATAATAATAATAGTACTTCTAAAGCCAGCATGTCAGGGAGAATGCTGGCCTAAAACCCTTGCTCCACCTGCCACTCCCTCACCCCAGTCTGAACTGTTATGAGAGATTAGTTCTCTGGGTTAAACTCTTTGAAAATGCCAGTAGCAGCTTCTGTACCTGGGCTAGGGATGGGGGAGAAATTTGATTTAGTTCACATTTGAAGGTGAATCTATCAAATCCAAACTTTCCAGAACACAATGAGAAATGAAACAGAGTAATCCTTTCAAATGCACTCTTATCCGAATTGTGTGATGCAGTTGTCCAACCTAAGAATGTTTTTAAAAATGCATGTATTGGGGTAAGTGTGCATAAAAATGAATATATTGGTGAAAATAACACATAAATGCATTATGTTAGGAAAATTGCTTGCAAAAAGGCATACTTTAGTCAAAATTGCTTACAAAAATGTGTTAATTAGGAGACATTTGCATTAAAATGCTGAAATTTTTTCATGAGGATTAAAAAAAATCGCAAATTGCTGCAGAAATGTGGAGAATTTAAGACTGGGAAAATGAAAAACTGAGACAACTGGAACTGGCCGATTTTTCCATCCCTACCTAGGGCAAATAGGGAAGTAATTTCTCTGCAGCACAGAGTAAAAGGGTTTAGTCCCTGTTAGCTCAGTCAGGATCAAGGGCCTCTACAGCTGCTGCTTAAACATTCACACAGACACACATAATGGAAATGTGAAGACTCATTTAATGGGACATGTAGTTTGTTCACCCTATAAAACTCTATGAACTGCGGCAGGAAGGGGAAGGATTTGTTGTGCCTTCTATATCTAGCCATAGCATGGTCCTTTTTCACTGGACACTTTTAGAAAATAACAAGGGGGAGTTGCCACAAAATGGCGCAGCATAGAGTGTTCTCTACCTTAGGGTTCCAACCACTCCATTCTATTCTCCTTCCCTTCACCTCCAGTTTTCCATTTCCCCCCTCTCAACTGCCAGGTCACATTCTCATCAAACATTTAAAGCATTCTTATACCACTTTAAGAGTCATGACGTCCCCCAAAGAATCTTACGAGCTATTCTTTGTTAAAGAGGCTGGGAAATATAGCTCTATGAAGGGTCCCCTAACAAGTCTCAGCACCCTTAATAAGTGACAGCATCCAGGATTCTTTGGGGGAAGCTATGACTATTTACAGTGGTATAAGAGTGTTTTAAATGTATCATGTGGATGAGACCCAAGTCAGCATTCTGTGGTCACTGGATACACGCACTCTTCATTAAGTTGTTTTTGGTGTTTCTCTGCCCACCTTAGGGTTCCTCCCCACCCTGAAAAAAAGATTATTGGGCCTGCTGATACCACTCTCGAGTGTGAATGGCACTACTGGGTACATAAGCAATGATAATTGAAAAATGAAGATCATTATTGATCTGATCTGATCATTGAGACAACTGTTGACAGGACAGCGGTCTTGTGTTCAGTGAGCTGGGTTATTACAGCCAGCTTCTCTGTTTAAACATTCTGATCACTTTCCTTTGAAACTAGCAGTTTGACATTTTAAAAGGCAAGATCCATTATAGCATACCATTAAAAAAATTGATCATCTGTGTGTTGGGGCTGATACTTTATTAAAAGAAAAGTACCACACACCCTCTTGCTCCAAAAAGCCAAAAGACCTCCCACCCATCCTTCTCTTCGTCTTCTAAAAAACTTGAACCATGATTTTACAAAACATCAAGTATACCAGTGAATGTTTCTGGGGTGATTTCTTCGTTCTCTTTTTCTCGTGTTTTGCTTCACAGGCTGTGGTAAGAATTCTATTTATTTATTATTTGATTTATATTCCGCCCTTCCTCCAGCAGGAGTCCAAGGTAGCAAGAATGACTGAGAAAGTACAAATTACTGTGAAGTGCTTTGACCACTCTAAAATGCTAACTATTCTTGTTATTTATTGTTACATTTTCCCGGGTTTATCTCTTCTCTCAGGCTTGATGACTTCTTTCCAGATTACCACAGTTAGCTCTGTCTATGGAAATGGTATTATTAGGCCCTATAATGGTGCTGGCAGAGTAGATAAGGATTCCGGCCCCTGGGTTTATTCCAGAGCCTGATTCCTCTGTTTGTGTTGCTATTGTGTGTTTGTCTTTGCTTGCAGGTGGCCCATCTAATCTAAAACAGCTACTCACTACCAGCAACTAAAGGCCACACAACAGAGATACAAATGGAGGAAGGAAGCCTTGCATCATTGTGTTATCATCAGTTATAGCTTTTATGAATGATCATTGTGCTTATTTGGATACATCTAACCTTTAACTGAATAATCACAAACTTTATTTTTTGGCATTTAATTGCCAGTGCGGTTGATCTTTTGGCACCAAGGGCTTATCAACACGGTGATTTACTGTGTATCTGGTGCTACTTGCATTCTCTTTTAATTTGCACGGTTCACATGACGTTGCAAGCAAGCAGAAGCTATCACACAGTTTTCTGCTTTAAACCTGTATTAACCCAATTCTGATATAATCCAAAAAGGGAAGGAAAACATGTCTCCAGTTCGTATTTCTAGGGTTTGCAGATGCTTTGCTCTAATGCTCTTAGGTGGATGTGTCAATCGTTCCCCTCTCCAGGCCACACACTCCTCCTCCCTTCATTCATTTCATACCCTCTGGGCTGAAGAGCAGCTTCTGTTGCTGCCTCCCATTTTCAAAGTAAGCCCCGGAAAAGAAAAAGGGAGTGGAGAGAGAATGTCTGGGGGGGAAATTAAAGTCTAAATCATGCAGAAAACAGAAGGATTGGCTTGCAAATCAGTCTCAGCCACCAGGGCTGGGGAAGCTGAACGAGTACAATAGGTTGTTGTTGAGCTCTGTCCCAGGCTACCAGGCTTCTCACCTAGACTTGCCTGGTGATTTCATAATGAGAAGCTGCAGCAGAAGGGAGTAGATGTGGGCACCCCTCCCCAATCTCACCTCTCCCCTTCCCCCATTAACAATTTACATCAGTGCCACTTTGTTCCATAATAATATTCTATAGTTTTCAACAGAACCTTGTCCAGTGGGAGCCACTTTAAACAACAACAACCACCCCCTCCTTGTCTCCATGTTATTATTTTGATCAAGTGAGTTTATAATAAGCTCATTTCAAAACAAAACCTTACAAAGCTTATAGTCCTGAAGTCAGAAACGCTTGCTTAACAACCCTCTAAATTTTCATGGCAATACACAAAACAGTCAGAGAGAATCGAGAGTTCAAAGTGTAAAAAGAGAAAAAAGCCATGACTATCTAAAGGGAAATAAAGCTCTGGTGTGGATGTGGCCAGGGATAGCTTTGGTTTAAATTTGGATGTAAGGCTACATGTGCCTGCTGTAGAATAAAAAGGTGGGGGAAACCCTGAAAAAGAATGATACTGTTCACAGTGTTTTCCTTTTGGAAAGGAAAGGGGCTTCCCCTGTGCCCAGTGCCCACCCATCCAATCTCCTTCCCTCCCCCTTCCTCCCTCCCCCTCCCCTTCCTCCCTCCCCCTCCCCTTCCTGCCCTCCTGTCCCCCTCCCTGCCCCTCCCCAGGTCAGTTTCACCAATCCTAAGCATGATTACACAGGAGTAAATCTCACTGAACTAAAAAAGCATGCAAATGATCAAACATGCCCTCCCTTCCTCCTCCACATATTCCCTCCCCCTTGCTTCTTCCCTCCCCTTTCCTTCACCCCCTTACACTCCCCCATCCCCTTCCAATCCCCTCTGCCCTCCCCTCCTCCTCCCCCATGGGCAGTTTTACCTATCCTTGGACTATGACCTGGGAGACCAGGGTTTGAATCTCCACACAGCCATGAAGCTCACTGGGTGACCTTGGACCAGTCACTGACTCTCAGCCTCAGAGGAAGGCAATGGTAAACCCCCTCTGAATACTGCTTACCATGAAAACCCTATTCATAGGGTCACCATAAGTTGGAATCGACTTGAAGGCAGTCCATTTCATTTTCAAACATGGTTGCAGAGGAATAAATCCCATTGAACTCAATAAGTATCAAACCTGCCCTCCCCTCCCTCCTATCACCTCCCTTTCGCCCCTTCCTTCCCCCTTCCTTCATCCCTCCTCCTCCCCTTCCAATCCCTCCTCCCTCTCCTTCCAATCCCCTCCTTCCCCCTCCTTCTGCTCCACTCTTCCCCCTTCCCTCTACTCTTCCTTTCCCCTCCTCCCCCCCATTGTCAGTTTTACCTATCCTAGCCATGTTTGCATGGGAGTAAATCCCACTGAACTCAATAAGCAGGCAAATGATCAGACCTGCATTTCCCCTCCTTCCCCTCTCCTCTCCCTTCCTCGTCCCTTCTTCCTCCCCTCCCCTCTTCCTTCTTGCTCCTCCCCTGGCCACTCCAGGCCTCCCCATGGTTCGTTTTACCTATCCTAAGCGTGATTGCTCAGAAGTAAATCCCACTGAACTCAATAAACATGCAAATGATCAAACCTTACCTCCTCCTCCCTTCCTGTCTGCTCCCCTCCCCTGTGGCCAGTTTCACCTATCCTAAGCATGATTGCAGGGGAGTAAATCCCACTGAACTCAATAAGCATGCAAATGATCAATCCATTCTCAGCAAACTTGCTCAGGATCCCTTTTGTTACCTCCCAGATTAAAAAGCAGAGAAATCCACTGATAGTAAAAAAGTTTTGCAGTTTAAGAATGTACCTATAGCCAACAGATATTTCTATCAAACTTTAAACTTTAAAAAGCAGGGAAATTGGGCAGCTATAATGAATGCACCAGGGGAGCAGGAGACCTGAACTCCTCTCTGAGATATTGTACTGCCCTACAAATTTGTCAAAATGCAAACACCATTTGGGTTGGTCTTTCACAGTCCAATCCACTTCCAGTGTAGCTTGGAAGAATTTGGTAACATGTGCCTCTGAGCATATGATGAGTGGTGGCAACACCTGCAATCAGCCCAAATAACAGAAATAAGACATATGCTTATTTTTGCAGGGAGGAAGCAACAATATTAAAACAGTTGATATCGTTCAGATGGTCATTTTAAATATGTTTGATTTACTTTGCAATCATTTTCTTTTGCTTCTGTTTCTGTGAATATGTGAAGTACCGTAAAACTTTGCACCACTAAAAAAAAAGCTCCAAAAACAATTGTGGAATAATGGCACTGTTCCACAGAATAGTTTCTAATGGACATGAGGAGTGTCTCAGTTTGCACAAGATGAAACAGTAGGGAGTGAAATATATTCTAGCAAAATTCTAGGTGTGCTCTGTGTTTTTAATTGACCATGCCCTCCTATCCTTAAGTGGAGTGGTTTAAGCATAGCAGGCTGAAAACATGCATCTTGGGCAGGCCAAGTTTGTTTTTTCCAACAGCTGGAGTCATTGCTGAAGTAGCAACATATTGTAATCAGTCTGATTTTACATCAAAGTGCAGTTTCAGATTCAACTGTTAATGGGCCCAAAAGAGAAATAGAGCATAACCTCCAGTTTGAAACACAAAAGGCTGTGTTCACCATCATATGACACTGACCAATAAAAAGGCCTTGAAATTAATAAAAATAAATTTGGCACAGATTTCTAGGATGAATAATGAGAGAAATATAATTTTCTAGGTTAGATTCTCTGTAGAAACAACAGTAACATGGAAAAGAAGCAAAGTAAGGAGAACACCAACAAACATACAAAAATATAATTCTCCATCTTCGGAGATGTCAGGTGTTGCCACCACTCATCATATGCTCAGAGGCACATGTTACCAAATTCTTGCAAGCTACACAGGAAATGGATTGAACTGTGAAAGACCAACTCAGTGTTTGCATTTTTACAAATTTGTTTTTGTTGTTACGTGCCTTCAAGTCGATTACGATTTATGGCGACCCTGAATTTGTAGGGCAGTAAAGTATCTTAGAGAGGAGGTCAGGTCTCCTGCTCTCCTGGTGCATTCACTATAGCTGCCCAATTTCCTGGCTTTTTAAAGTTTGATAGAAATATCTGTTGGCTATAAGTACATTCTTAAACCGCAAGGCTTTTTGCCTATTAGTGAACTGTACAGGCATACCCCACTTAACGTCGCTTCACTTAACGTCGCCTCGCTATAATGTACATGCTCCATATGCCTGTATTTCTCCAGAAACACAGCTAGCAAACCACTTACAGGGTTAGGGTTAGGGTTAGGGAGAGGTGGGGCAGCACAGCAGCAGAGGCTTTAGCACGTGGGGGTGGAAGTAGACGCGATCGCACCACCGCAAATCAGCTGGGAGGCACGATTGCGATCAGCTGGGAGGCGCGGCAGCACAGCAGCAGAGGCTTTAGCACGGGGCTTTGAGGCTCCGCATGAAGGAGAGGGAAAAAAAGTTTTAAAAGGTAGTGCTTCACTTTAAGGACATTTTCGGTTTACATACTTGCTCTGGTCCCATTGAGTATGTTAATGCGAGGTATTACTGTGTTAAGATTTGACATACTGCCATTAACAGCTGAGACTATCTGTTCCATAGTCTGCAAGTACTGGTTTCTCTCCTTCATGTTGTGTTTTGCATGGTGGTTGATAGCAACGGTCTCCTGGAACATATCGTTATTTTCTCTCATTAGTGACATGAATTCATAATTGAAGATGTATGTTGCTCCACAGCTTTATAGTTACAAACATTCATATTCCTGGACACTCGAATTGCCATGACCCTAGCATCCCCTCTAAGAATTCTGTGTAATTGATCATAGTATGTACAAGTGGTTCTATTGTTTCCAGATTTGACATTGTAGCCTATGACTTGTTGATACTCCCCTCTGAGTACCTTTGTCTTGTTTCTGCGCTCAGAGCTGTGTGTCTGTGTCTTCTACTTGCCATGTGCTTTGCAATGTGTTCAAAGGTGTCAATATTTCTGTGGCTACTGCTAAGTTGGCCTTGTATCTTTCGATTCCCCCCAAATGTTCAATAAATCTAACACCTCGCAGGATCACCAAATTGGACCTCTGGCCCCACTAGAATGCTCCTGATTGCTAAATTCCGAAGAGACAACCCATTGCTGTGTCATCTTCCACTCCACTCCTCACAAACCAGCAACTCGAAATGGCACACTGTTACAGTCACAAAAAATGGGAACAGAAAGTGTTGCTTCTGCGCAAATGCAGATTTTGCATCTGCGCAGAAACATTGATTCACACATGCACACCTACACATTTTTGCATCTGTGCAGAAGCATTGGCGCTCCCCTAAGACCACCCCTTTTCAGTGATTGGTCAAGAATGGTCATTTACTTTTGTGTGCTTTTTCGGAAGTTTTTAATTCCTATGCATGCACAGGTTTGTGGATGTGCTATTGGGTGGGAAGGAGACAAGGGGCTTGGCATATGACAGAGGACTGCCCATGGAGCGCCCCTGGACTGCCTATTGCAGTAAAGTCCATGGCATTGTGTCCGAGCCCATGGATGTTAATCTGATTGATTACCGCTTTAGGGAAGCATATTGTTTTTTTGGTGGTATCTGAAATGGGTATTTGTGAGCACAAAAATCTGTAATAGGTTGCAACATCAAATGGATGAGGGTGAATTAATGAGGACACAAAGCAATTGCACTGCAGATTATACAGTTGTATGGACGGGCCCTAATTGTCATGACTTATTCCATTGTAATATTTACATTAAACCTAAGGACAAATACATAAAGACGCTGCATGTGGATTTATTAAATTGAGATGATTATTAAAAAGGTTGCTTTCCTTTTGTCAAATTAGGAGGAATTTGTCATATATAAAGTGGCAACATTTGCCCAGCCCAGTCAGAAACTGAAACAAACATTATTCGATAAGCAAGTATGCTGGAGATTGTGAACACTGGCATTTGAATTAAACTTTTGTTGTTTGTTTGTCTTTCTGACATTTTATGTTGTTATGCCCTTTTGGTTAAACAAACTAATCTTGACTTGACTAGGTTTACATCAAGTTCTTAGGTGGTCTTCTTTCAGGCATCTTAGATGGCCAGACCTGCTTAGCATGTAGCAGGAGTAGACCATGTACCTTCAGACACATCTTCCTAATAGCTCAGAGGTGGTGAGCCTTTTTCAGCCTGAGGGCCACATTTCCTTCTGAACAATCTTGTAGGGGCCACATGCTAGTGGTATGCAGGACCAGAGGTAAGAATGGGTGGAGCAATGAATGTAAGTATTACCTTTGTACACATACCCCTCTCTATCTTCCATCCTGATAAGTGAGAATCATTATTAGAGTTCAATGACACATTCCAGCCAGGCAAAGACACTCCAAAAAGGGTGTGGCTGGGGGAGAATACAAAGGGCCAGAAAGAGAGGCCTGGAGGTTCCCCACCCCTAATCTAGTCTTAAATAAAGGGGTACACTTCTTACAGAGATTCTTTCACATGAGGACATGGCAGGTGTCTGCTTTGGAAGACAACTTTTTTCTAAAATGGAAAGAAAAACAAAGTATGTTTGGCTTGTGGGTTTGTTGTATTTTCTATTTGTTACAAAGGTTAAAAGTTTAGGTTGTTCTTTTGAAATGTCATAAGTATTAATTACTCTCCTTAAACAAATACATGAAATTGAAAAAAGCTGGGGGGAAACGCTCCTTGTTAAAAAAAAAAAATCCATAAAGGGTAGTGTTATCAGTTGTCAGTAGTGTTGATGTGCCTTGAGGCACCTTGTTGAAGTTGCCTTGACATAAACCAGAAGCATGTAGCTCTTAGGAATTTGGCATGGTGTGATCTGGCATCATTCAGCATCTATTGAAAGGTGGCTGGCAGTTTTGCTCTTACATCAAGTAAGTGATTATCCATGCATTCACTGGAAAACAAGATGTTAGCACTCCAGTTTTTCAGGGAGCCCAAGGAACTTCAGTCGGAAGGGGAGTTTGAGGTGCCTGAGTGCATACATGAAAGCGCAGTCTGTGGGTCTTTGGATCTCACTGTAGCGCACACTCCTGAGAGACCAGATAGCAGCAGGAACCTTGCAATAGAATACTGGGACCCAACTCTCTGAGATAACTGTATGATTCATTCACATAAGAAACAGATTACCATTACCAAATGGCATGGTATGATCAGAGCTTCACCGTGTGCTATTGTAAATAGTATCTGTAGCCTTTGGTTTTATTTTATAAACCATGTATTGTGATTTGAATTAACTTGATATTAGATTGTACCTTCAGTGTGTAAGGGTCTCTTGATTAGTATTGTGTAGACTAGTGCCTCATATAGGTCTGGATGACAGGAGTGGTCAGAGGGCAATGCCATGGGCCATGCCCCCCAGCAGTAGCATCACTACTGTGTTCCAGGCAATGTGGTGAGGGGGATAGGCAGGGTGATGAGTAACTCAAACACACCAGCAAGACCACCAGATTGGTGCTGAACTGCCCCAACCTTACTGCCATGCCCCCTCACTGTCCTAGTGCATTTCTTTCTTTTTTCTTTTACTAATATATGCATTTTTGTGCACTTATTTGTATTATATGCTTTTCTATGCATTTTTGGTTGGAGAACTACATCACAAAATTCAGAGAAGTGCACATTTTAAAGAGTAGCTGTGTTTTGGTTCAGAAAGTCAAATTAGGTAGGTGTGCATTAAAATGTGAACAAAGTTTGTCCCCATTCCCACTCAGGAGTAAATTACAATGAGTTCAATGAGACATACTATATAGTAAGTATACCTAGGATTGCAGCAGTGTTTAGGATTAGGCTGTGTAACTGTAAACCCACTTCTTAGAAAAGTAAATCCCACTGAGGAATAGGGTTGCCAGGTGTCTGGTTTTCGCCCGGAGACTGGAGTTTTGGCATCCTCACTGGGTTCTCCAGGTCAGTCAGCTTAAACTTCAGACTCTCAGCTTTCATTTAAAAAAAATTAAGTTTCTAGGTGGTCTGGTTCTCAAGATATACACCAAAATGTCAGCCCCCCCCACAACTTCTTTGAAATGATCTCTTAGCTGGCTGCTCTAACCCCTCCCTTTCAGGTTTGTAGCCAATAATGAAGTCAGAGTTGTGATTGACAAGGAAATTCTGGGCCTCCAGGCAGTACCTAGACTCCATTGCAAAAAGAAAAAATGATTGTTTTTTCCTGTTTATCTGAAAATCTCATAAATTGAGTAAGTATGTAGCTTTCGGGAGTACCAAAAGTCTTTGTTCCTCTTGTGTTCAGGAGTCAAACAAGTGTAAATTTTCACGGGCTGTTGAAGATGGCAGTGTTCTGAAAACCTTCCCAATATGGAGCTTTAATCCAATACTTGCTCTTCTGGGAGTAAAGCTGCAATGCTAATCCCACATTTGGTAAACCACATTGAATTCAATAGGACTTTTGAGTAGACGTGGTTAGGATTGTGTTTGTGTTATAAATCTTTCTCCCCCTTCAATCCTATTTTTGAAAGCAGTTAGGCAGGGCTTACATAGATATCACTGCTTTTATTATGCAGGAAACTAATACTGATTTTATTTTAAAAAAAATGTTCTGCAATGACATTTTGACAATAAACTATTATATGAAGTCTATGTATTTTTACACCTCCAGTGTGTGTGTATGGATTCTTCCCAACAACTCTGTGAGGTAGGATTGCTGATTGGAAACCAGGGCAGCTCACAAGAAGAAATAAATCCCTTTAAAATCCAATAACCATACAAAGTATAAACAGTTGCAAAACAGCTTAAAGTGGCATGATTCTGAAGTTTTGGTCAGCTGAGTGTTCCTTATCACTTGAAGCTGCAGTTCTGTGCATGCTTCCCTGTTTGAGTAAGCCCCGTTGAATATATTGGGACTTGCTCCTGAGTAAGCAATCATAGGATTGCACTACAAATATCTGTACAGGTTGTGTAAATAATAAACATCTTTGACAGTCATGCTTATATAAATATTTCTTCATACCAAGTCCCAATAAGTATTAGATTTCACACTATGCTTGTACATTATTACTTCCTCTACCTTTTAAGTGTGCCCTTCTTCCTTTGGTGATCATGGTTCCCCTCTGTTGTTTTCATCCTGAGGGGGAGATTAGGCTGAAAGATGGTGAGTAGCCCATGGTCACCCAGTAAACTTTATAGCTCATTTCCATTTTAAAATAATTAAAACTATTTGCATGCAGACAAAGTTTATGAAGTAGATCCAAACAATACATTTAAAGCACATCCAACTCACATTTAAAGCACATGACTTCCCCTAAAGAATCCCTGGAAGTGTAGTTTCCTCCTCACAGTTAAAGTTCTCACCACCCTTAACAAACTACAGTTCTCCTAATTCTGTGGTGGGATTCATGTGCCTCAAATGTGTGTTAAATATGCTTTAAATGAATAGTGTGGATCTGCCATAGGTATGATGTCCATTCAATAGTGAATCGAAAATAACAATTTTAAAAGATACTTTTTAAAACGGGAAGTGTTGTCCAAAATTCAATTTCTGGAAAAGGCTGTTGACTGGAATCCTGGAGAGCCAATGCTAGTCCATGTGTTCATTACTGAGCTAGATGATATCAAATGGCCTGAGTCAGTATAAGGTAGATTCCTTTGTTCCTAAAAGTGGAAAGAGACCCAAGAGCCACCGTGAGTCCAAAATTTATTTATGTATTTTATTTACAAAATTTATATACCACTTTATTGTAAAAAATCTCAAAGTGGTTTACAGGAGGAATTAAAACAATAAAATTATTGGCAAAAACAGTTAAAGACAGGTATTTAAAAACATTCAAAATAATAAAACCAACAATGAGTTAAAAATGAGTTAATAGCTTCTACATGCCTGTGTAGGTTTGCCTAAACAAGACTGTTTTTAACAGGTGCTGAAAAGAGTACAATGAAGATGTCTGCCTAATGACAATAGGCAGGGAGTTCCAAAGCGTAGGTGCTGCCACACTAAAGGACTGATTTCTTATAAGAGCAGAACAAGTACTATGTGGCACCTGTAGCATCGAAAACACACCTTGAACTTGGCCTGGTAGCAAATAGGCAACTACTGCAGTTTTCAGAGCAGAGGTATTATGTGCTGATAGGGTCTCACTCTTGTCAGCAATCATGCCATAGCATTCTGCACTAACTGCAGCCCCTGGGTCAGGTTGTGCTGTGTGGGGATTTCTGTAACCTTGGCTGACTGGCTACCAGGATTTTTTTAGTTTTGGTTTTTGGTTAGGAATCCTGACTGGTTGTGGGATGCTGAGTTTTCTGCCTTATAGGAATTTTGTTGTTGGTATGGTATTGCATTTAGGAAATCATCACTGTCTTTTGTTTTTGCTTTTCTGTTTGCTTTTCATTTACCTTTAACCTCACTCCCTTACATCCATAGGAGCAACAACAGTAGTTCCATGTGTTCAGCTCAATCCCTGTAAACTTACTGATGATGCACTTTGTTGGTTGCATGACGATTTGTATCTTGCCCAACAGTGGTAAATGAGAATTTGCATACTGGGAAGTGTGGCTGCAGTTGTTGTTGTTCCCAAGCTGCTGTCTGTGAAGGTAGATCAAACCATGTGTGTTTTCTCTGTGTCAGTTATTACTCACTGGAATTGGATTGGCTGTCAACGTGAGTTTATACCAGCCCACAAGGTAGACAGAAAAGGGTAGAGAATCTTCTTACTCATTTCTTAAACCTCTTTTGGAAGTGAAGGGTCAAACCTGTAAGGAAGTTTGGAGCAGTCATGTTGAAAGGTACGGGCAGGGCATTCCAGGCAGGGGGTTGCTAACTCTGCTTGGACATGGATATCTTTGCAGAGGATTCCTAATCAAGTTTTACCAACAGCACAATCCAAACCATATCTGCTCAGAAGTAAGTCCTATTGAGTTCTACGGGGCTAAGTAAGTGTGTTTAGAACTGCAGCCTTCAGGGGCACCCATCTTTACTCCTGAGTGCTGCTATCTAACATCTCCACAACACTAGGCTCCTTTCTTCCTACAATGGCCTTCTGGTGACTGGGGTGGCCTGAGTGCACTTAAATCCTTCTTACCAGAATCAAGTAGGCTAGATTAAATGTTCCCTACCCAGGCTCTATCTTTCAGCTAAGATTTCTAAATTTCCAATCAGAGAAATGTTTTTGTTTGAATTGTATACTCCAAGCAACTGTGGTTGATGCTTAATGTATCATGCTTAATGAAATCACTTGGTCTCGCCTGTGACATCACTTGGTCCCGCCCCTGTGACATCACTGTGGCCCATCCCATGACATCACTACGACCTGCCCCATGACATCACTAGGGCCTGCCCCTGAAATCTCAGGCTTTGGGATGCTTCTGACCTGGCAACCCTACGAAGAACTGACTTCTGAGTCAGCATGCTTATGATTGTACTGTTACCTTGTGAGTTTGTGCCAACATAATGAATCAGGCAAGTTAGAATGCATCTTCAAGAGCTCTTTTTTCTAAAGAAATATTGAGTAAACATTTAAGTATGTTTGTTCCTGCTGTTCCCTCAGATCTACTTCTAATCTTCACATTCCACAGAGGAACAGTAAACAAAACCTCTCCTATTTACTAATTTCAACATAACTGAGTGTTGTTTCAGAAGCCTGGAGTCCTTTAACATCTGGAGGAGGAGGGACTTCTTTGCAGAGGTGGCTCAGTTTGATGTGAGCAAGAACATGGAAATAAATGACAGCAAGTGAGAAAAACATCCTCCCTGCACAATTGGAAAACTGCATTTAAAGCCTATTCCTATTATCTGCTACATGTGATGCACAAAGCATTGGGCGAAGGTTCCCAAGAACTTTTGACCTTTTGCTCCAGCACTGAGAGATGAAGTATGTGGTCTTGGAAAACCCTTATGCAGCTCAGGAAAGTGCCACACACTCCTTTGCATAGTACTTTTTTTTTTTTTTTGCATAGGGCTTTTGAAGAATAGGTCCAGTCAGGTGTAAAAAGAGAGGAAGAGACTATTGTCAGGGGATCAGGCCCCTTTCTCCCCCAATCTTAAAATAAGTTGATTACACCATTTCAAGCCATTCCTAATCCATGCAGCATGACATTTTTAATGGATTTATTGAACAGGTGTGACAGCTCTTTCCTAGCCCCACACTACCCCCAGCCTCTCAGTTTTTACCACACAAAGTTTAACATAGCATTTGTTAGAAATACCTGTCATACCTAGGAGTATTATCAGCCCATATTTCTTTCTGTAGCACAATTTTGGACTGTTTTCAGTGTAATTGTGCTGTGTTCAGAGAACCTGTATAACCCACACATTTACCATTTAACAGATATTCTAGGTAAGGGAGGAAGTTAATTATTGATAGATTGAGTTTATTTATATGCCACCTTCCCACAGCAAACTGTGTCCAAAGCAATTTACAACAATAATTCAAAATACGAATCACTGGGAGAGGGGAGAGCTGTTAGTTCATAAAGCAAAATACATTCAAATAGGACAAAATCCAACAATTTAACAAACATTTAAAAATGCAATATTAGAAAAAAGGAAATAATCTAGATTTAAATACATAAGTACAAAGCAAGAAAGCTAATAGCCAACAGATCTCCAGATACTTGTCTTGCTGTATTCCAAGGAGCCTTAGCCGCCTGGCGTAAATACAGTTCAGAGGGCAAAGATCCCCTCACCAGTCACAGCTACCTCCCTCTTCTCTCTCTTCCAGAAGAGACTAACAGCAGCAAAAAGGAATACTGGGGAGAGCGATGATGGGCAGTCCTCTTCCCAGCCTCCTGGAAGTTCCAACTTCTAGTGCAGGCCTTATTGCATTTATTGCACTAATTATAAATCAGGAGGCTGTTTTATGGAGTTTGAAAGGGTATTGGTTCAGAGGAGCAGTTCAAGTTTTTTATATATATATATATATATTTTGAGCATGCATACATAAAGAATGTGATTCACAGAATAGCAAGAATCCCAGATCAAAGAAGCTGTCTAGTGGCAGATATGCAAGAGTTCGTCAGCAGATGAGGAAATATGAAAGGGTTCCTCGAAAATGAACAGTTTGAAAATCCCTGAATTAAAGGAGTATGAAGAATCCCTTAAATGTGCTTCAAACTAGATTTACTTCAAGGCTGCAGAAATTTGAGAAGGGGTCATTTTTAAATACTGTACACAATTGATTGTTTTTTTTAAATACCTGAATATTTTACTGTTAGAAAGTTCCCTCTTCTTTGCTGTTCATTTCAGAGGTTTAAAATGTTTGTTTTGGTGGATTTTTTGGTGGATCTATTATACTTCTTAATCATTTCATATATGAATTTATATATGCAATGACGCTTTTAACTCCTTCATTTTGTAAATATGTTCTATATATCTTGTATGTGGCATTCAAAACTAAATGTAACTTTTCAGAAGTAAGTTCAGCATAGTAAGGACACTTTTTTTGTCATTCTTACTTGTATCTTGCCTAATAGTGGTAATACTGTGGTGCCCAATAGTTTCTCTTGGTCTAAGATAAACACTCCACCACTACAATATCCTGGTTGTCATATTTTCTAAATGCCTTTTCCTGAACATGGTGAAAGAACAGTGTGTACATGCATTTAGAGTGAAATAAGTGCTTACTTTGAACAAAAATACAGCAGTTCAGTTGAACTGTGTATAGATTAGATTATAATCCACAACTAGCATGCAGTAGAAGTAGCAGTACAGGTTTGGGCAGATTACTATGTCTCTTTAGAGCATGAATGTGTTAAATCAATCTCCACACCTATTTTGACATCACTTTTTCATGTCTCTCCTGTCCATGAATTAATTACTGACTCTCAAGCACTTGCTGTTATCTATATAGAATTTCTCACCACACCACCTTCTGTTTTAAAGTAGTGTAACAATCACTTAAAGCGTTTCTGTTGAGCTCTTAGCTATGGATTCTGTTGCCTTTTACTTGTCTAACTTTCAGTAGTGAGCAGTATATGCAAGCTGTTATGCTAAACAGAACTGTTTATGTGTCCTGGTGCCTTTTTCATTCAGCCTCACAAAAGTTTCTTTGTAACTTGAAAGCTTGCAAGTGTTCCCTTCAACAGGGATTGATCCAGCAGTCATACATATTTATTTTATACTTTAGGCATGAACAAGTCAACATTATTACGAAAGGGTTCCCCCTCCCCAACCTTATAGGAAGGTATCTTTTGTGGGACATGCATGCAAAATGCCAGCTAATATTTTTATTTCTCCAAGATTTAATTCAGATTTAGGCATTCTGGGATAAATCCAGTCAGTTAAATAAAGAGAGAGAAAAACCTGTTGCCAATGGCCTACTTGCAGTTTCTGAACAACCCATTTACAATATTAAGGCCTCATCTGGAAGTGTCCTAGATTTCAAAACACAGCTTTAATCTTCTCTATGAATCTTTGGCTTGTGTACACATTATTGGCTGAAAACCAATATTTTTTTTCAATTCAGATCAAAGCTGATTTTGGGAAAATGCAATAAAACGCAGTATTTCATAAGAAACAACAGGATAAGTATGGATTGTTGCTAATCTTATTTAGATCCTTTCCAGTCGGGCTGGTGGATGATATGAGGAGGGCGTTGGATAGGGGAGAACATACCTTCCTCGTCCTCCTGGACCTCTCAGCGGCTTTCGATACCATCGACCACGGTATCCTGTTGAGTCGCCTGGAGGGATTGGGAATAGGAGGCACTGTTTTACAGTGGTTCCATTCCTATCTCTCCGGTAGATATCAACGGGTAGTGTTGGGGGATGAGGTTTCAGACCCTTGGCCCCTAAACTGTGGTGTGCCACAGGGTTCTATCCTCTCCCCCCATGCTATTTAACATTTATATGAAACCGCTGGGAGCCATCATCAGGAGTTTTGGGCTGCAGTGTCACCAATATGCGGATGACACGCAGCTCTGTCTCTCATTTAAATCCTCACCAGAGTTGGCTGTGGATACCTTGTCCAAGTGCCTGGAGTCCGTAAGTGGATGGATGGGAGAGAACAGGCTGAAGCTGAACCCCGACAAGACCGAGGTGTTGCTGGTGGGGGACAAGAGAAGGTTGGGTGATTTTGACCTGATACTTAATGGGGTGAGTTTGCCCCTGAAGGACCAGGTCCGCAGTCTCGGGGTTATCCTAGACTCCCAGCTGACTATGGAGGCTCAGGTTTCTGCAGTGAGCCGGGCAGCCTGGTACCAACTTCATCTAGTACAGAGGCTGTGACCCTATCTTCCCATACATCTGCTCCCATGAGTAATACATGCCCTGATCTCCTCTCGATTAGACTACTGTAATGCGCTCTACGTGGGGTTACCCTTGAAGACGGTCCGGAAACTCCAGCTGGTACAAAATGCGGCGGCGCGCTTAATAAAGCAGACCCGCCGCCGCGATCATATCACCCCAGTGCTGATTGAATTACACTGGTTGCCAGTTGTATACCGGGCCCAATTCAAGGTGTTGGTATTAACCTTTAAAACCCTATATGGTTCTGGCCCAGTGTATCTGAAGGAACGCCTCCAGTATCACCAACTATGCCGCCAAACAAGATCAGCCTCACAGGACCTTCTCTCGGTCCCACCGGCGAAGACAGCTAGGCTGGTGTGGACCAGGGAGAGGGCTTTTTCGATCGTGGCCCCCACCCTCTGGAACTTACTTCCCTTTGGCCTTCGGCATGCCCCCTCCCTGTTGACTTTTCGCCGAGCCTTGAAGACCTGGCTCTTCAGGCAGGCCTATGGGATCTCTGGGGTGGGTTAGGTTTTATACTATGTTAGCGTAGGATGGTTCTGTTAGACGAGATGTTATGATATTAATACTGTGATGATTATGTATATGTTGAGATTGCATTTTATATTGTACGTCGCCCAGAGTGTCCGTTCAGTCGGACAGATGGGCGTCTGATAAATAAAATTTTATTATTATTATTATTATTATTATTATTATTATTGTTGTTGTTGTTGTTGTTGTTGTTATTATTGTTGTTATTATTATTATTATTATTATTATTATTATTTATAATCTTGCTTGTATACTATTTCCCAAACCAGCTGTGGAAGCGCACTGGATGCAGAGTAAATGGAAATGTGCACACAGCCTTTTATACATCTATATATAAAATTAAAAGACTTTGAAGTTAAAAATGTTATGAAATACAAAAATGAGTGTTTACTGACGCTTGGTAATGGCATTCAGATGAAGGAAGTATCAGCGATAGAACAATGGTGAAACCAGTGTTGTTTATTATATTTGGCTATAATAAAGCTAACAGACCAATGAATAAGATCACACCTCAATTATGTGTTAGATAAGAGAGATCTTATACAGTGGTGGTGTAATGCATAAGCTCTGTAAGACACTGCAGGGTGGTATGTATGTCACTAGACAAGCTTTTGGCATTAGTAACATCAAACAGTACCAGGAAATGGATTATTGCTTAATGACGCATTAAGTATGTGCTCACAATTTTGCTGGAAAAGTGGCTCTGTCATTGATCAAATGATTTCTATGGATCAGATTGCAGCAGGCCCTTACTTGGATGCGGGGAGGGGGACATGTACAAATACTTTATTTCAGACACAATACTTGTTTAAAATGCACAAAGAATCTCTTCGGCAAATATTTGAATGTAATAGAATCATTCTGCCAAATCCAGCTGACATGCTACTAAGGATGGGGTGAATATCCACTAAATTGGACTTAATACTGGATTCCAACTGAATTTGATAGCCTGCTATCTTTTCGGACCGGCACTGATTTCTTGCGGCAGGCTGCAGCTGTAATCAGCATGGATTTTTGCAGTGGGCCACAGCTGTAATCAGCATGGATTTCCCCTCCCGATTTCCCCCCCCCAATTTTACGTAATTATTTTAGTAATTTCCTCTAAGTTGATGCATTCCTAACTTTGTGTAGGTGTGATAAATAGGAAAAAATAAACCACGTGGAACACCGTGATCATTTACATAGACATTTACATTAAAAATTATGCAATTTTTTTCAGAACCAAAAAAACAACGGCAGATCAAATCGGCAAGTGCCAAAGCAAGCAGGAACAAAAAAAGGGCGGACTGGGATCAAACAACGGACTATCAGAATACAAGCAGATCGGAACTAGGCAGTGAACCCCATCCCTACATGCTACTCTTAATAAGCGACCAAATGGAATTCAGCCCCCTTCTGTCTGGGACCATGAAGGTTCCCTCCTACCAGAAGGGAAGACTGGAGAAGTTTGAAGCACTCTCTTATGCCTTGTCTTTATCTACAACAGGAGTGGGCAACCAGTGTCTCTCCAGATATTGCTGGACTACAACTTCCATCATCCCTGACCACTAGCCATTCAGGCTGGGGCTTAGGGGAGTTGTAGGCCAACATCTGGAGTGGCACTACAGGTCTCCTACTCCTGATCTGCACTTTCTCAAGGAGAGAGCACCAGTTGTTTCTGGCATCAGAGATTGCTGGCTAGGCTTCTTTCTTCCTTTTGTTGTTTGTGGTAAGATTAATCTTCCTTAGCTGTTGGAATGAGTATGTAGGAAAGATTGCTGTACCTGAGAAATAGAAAGGAAGGAAAGATCCTGGCCCACCAGAGCAATTTCTTCTTTCTGACAAGGAGCTCACTAATATTCAATAGCTGGGGTGCTGTCCTATCCCATCTCACAGTAAAGAGCTAAATCATTGACCTGTACAGTAGCAGGACTTCTAGCTAAAGCACTGGGTTAAATCACAATGCTATACTTGTACAAGAGTTAACATGGGAGAGACTTTCACATCTGTATGCATGTGAACAAAAGAATACATTAAGCTGTACCATATGGACTTCATCTATTATTTTTGGATTCCAAAGACTATTTTCAGACGTGACACTAAACCAAGAAAGCTGCACTAAACCAATGTGAAATGAAGTGGATTGCCCAATGTGTTTTGAGCTACTTGTTAATCTCTTACACCGGGGTGTTAGCCTTTCCCAAACTTCTTCAAAGGATAGCAGAGCCTGATTTTCAACCAATTTGCTATACTTCTGAATGATCTGTAGATCCAAGGAGCTCTGTCTCCACTAGTAAGGGAAGACCCATGTTTACATGGAACTTTGGATAGCTGCTCACTACATGGCAGTGCAATACCTGTGCAACTGCTGGATAGCTGTTTTGAAGCATGCCAGGTAACCTAGGAAGCTATGGAAAGACAAATATGCACTTCTGCTAATTTTTGCTAAATATAGCAGCCACAGGGATTTTTTAAAATATATGGGGAAGGGTCACAGCTCAGAAATACTTTGCACACAGAAGATGCCAGGTTCAATTTCTGGCATCTCCAGACAGGGCTGGAAAAGACTCCTGTCTGAAGCCCATCAATGTGCACAGTACTGAACTAGATGTACTGATTTAGTATGAAGCAGCTTCCAGTGGTCAATACTTTTAGGACTGGGGTGCTCTTCCTAAGTTAATTTTCTTCTACAAATGACCCATCCTAGTAAAAGGGTGCCAGGAACTTGATAGGACTCATGGAAAAAGAGCACAGAGCAGAGCAAGAAAATGTTTATTCTTATATGAAAGATGGAAGTCCCTCTTTCTTTTCCCATCGTTTGGGGTTTCTAAGCAAATCCTAAGCAAAGCCATGGCAAATTTTTAAAGTTCAAGTGAATTTTTGTACATTCCGGATTGCAAGCCTTTTCATTTGCTTCAAATGGAGTTTCAATAGGCAATAGCCACTGTTCAAGATGATAATCCTGTTTAACTATCAGCAAACCAGCACAAGGATCGGCACTACACTGAGATGAGTTGTGTCTGTAAGGCAGCATTAACATTCCTGAGACTTGTTTCAAGTCCTTCTGCCCATTCCTGAGTTTAGTCCCAATACCAGCAGATGTTCTGCTGTCATCATGACCAGCTTTAGGCAGCAGAGTCCATTGCAGAGAACAAAGGAGGAAAGCACCCACTATCAACCCCGTTCAAACCAACTAGTGCCCTAAGTTAAGGTGGTTCTCCAGCTTAATAAAAAGAGTACTTATCATCTCAAACTGTGATCCACAGCATGTCTATGGATTTGTGGTTGAAGGTGGGAATTGGCGCATTCATCATATTAACTATTTGTATTAATTGCATTTTTATTGCTTCTTTTATTTCTTATATATTGTATTTTATTGCATTACAATTTGAATTCCATGGAATAAAAGAAGCAATAAAATGCAATTAAAATCCATACTGCATTGAACACAGCACATTACAATTGCTACAATTGCTACAACAGGCTACATGCGCGAATGCCTCTGGCGCCAGTGCTCCTGGGCCAGGCCAGGTTGCGGGAGGAGGCGGTGGCCTGCCTGTGCGAAGTGCCACCGGCCGAGCTGCTCCTCTCGCAGCACCACACCAGCCTGGTGCGCTGGCTGGAGGCCCGCGGGGAGCATGGTGTCGGCCTCGGGCAGTTCTGCAAGGCCCTCGAGGCCCATGCCGGGCCTGCCCAAGCTGCTGCCGCCGGGGCAGAGGGAGGTGGAGGAGGAGCAGGAGTTGGAAGGGAAGATGCGGCAGCCGCCACCACAGCCACCAAGGAGCAAGCCCGGAGCAAAAAGATGTGCTATCAAGGTCGCGTTTCATGTCCAGCCATGCCAGGGGCGTGACGACAGCACGGTGCACGGTGGCGTGGACTACATCCTGGGCAAGTGGGTGCTCCATGACCAAGAAGTCCAGATGCCAGGTCAACTTCACCCACTTTGGAGTGTGGCAACAAACTCTTGCTGGGGGGTCAAAAGGATAGGACAGACCCTTGTGAGGCTTGCATAGAATAAAAAAGATATTTTTTCTTAATAATGTTATTTGTTATTTAGTTTAATTTTTGTAAATTGTATTGCTTTTATTGATGTATTTTTATACTTGTGTTTATTTTTCTTTGTAAGCCACCTTGAGGGCCTTTGGCCAAAAGGCGGGGTATAAATAAATTTAATAACAATAACAATAGCAACAATAACAATAACAACAAAAGAATTATTAAATGGTTCTCCAAGAGTCTCAGCAATTTTCCAGTGGTCTGCGGAGAAGAAAATTTGGGGACCACTGATCTAGTATCTAGCTGCTACCCAGAACCAATCTTTCCCTTTTCAAACAGTTTTGCAAGGCTCCAATTCTAGGTTGGCTAGACCTGTCTTGAACAGAAAGATCTTCCTGGTAAGGACTGAAGATACAATGCAATGTTTTGTTGAAGGGCTCCACACATTTGTTTTCAAAAATTAATATGCTTCCAGATGTCACAAGGAGGAGAAAGATCCCTATTCAAAAATTAGCTGCTAGTCCATTTATATTAGCCTGATCAACATGGTGATTGCTAGCTGAAATCATGTGCTATACAGCAAGTATCTCTTTAACAAGGCAACTGTTTCCCACTCTCCCGGCAACTAGCAGTGAAATTTGGAAGTGGAATTATCTTCAGATTTTTCCCAATATCATGATAATCCAATACACCTTTTGATCATGATGCGAAATTACTTTATACAACCATTTCTATGTAACTGTGTAGGGGGGTTTTTAGTTTGAGATTTTGTGAGGAATTGTGTACAACTAAGTTTCCGTTGTTGTGTACCTTTGTGGTACATTGAACACATCTAGTAAATCCTATTTATTACAAAAAAGCTGAAACAGGGATGACATCATGAGTGCTGAAAGCATTTCCTCTTCCTGTTTCTTACTGTGCAGATTTCTAAAAGGAAACGACAGCACTGACCTTCCTGTGGTTACACTATTCGATTAAATAATACCACTTTTTTCAATAGAATCTCTAAAAAGGCAAATCTACATGCACTGCACATACAAATATGGCTTGGGAAAGTTTTAAGCCTAGGCTTCTAAAAAGTAATTCAGCTGGTCACCCGTGGTGAGCAAGAATTTGCCTCCAAGCAACCAGATAGGGGAAAGTTTACAAACATTAAATAGTTGGGAAGTTTTGTTTCTTGCTTTTAGGCTGTTGATAGGCCATAAATGACCAACATGAATATATAACTTTTTGTGGATTTATTATTATTTGTTTATTATTAAATTTATATTCCATACTTCCTCTCAGAAGGAATCCAGGGCAGCAGACAACAAATGATAAAAAAATAAAAACAAAATATTTTTTAAAAAATCTTTTAAAACAAAACATCTTTTAAAATATCTTTTAAAAATCTTAAAAACAATTCCAATACAGATGCAGACTGGGATAAAGGTCTCTATTTAAAAGGTTTTGGAAGAGGAACGTCTTCAGTAGGTGCCAAAAAGACAATAGAGATGGCACCTGCCTAATATTTAGAAAATGGAAATGGACTGCATTCAAGTCGATCCCGACTTTTGGCTACCCTATGAATAGGGTTTTCATGGTAAGGGGTATTCAGAGGGGGTTTACCATTGCCTCCCTCTTTTTGCTGGCCAATTATCAATTAATCAATTAATAATGATGATGATGATGATGATAATAAGAGGGTGCAATGCTGCAGTAGGCATTTGGCCAGCTATGGGGTTATAAGAAATGGCATACATGTTTCTCCACAGATGGAGAAGGAAGCCAACTGGCAAGATGGCACTAATGCATTACACCGTGGAAAGATCTGTGAGTGAAGATATTCTGCAAGTGGTGGTGTCCAAAATGGGGCTTTCCAAAGACATAAGTGAGGGAGCCAAGGATCCTAAGCTTCCCCTTTCCCCCAATGTTCCCCTGAAAAGGGACCAAAACTGGTATAGCAGTTTCCTTCCCACTCTAGTAATTGGAAGGGGAAAGAAAAAAGAAACAGAAGTAGGGGGAGAAAAGAAGGTGCCCCCCACTCCAGCTTCCACCTTGGCTTCACCTAGCTGGCAGGACTTTGGATGTGATGGTTGCTCTGCTATGGACTCCTCCCACCCACCTATTCGATAAGATTGTGCTGTGAGGATACAATCCTGTATACCCATTGAATTCCATAGGATTTCCTTTTGAGTACACATGAATAGGCTTGCACAGTTGCACTATAGGAATCTATTGCTTTTAAGGACCCGTTGCCAGTGCGTATGCATTTGGGATGCTGAATTGTATTCTTCCTAATGTTGACAAGGAACAAGTCTATAGTACAATGGGCAAATTGATTTTAATAAAAGAAATGACTACATTTTTATATATGGCTTACAAGAAGTTTGAAAAAAGTTACTTTATTGTTCATTGATCTAATCCTTAGTCTTGCAGATTTGGGCTGCTATCCTGTTTGCACTTACTTGGGAACAAGTATTGAACACAGTGTGCCCTGCTTCCAGGTAAACCTGCTTATAATTGCCCTGTTAATAAGGGGTTGGCCAATAATTGTTTTATTTTTTAAATGTAAATTAATCTATGGCCCATGGAGGCTGCCTCCTAACAACTCTTAGCACCCTTCTCAAACTACACTTCCCAGGATTCTTTGGGGAAAGCCATGACTGTTTAAAGTGGAATAAATGTCTAGCATGGGTGTGACCCCCTGATTAGCCAAGCCAAACAGTTGTTAGTCTTGCTTTTAGAACACTGATGGTTGGTTCTTACTGAGCATGTGCTTATCATAGACTGCAATGTTAATTTTCTTAAATTAATTAAAAATCAGCCAGACATTTTTTAAAAAAAATTAAAGTACAGGAGATGGTCAGAGTGTGGGGCAATGCCAATAATACTCTGTGAACATGGGTGATTTTAAATTAATTTCAACAAATTATGAGACCACTGACAGAAAAAAATCCATCAGGGGTCTTGATTTTTTTTACTCTTGTTTTAGACTTTGGATTCTCTCTGGGTGTTTTGTGTATAACCATGAAAGCTTAGATGGTTGTTAAGGAAGCATTTCTGAGTTCAGGACTATAAATTTTGTAAGATTTTGTTTTGAAATTAGATTAGGGGAAGCAGAAGAATGGTATGGGTTATTTTCAATATAACATGGCAGAATATGAAAAATCCATGCTGGCTACAGTGTACAGCCACTCTTGTGGCTGTATAATTCTTGCTTAATTAATTGACATTTACTGCATAAATACATTGTCCTGATTTTCCTTGTAGAATTCATTTAAGGAGCTATTCAATTCGTCAAAAGTGCTCAAGGGGGGGTCTGCGTTCAAATTGCTGCTCAGACATGAAATTAACTGAGTAGCTTTGGATTTACTATTTGCCTCGCCAGATTATTTTTCCCCTCCCTCCATTATTAGTTGTATCCAATGCTGCATGAGTTGTTCCAGTCATGCAACAGGACTTCCCCTTCCTCTCTTTTGCCCAATCCTCTTGAGCAGATTTTGAGGGTGTGGAGGGGGCTGCAGGAAAGAGGAGGATGAAATTCCATTGTGGAACTAGAAATCTGCTATGAGTAGAACAGTAGTATTGGATACAACCCTATATTGTAATTGTAATTTAAGTACAACAAAAATAATAAAGTAAATAAAGTCATTTAGGTACAACAAAAATAATAAAAAGTAACATTACAAAGAACATTTGGAGAACAAAAGCATATGTATGACTATGGAGTCAGACTAATTTAATTCAACTCAACAAGATATAGCACGGTCCAATTTTGTCATACATCCCCTGTACATTACATAAAGACTTTATTGCCATGGTCATGGGCAATTATGCTTTCATATGGTCACTAGAGTCCAGAATGACTTTTGAGTGCTTGGTAGAACATTTCCAAAGGACCCCTTGTCTGTATACATTATAAATGGTATTGAAGTGTCTATGTGCTATCAGTCCTTTACTGAATCTACAGCTAATCCCTGTCCATCTAACCTTGGGAAGTAAAATCTGCAGGTATTTTCCAGTGTTGAGCAACCCCCATTCTCACCACACAGGAAGAGGAAAGTAACCAGCTCTGAAAGTAATGCAGCATTGAATCCTTTGCATAAACAGATTGGAAAGAAGATGCGATGCTGGATCAGCCACCAGCATCATCACATCAGAGATGTGTTGTCTGAAATGATTCCAAAGACCATCTACCAAAACATCTAGACTTTCGGGCAGGCCCACCAAAGATGAAACAATGAGTCATTTCCTTGCAGCCTCCCCAGTACCTAGGGTGAACTCATTGGAAAGATATAGCATGCTACTTGTGTTGATAAAGTTGATACAAACACAGATAAAGAAGCATTATTCAGAGCTTTAAATAAATTATGATTGACCACAAACTTGGACCATGCTATGATATCGTGTTGAGTTTAATTAAATTCTTATTCCATAGATGTAAAAATATTAGATAGAAGCTGTTTCTCATTTAGTTATCCTTCTTTTTTTCAATCATTTTTTGTCTTGCTATAAAAATCCAAATAAATATATGTGAGTACCTCGCATATATGTGTTGCATTTGAACTCCAGATTTAAACACACACACACACACACACACACTTTTATTTATTATGCATGTTACTAATGTTGCAGATACAGAGGTATTAAGCGCAGCTACAGGAAAGCTGATTCACATTTTATGAAATTATGTCTATGGCCACATTTATTTTATACTCGTCTGTTTCCTGTTCAAGTTCCAGGTCTCATATTGATGGCTATTTCAAACAATTGGTGATGAGACCATTTGAGAATTTAGTCATAAATGGAGCTTCCCAGGTTTTATAAAATGAGAAACTTCACTCAAGAGTAATTAGAAATTCCCCATGTCCAATAGCAACTCACTCCCAGCTGCATGGCTAGGGAGTTAAGCTCTTAGCCATGCTTGGTGGTGGTACTGTTCTGGTCATGGTGGGGGAGTGAAGAGAAAAGTCTCCTCTGTCTGCTTGGTGCCTTCCCAGTAGGTATCACGAATACCGTATCAGGCTCCCCATGCCTGTACTTATTTAAGTAAAAGCAAGATACATAGCTGCACACTATGCTTTTAAGTGAATGTCTTATTTAGCCTTGAGGATGGATTTGCAGAAATAAGGACTTTCACACTGTATTGTGATAGGCATCAACATGTATCTTTGTTTTGTGAAATGGTTGAACAGGTGACCAAATCATATATTACTGCAGTTAAATAAT
Organism: Rhineura floridana; assembly: GCF_030035675.1. Lineage (NCBI taxonomy): Eukaryota > Metazoa > Chordata > Lepidosauria > Squamata > Rhineuridae > Rhineura > Rhineura floridana. The sequence goes on along the minus strand of NC_084485.1, from coordinate 126,510,339 downwards.
AATACTCTCCTCCCACATATGGGAACAATACTTCACAGATATGTATGAGGATACCTGATATACTCCCTCAAAGTATCCCTTTTCTTTTGATTTTGAAAATCTCCCTGTTTGGCCATCTGTTTCCCAGAGTGAAATAATTGATTTGATTGGTGGCTTAAAATCTGCTAAGGCCCCGGGTTGTGACAATATACCCCCGGAGCTCTTGAAATGTCACCAAGACTGGTGGGTTCCCATACTAGCTAACCTATTCACTCTGATAAATAATACCGGCCATTTCCCTGAGGCGTGGCTCGAAGCCATAGTCATTCCTATATATAAAAAAGGTCCAAGAGATGATCCCACAAATTACAGGCCAATCAGCCTTCCCTCGGTAGTAGGAAAACTTTATGCTAGCTACCTGAAGGGGAAATTGTCCACTTGGTTAGAGGAGGATAACATTCTGGGTTGGGAACAGGCAGGATTTAGGAGGGGTAGATCTGTGCTGGATCATTGTGTACTTTTAAACCATCTGGCAGAAAAATATAGGAACCAAATGGGAAATGGCCTATACGTCGCCTTTATTGACTTAAAATCTGCTTTCGATTCTATCCCAAGGGGCAAATTATGGGCTAAGCTTGCAAAAACAGCAATTGATAAAAGGCTTCTCTTCCTAATTTTTAGCCTGCATCTGCATACTTCTCTCCGTTTTCGTTGTGGGCGTGATGGTGGCCTAACAAATTCGATCTCCACAACAAAAGGGGTTAGGCAGTGTTGTATCCTGGCTCCCCTTTTATTTAACCTTTTCTTGAATGATTTGAAAATAAGGTGTCATTCCCCAGACTTCCATCCCCCCAAACTTAGTGAACACAGATGTCCCATTCTGCTATATGCAGATGACGCTGCCCTCCTATCAATCTCCAAAGTTGGCCTTAAATGCCTATTTCGAGCTTTTATGTCCTACTGCTCTGATAATCAGTTAACTATAAATTTTTCTAAAACCAAAATTCTAGTTTTCTCAAAGCACACCTCTGTTTCTGAGTGGACAATTAATGCCCAACAAATTGCCCAGGTTACGCATTATAAATACCTACGCATTAAGTTTAATTCTTCTCTCTCCTGGGCTCCCCATATTTGTGCGGCTGTCTTGACTGCCTGGAACACAGCAAAGGGTATTCTTTGATATTTTTACACCAAAGGGGGGCAGTATATTCCCGCTGCTATCCAGGTTTTTAGAACCAAGATTATTCCCCAACTTTTATACGGTGCCCCACTGTGGATCCGTGCTTATAACTCCTCTGTAGAATCAGTACTCTCTAATTTTTTACGACAAATTTTTGGTGTCCCAAGGTGTGTCCCGAATGCAGCTCTCAGGTTAGAATCCGGCCTAGCCTCGATTGAATGTCAAGCATGGTCTCTTGCGTTCAATTACTGGATCAAATTATCCTATGAATGCCCTCCTGGCTATCTAGCATCTCTTTGGAAAGATCCTTATCTTTCCACATGGATGAAAACATTTCATGCTAAACTTCCCAGGTTAGGCTTTTCCATAGAATACTTATCCTCCCAAGCTCTAGCAATGGTTAAATCTACCATTCGAGCCCGACTTAGGGATATAGATCTCCAAAGTTCAACCACTGCAGCATCCAAAGTATGCTCTCCCATTCACTTCAACCTGAGTTTTGACCCTCTGAATTGTGCCTCATACTTGGATTTTCTCATTGTTCCCAAATATCGACTTGCATTCACCAAGGCCAGATTTAATTGCTTAACCTTAGCATTATTGGAAGGGAGATACCGGGGTATAGCTTATGACCAAAGCCTCTGCCCCTGTAAGGAGGGTGGTACCGAAACGCTCTTACATTTTTTTTTGTCTGCCCATTATATTCCTCTGAACGTTTTAAATATTTATCTCCTATCATAAAAAAGCTTCCTAATGAGTCCTCTGATCATTTGTTACTCTATCTTTTGACAGGCTCAAACAGGACTTTTACTATGTCTGTTGCTAAATTTGTTCATGCTGCCCAACTTAAACGGTCAAAATCTTTGTCCTGAATGACTTACTACATGACTTTAGCACGTTGATCCTATCTAGATACACAGTATTTGTATTTTATTGTATCCTATTTTCAGAGCTTGGAAAAGTTACTTTTTTGAACTACAGCTCCCATCAGCCCAATCCAGTGGCCATGCTGACTAGGACTGATGGGAGTTGTAGTTCAAAAAAGTAACTTTTCCAAGCTCTGCCTATTTTCTGCTACCCTTGCATTTTGTATTTTATTCCTTTGTGTGATGGGTCTTTGACCGTAATAAACAAACAAACAATAATACTCCAAGAAACCCATTTTAGGAGGTTTTTGTCAATAAATTTTTTAATTTTATGTCTGGTAACTGAATATTTTCAGTCACTGCACTAAGGCAGCTGAGATCGTAGGATTCAGGATAAAAAAGAAACAACTTTGAATCAGCACCCAGGAGCAATTTCTAATTTCAATATTTCCAGCACTGAAAATAGTCCATAAGAAGATAGAAGCAAACCTGTCTCACCCACAAGAAGTTCATTTTTTTCATTGGCGATCACTCGTGGCTGAGTAAGATTGTCTTCCAAGATAAGGTCTTTAACGGTGGGTCCATAAGTGACTGTAGAGGCCAATGCTAGATCCACACAGCCTTCCACAGCGAGGACATAGGTTTCCAGATGGAAGACAGTCGCGATGAGGATTTGCTTGACGTGCCTTCCACTTAGCTTGTTTGTCCCTGTACTCGTGCTTCTTCAAAGTCCATAGCACCTTTGATAATAGCCAACCTCCAATTGGGGTGCTCATGGGCCAAAGCTTCCCAGTTCTCGATGCTCATGTTACATTTATTTAGATTAGCTTTAAGAGCATCTTTAAACCTCTTTTGCTATCCATTGATATTCCATTTTCCATCCTTGAGAGTAAAGTATCTGCTTTGGAAGACAGTGATCAGGCATTTGAACAGATGGCCAGTCCAGCGAAGTTGATGTTGAATTATCATTGTTTCAACACTGGTAGTCTTTGCTTCTTCCAAAACGCTAACATTAGTCCATCTGTCTTCCCAAGTAATTTGCAGAATTTTCCGGAGGCAGCATTGGTGGAATCTTTCAAGAAGCTGGGAGTGGCGTTTATAAATGGTCCATGTTTCACAGGCATACAGTAAGGTCGGTAGTACAATGGCTTTGTAAATAAGCATTTTGGTCTTCCTGCGAATATCCTGATCCTCAAACAATCTATGCTTCATTTGGGAGAATGCGGCACTCACAGAGCTCAGATGATGTTGAATTTCAGCATCGATGTCAGTTTTTACAGAGTGATGGCTGCCAAGATAGGAAAAGTGATCAACATTCTCCAGCGTTGCACCACTAAGCTGGATTGATGGTGCTACAGAGGGACTAGTTCACACCTGTTGATGAAGCACTTTGGTTTTTTTATATTAAGTGAGAGTCCAAGCTTTCCATATGCTTCTGCAAAGACATTTAGGATAGTTTGAATACATTTGGATAGTTTGAAGACATGGATCTAGATAATCCATTTCATCCAGGAATCCCAACTACAGGGATTCCTGGATGAAACGGATTATCTAGATCCATTTCAGTCTGGTTTCAGACCTGGTTATGGGACAGAGACAGCTTTGGTTGCCTTGGTAGATGACCTACGCAGAGAACTGGACAGGGGGAGTGTGTCCCTGTTGGTTCTGTTGGACCTCTCAGTGGCTTTTGATACCATCGACCATGGTATCCTTCTGGGTCGCCTTACCGGGATGGGACTTGGGGGCACCGTTTTACGATGGCTCCATTCCTTCCTGAAGGGTCGAACCCAGAAGGTGGTGCTGGGGGATTCCTGTTCGACTCCTTGGCTGTTGGCCTGAGAGGTTGTCCGGAGATTTGGGGTTCGGTGCCACCAGTATGCGGATGACACCCAACTCTACTTCTCCTTTCTACCTAATTCCAAGGAAACTGTCTTGGTTCTAAACCAGTGTCTGACAGCAGTGGTGGACTGGATGAGGGTGAACAAGCTGAAGCTTAATCCAGACAAGACAGAGGTGCTCCTAGTCAGTCGAAAGGCGGATCAGGGAATAGGGGTTCAGCCTGTGCTAGATGGGGTTACACTCCCCCTGAAGACGCAGCTTCGCAGTTTGGGTGTGCTCCTGGACTCAGCCTTAAACCTGGAGGCCCAGGTCTCTGTGGTGGCCAGGAATGCTTTTGCACAGTTAAGATTAGTGCACCAACTGCTCCCGTTCCTGGAGTCGTCTGATCTGGCTATGGTGACACATGCCTTAGTTACATCCCGCTTAGACTACTGTAACGCGCTCTACGTGGGGCTGCCTTTGAAGACTGTTCGGAAACTTCAGCTGGTGCAACGAGCTGCAGCCAGAATGTTAACTGGGGCTGGTTACAGGGACCATACAACTCCCCTGCTGCAACAGCTCCACTGGCTGCCAGTCTGTTTCCGGACACAATTCAAAGTGCTGGTTATGACCTATAAAGCCCTATACGGCTTAGGTCCAGGCTATCTGTCAGACCGTATTTCCCTATATGAACCTGCCCGGGCCCTGAGATCTTCAGGAGAGACCCTTCTCACGATCCCAACACCTTCACAAGTGCGACTGGTGGGGACACGAGATAGGGCCTTTTCGGTGGCTGCCCCTAGGCTCTGGAACTCCCTCCCTAGGGAGGCAAGAATGGCCTCCTCTGTGCAGTCTTTCCGCCGACAGCTAAAGACTTTTTTCTTCCGGCAGGCCTTTGGAACTGAAGGTTTTAAGGGTAGTGACTGAAGAGGATGCTGTATGTTATTGTTTTGCCTGTATGCTCCTAAACTGGGTTGCAGTATTTTAAGAGTAATTGGTTTTAACATCTTAATAGTTTAATCCTGTTTTAATGCTGATTTTATATGTTTATATGTTTTATATTTTTATAGGTTCTTAATGATGTGTACTTGTTTTTATCTGGAAGCTGCCTTGAGTTCCAGTTATTAATAATAATAATAATTTATCTGAATGCGCAGAGATTACATTATCATTGGCATATTGAAGTTCCATGACAGAGGGTGACATTACCTTACTTTTTGCTTTCAGCCTACTGAGATTAAAAAGTTTTCCATCTGTTTGATATATGATTTCCACACCAGTAGGAAGTTTCCCCTCAATAAGGTGTAGAATCATAGGAATTAAGATAGCAAATAAGGCTGGAGCAATGACACATCCCTGTATTGCTCCTGATCCGACTCTGAATGGATCGCTCTGAAAGCCATTGTTATCCAAAATTGTCACTGTCATGTTGTCATGAAGGAGTCGCAAGATATTCACAAATTTATCAGGGCATTCAGTTTTCGGAAGGATGGTCCAGATTGTGGTTCGATTCAGTCAGCTGGTTCCCTCCTGCTTAATTGGCAACTGAAACTTCTGTGACTCAAGTCAATCCATTCAGTTGGTGTGTCAGAAATAAAGACTTACCGAAGGAATTCAGATAAGAAACTATCAAGTTATCTTGGTAACCCCTGACTTTATGAAGCGAAATCGCTTGATTGCCAACAATACTTTTCTTCCCAACAATGTCCAACTTTTAATTTTTTGAAATGTAACATCAGTTTTGCTTAAGTTAATTTTTTCAAAGTGAAGTTTCTATTGTTGCCTTTTAAGGAATTTTGTAATGTGTGTCCGGAACTAAAACTGAATCGCCTTTGGAACTGTACTGGCACATGAGTCAAAGTTACAACATCTAGGGAAAGAAGTACTACTGGAGTATTTTATTAAATATTGCATCAAGCAACAATAGTCTCTTAAAGCACATGGGAATTTTGGCATCATGATCTCCTTTCTACTTTTTTATAGGAAAGCATACAATAGATTTCATTTGGAAAGAAACCCTGACACAATTTCTTTATTTTTGACCCAAAGCCCACCTCACTCAGTAGCATGCAATTCCCAGTAATTAGAATCCAGTTCAGGTCATTCAAGCAAAAATTGCCAAAGATTGTGAGTTTTGCCAGAAAGCAAAAAGAAATTCCCAAATACTATGTTTATATATATATATATATAGACATGTTTATATGAAAATGGCATGCCATTGTAATGAAGTCACCATGGAGCCAGAGATAAAATATTTAATAACAAGATACATTTGGTTGCAATTAATACTCCCAGTAGAAAGCTTGTGAAACTTATATAATTGTTAAATTTGTTCTCTGCAGGATCACCCACATGAATTTTCCTTTCGTAAAGTAGTACAGGATGTTAATTTGTCATGAACTGGAAGTTTATTATAAGGCAGAGTCCTGGGTGTAGTTCAGTATTGCTAGTGTTGATTTAAGTAAAAGCTCTTAATTTGCAATGAAATAAGATGCCAAACATACTTAAAAACACATGCAAACTGATCTTGAAGATGAAATAGTTCGCTTTTGGTGAGTTTAGTCCCACCTAAGGTTAGATTTAAGCAATCTTATATACACTTATCTGAAAGTAAGTCCCATTGAACTCAATGGAGCTTACCTCTCAGCAGACATGTATAGGATTGCACTGTAAGTCCTATTGTAAAAGCAATGGCTTAAAGTTAATAATGACTAACTTATTACATTTGTTTCTTAGGACTTAGTACAGCTTGCCAAGCTAGTGGCCTCCAGATGCTCCCATCAGTACTTATGGGGGCTGATGGGAGCTGTAGTCCAAAACATGTGGCAAAACTGACTTAGTACAACTATTTTTAGCTAGCTTGAGACCGCCATCCATTTCAAACTGCTTCATATCCCAATATTGTGATTCCTGATTCAGTTGTGGGCTTGGCTAATAGTCAAGCTACTGAAGACATTGTTTCACACAAAAAAGGGAATCATGAACATCATTTTACATTGTACATTTTTCTCCCTGTTTTCCTTTTCAGTCAAATCTAGGAACAGCTAAATCTAGAAAAGACAGTAGGGAAGAGATTAGGATAACAGATAATCCATATAATTGAGGGGGAATGAGATTGCTTCCTGTGTGTGGGAATTTTGTTTTAGGATCATAGTTGCTTGGGAGTGCTTTGGGCCTGGATGCCCAGATGTCAGCAATACCAAATGTCAGCAATACTCAGAGATGCTTCTTAACATTTACGTCTAATTTTCTGTTGGCTATTCTCCTTCCTGGAAAGGGACCAACAGACTGTCATCTGTATTTTTGTAACCTCTTGGACTGACTAATGCAATGTGGTTATTATGAATCTGTCCTTGAAGACAGTTTTAAAATTAGAATCATGGCAAAATGGAACTGCTTGTCTCCTGATTGAAGCCATAAAGAGATGATAGCAATGACTCCCAGAAAATTTATAGGCCCCACTTAGGGTTGCTGGGTCTCCAGTTTTGCCCGGAGAGTCCTCTCCAGGTCTCTGGGTGAGTCACTCCAATTTCCAGACTCTTAGCTTTCATTAAAAATAAGTTCCTAGGTGGTCTGGTTCAAAAGAGATACAACAAAATGTCAGCCACCTGCCCCTGCAACTTCTGTTAGTACCAGCTGCTTTAATCCCCACCTTTTCAGGTTTTTAGCCAATAAGTGAAGCCAGGGTTGTGATTGAAAAGGGGTTTGTTGACAATAGCTAAACCCCATTTCAAGTTCTGAAAACAGTTTTCCTGCTTGTCTCACATCAGGAATTCAGTAAATATATAGCTTTCAGCAGCATAGAGTACTTTTTCTGTACAGATCTGAATACATTGAGACTTGCTTCTGAGTAAACATGCATAGGATTGCAGTAGAACAGAAGATCATAGGATCTTGGTAGGTATGCACAGTAAACAATTTTAATTATAATTATAATAAAAGTATAAGTGCAGTTTTTTAATTACTTACAAAAATAGCATATTATACATTTTATCTTTCAAATAATTTTTGAACAAATTTTAAAAACTGTACATGCTGCAGCTTGTGATACCATTGCAATTTGTTACACTTTTCTAATTAAGGAGTGAGACAAGTTTAAATTTTATTGGACTATTGAAGAAGGCAGTTCATTTGTCTTATTCATAACCTGTTTTGAAAACCTTCCCAATATGAAGCTTTTCTGGGAGTAAAACTGCAATGCTAATTCCACATATCTGGGAGTAAACCCCAATGAATTCAGTAGGACTTACTTTTGAGTAGACATGGTTAGGACTGTGCTGAAAATGAGTGGGACTTTTGAGTGAACATAGTAAAGGATTATATTGTAAATCTCCCCCTCTTATCCTTTTCTTTAAAAAAAGCAATTGGGCAGGGCTTACGTAGGTGTTACTGCTTTTATTTGGTAGGAAACTAATACTGATTTTAAAAAAATGTTCTGAAATTCCCAACTGGTTTTATCAATAAACTATTATGTGGGGTGTATGCATTTTTACGTCTCTTGTGTGTGTATATATATATGGAATATTTCCAACAACCTTGTGAGGTAGGGTTGGAAACCAAGGCAGCTCACAAGAAATAAAGCCATTTAAAATCCAATAACCATAAAACAAGTATAAAACAGTTGCAAAACAGCTTAAAGTAGCACGATTCTGAATTTTGGGTTGGGTGAGTGAAGTTCCTTATCGCTGAATTGCAATCCTGTGCACATTTCCATTTGAGTAAGCCCCATTGAATACATTGGGACTTGTTTATGAGTAAACATGTATATGATTGCACTATAAATATCTTTACAGGCTGTGTAAATAATAAACACCTTGGACATTCATGCTTATTTTGTCATATTATGTCTTGATACGTATCTCTTTTCACACAATGGTTGTACATTATTATTTTCTCTACATTTTAAGTGTGCCCTTCTTCCCTGTGGTGGTCATGGTCCCCTTCTGTTGTTTTCACCCTGAGGGGCAGATTAGGCTAAGAGATGGTGCATAGCCTAGGTTACCCAGGAAACTTTGTAACTTATTTCCAGTTTAAAATTTAATTAAAATGATTTATATGCAGGCAAAGTTTATGAAGTAATGCAGCTCCACATAATACATTTAAAACACATCAAACTCACATTTAAAGTGCATGACTTCCCCCAAAGAATCCTGGGAAGAGTAGTTTTCCCCTTATAGTTATAGTTCCTACCACCCTTAACAAACTACAGTTCCTATGATTCTGTGGTGGGATTCATGTACTTCAAATATATGCTGAATGTGCAGCCTTTCCTTCCTGAAAAGGGACCAACAGACTGTGATCTGTACTTTTGTAACCTCTCAGACTGACTAATACAATGTGGTTAATATGAACCTGTCCTTGAAGACAGTTTTAAAATTAGAATCATGGCAAAATGGAACTGCTTGACTCCTGTATGTTGAATGTGCTTTAAATGCATGGTATGGATGTGCCCTAGTATGCTGTATATTCATTAGCGAATTGGAAAGAACAGTTTTAAAAGATACTTTTGTAAATGGGAACGGTTGTAACTCAGTAGTAGGGCACATACTTTGCATGCGAAGATCCAAAATTTAATCTCTGGAAAAGACTATTGCCTGGAATCCTGGACAGTCCATGTTAGTCCATGTCATGCAAAAGCAAAAGGAGATACAAACAGGATCAGAACCCTAAATGCAATAATACAGTGACTAGTACATAGGGACAAAGACAACTATTACAATAGTTTATACAAATAGAAGAGGACAACAAAAAAGATAGAACAAGAGCCTATTCCAAAAGATTAGAGAAATTAAAGGGAAATTTAAACCAAGAGTAAGGATGTTGAATAATCAACAGGGGAACACACTGACTGACTAGGATGAAATAAAAGGAAGATGGAAGCAATACAATAAAGAACTCTATAAAAGAGATGCAAGTATGACAGATTCATTCATGGAGGAACCGTATAATGAAGAACCAGAAATGTTAGAATGTGAGGTGAAAGCTGCTCTTAAAATACTTGGAAGAAACAAATCGCCAGGAACAGATGGCATACCAACAGAATTGCTACAGGTTACTGAGACTGAATTTGTCCAAATTTTGATTAAAAACTGTCAACAAATATGGAAAATATAACAATGGCCTATAGACTGGAAGCATTCAATATACATCCCAATTCCAAAGAAAGGAGATCCCAGGGAATGCAGTAATTATCAAACTATTGCCTTAATATCCTATGCAAGTAAAGTAATGCTCAAGATTCTACAACAAAGGCTCTTATCATATATGGAGCAAGAAATGCCAGATGTCCAAACTGGATTTAGAAAGGGAAGAGGCACCAGAGATCACGTCGCAAACATACGTTGGATAATGTAACGGACCAAGGAATTTCAGAAGAAAATCACCCTGTGCTTTATAGATTACAGCAAAGCTTTTGACTGTGTAGATCATGAAAAACTATGGAATGCTTTAAAAGAAATGGGGGTGCCACAGCATCTGATTGTCCTGATGCGCAACCTATATACTCTGCTCAAGAGGCTACTGTAAGGACAGAATATGGAGAAACTGACTGGTTCCCCATCAGAAAGGGTATGAGACAGGGGTGTATTTTATCACCCTATTTATTTAATCTATACGCAGAACATATCATACGGAAAGCAGGATTGGACCAAGATGAAGGAGGTGTGAAAATTGGAGGGAGAAATATCAATAATTTAAGATATGCAAATGATACCATACTACTAGCAGAAACCAGTAATGATTTGAAACAAATGCTGATGAAAGTTAAAGAGGAAAGCACAAAAGCAGAACTACAGCTGAACGTCAAGAAGGCTAAAGTAATGACAACAGAAGATATATGTAACTTTACAGTTGACAATGAGGACATTGAACTTCTCAAGGATTATCAATATCTTGGCACAGTCGTTAACCAAAATGGAGACAATAATCAAGAAATTAGAAGAAGGCTAGGACTGGGGAGGGCAGCTATGCGAGAACTAGAAAAGGTCCTTGCATGCAAAGATGTATCACTGAACACCACAGTCAGGATCATTCAGACCATGATATTCCTGATCTCTATGTATGGATGTGAAGGTTGGACAATGAAAAAAGCGGATAAGAGAAAAATCAACTCAATTGAAATGTGGTGTTGGAGGAGAGCTTTGCACAAACCATGGACTGCGAAAAAGACCAATAATTGGGTGTTAGAACAAATTAAACCAGAACTATCACTAGAAGCTCAAATGATGAAACTGAGGTTATCGTACTTTGGACACCTAATGAGAAGACATGATTCACTAGAAAAGACAATAATGCTGGGAAAAACAGAAGGAAGTAGAAAAAGAGGAAGACCAAACAAGAGATGGATTGATTCCATAAAGTTAACCGCGAACTTATAAGATTTGAACAGGGTGGTTTATAACAGATGCTATTGGTGGTTGCTGATTCATAGGGTCGCCATAAGTCATAATTGACTTGAAGGCACATAACAACAAACAATCTATGGAGCCAGCAACAGAGATACATGTTTATTTGCCTGCAGCAAGAAGTAAGAGTTTGTTTATTCTGCAGTCATTATCAGTACAGCAGGATTGGTTGCTTATTACTAAAGGGTGATAATAAAGAGATAACCTAAAGTGATCTGAAAAAAATGGCTATCCTTTACACTTTTAAATCACTCACTGTACTCAAAATCATACCGGCTATGTTTTCTTATCTTTCTTGATTAATTGATGGCAAAGGATGAAAACAGCCCTAGAGAAATAGAAATATTGCTGTATAGACTACAATGAGCGAGCTGGCTGGCTGGACACCTAGACTGTAACTCAGGCCTAATTTCTGATTTTCCCAGTATGTGCAGCATTAGGCCTTTTCAGGGTTTGTGTACAGAAAAATCAACCCAGCAAGCAGTAAAAAACCCAAAATATTCAGTGGCTTTCAAGAGTTAGTTTCCAATTGCTTAGTTCATCCTTTATATAGGAGCCAATTAAAAGGTTCTCTCTTGATGGTCTAACAGGAAGGAAAATCTAAAGGCCAGGACCAAGAGTAGAAGAGGGGGGGACTCTCAAGGAGGGCCAGGATCTCTTCTCGATTGTCCCAGAGTGCAGGACACGGAATAATGGGCTCAAGTTGCAGGAAGCCAGATTTCGACTGGACATCAGGAAAAACTTCCTAACTGTTAGAGCCATACTACAATGGAACCAGTTACCTAGAGAGGTAGTGGGCTCTCTGACACTGGAGGCATTCAAGAGGCAGCTGGACAGCCATCTGTCGGAAATGCTTTGATTTGGATTCCTGCATTGAGCAGGGGGTTGGACTTGATGGCCTTATAGGCCCCTTCCAACTCTACTATTCTATAAAACACACCCTACAGTATTTATTTTCTCACTGCCTTTCCCTAAACATGAGTCTAATATTCCTGTACAATTTAAGCAAAAACCAAATCTTCGAAAAGGATATATGGGAGCAACTGAAGGGATGCACTTGAGAACACCAATAGGAGGAGGCCAAAACCTGCTTCTGTCTCATACCATAAATAAATACTAGTGGGACTAGTCTTTAGCCTTCCAGACTTTTCCTTTATATGACAAAGGTACTACACATGACCAGTACGTCACATGTTTCTTTGTAGATACATGTTAAGTTGCAGATGGCAACTGTATCCATTTCCATATATGCAATGTGAGAATATATTTATTAAGCACATGTGTATCGTTTCCCCACTCTTCATCCAAGCAGATCAGGGCAGGTTTGTAGTCTGGGGGTGTTCCTGGTTCCATCTAGAGGCGCAAGTTGCTAGAGGCGCAGAACACCTCAATGGCTAGGAGTGCCTTTACCAGCTTTGACTAGTAAGACTGCTGCAGCCATTTCTAGACCAGGATAGCCTGACCACTGTTGTCCATGCACTGGTAACCTCCAGGCTGGATTACTATAATGCGCTCTATGTGGGGCTGCACTTAAGGTTGGTCCAGAAGCTGCAGCTGGTGCAAAATGCAGCAGCGCGAATACCCACTGGGGCAGGGTATTGCTAACATGTCACCCCGCTGCTGAAATAATTGCACTGGATGCCCATTAGCTACCGGGCTAAGTTCAGGGTTCTGGTTTTTGTGTACAAAGCCCTATACAGCTTGAGACCAGGATACCTGAAAGACCATCTTACCCCTTATATACTCAGTTGATCACTGCGCTCTGCAGGTGAGGGCCTCCTGCAGATACCATCTTACTAGTGGGTCCATTCTGCATCACATAGGAAGCAGAATTTAGTGTAGTGACACCTACTCTTTGGAATTCCCTCCCCTTAAATATTAGACAGGCGCCATTTCTGTTATCTTTTCGGTGCCTACTGAACACCTTCCTCTTTCAACAAGCCTTTTCAGTGGAGACCTTATCCCAGTCTGCATCTGTGTTGGAATTGTTTTTAAAGCTTTTTTTGAAAAAGATGTTTTGTTTTAACATGTTTTTAAAGATGTTTTGTTTTAATATATTTTAAAGTCTGTTTTTATGATGTTTTAGAGTGTTTTTAGTATTTTGGTTACCACCCTGGGCTCCTTTTGGGAGGAAGGTGGCATATAAATTTAACAAAAATAATAATAATAGTAATATATAAACCTGTATCTATCTAGTCATTTCCATAAAAATCATTTGGTCATATATTTAAAGATTTCTACATGAGGCAGGGGTATTCTTAGAAAGTAAAAAACTAATAGTGTTCAACCATTCAGAAATATTTTTAGTACCAATCAGTTTATTTATAACTCTGGCTGAACAGAAACTCATAGTTGTGTCTTGGAGTATGAGACTTCCTTGTATTGAGGGAGAAAGTTGGCAGATGGAAATTTACACATCTGGAGGACATCTTACTCTATCCAGTCCAAACCACACCTCCTCAAACCACATGCTGAATGGAACATATTGTCCTGAGAATTTTTCTCTACACAGGATACTCCTCTTTGTAGCTGGATAGAAGTCTGAGGAGGCGATTCATTCACAACAGCAGGACTATAGCAGAGTAGGAGGCTTGTGAATCATTCCCTTACAATGTGAATGTGGCCTGGCCAAGCTGGCTTACTAAAATGCTATCCATGAATCTTTTATCCCAGAGTTATTCTTGGGGTCATTTTTGTCTGTAAATTATCATGGTGTTTACTGATTTTATATTGAAGGGCAGTATAAAAATCTGATAAGGAGAAACAAACATACAAGCAAGCTTTCAGCAGTTCCCATAAACTTTAATGATTTGTAATTATTATTTTTTATTTATTTAGAACATTTGTAATCCACTCTCCAGCCAAAAAGGTTCTCAGATCGGCTTACATAATCAGTTAAAACAAGACAGTTCCTGCCTGTAAGGCTTGCAATCTAAAAAACGCAACACAAAAGGAAAAAAAAACTGGGAGAGAAGAGGAAGAATATTTACGTTAAAGTATTGTATATAAAGTGTTCTTTTTAATATATATACCCAAGCAAGAAATCAATTCCCTTATCACTTAGCCCTGCCACCAGTGTACCTTTAAAAAGGCCAGTTGCTTGCAGGGAAATAGTAGCTTTAGCTGATAGTAGCTCTGTGTGGAGGCAACAGAGATCATTCTTGAAATTTCAGCCCTGGGTGCAGCGTAATCAATGTATAGAGGGGAAATGTTGATGGCATCCTCTCCCTACAGCCTCCGCATGTAATTCATACCCTGCCCACAGATCACACAAAAAGACAGAGCACTGACTGTAAGGAGAGAACATGCATGGATACATCTGACCTATATGTGCATATGCTCTATCCCAAAGACCTGATCAACATACAGAGGTCAGGGATGAGGTCAACAGGAGTGATCTCAGACTCCCTTCTTCACATATCTGAAGTCATCTTCAGAAAGCATGTATGTCGTCTCCCAGAGTAAGCATCAATACGTTGCAGGAGACAATGGATGACAGATAGGGTGGACAGAGTTTTATCACTGTTGCTACAGATAGAATGATTATTTCAGAAACAACAGCATTTGCCCCCATGCTCACCTCTATACTGGTATAACCTGGGTGAGGATAGTGGAAGCTATTGAACCTGATGCACACCAGGGGCCCTTCATTCCAGCATTACAGACTGCTCCCCTCCTGCTTTCCCCACTCAGCTTCTGTGCAGATTCTCTACTCATGCTACAACCGTCGCCACTACAAAACAAAGAGAGAACGGTCAAAGCCAGAGAATAGTGACAGCACCAGCAATGACATATATGGACCTGGAACAGCATACTTCCTTTCTGATTTCTAGGACGGCTAATAGAGACTTGAATACAGACTTGTGGAAGGTGTCTGGAGAGTGCATTCAGTCCACATAGGGAGACAGGGCCTGATTCTGCTCTTGTAAGTGGCTACTTTGTTCACCAAGATGATGTTTACAATGAGACTTGTAGATGCCTGCTCCAAGCCACATTTGTCCCTTATGTGATTACATCAACATTTAGGATATTGTTCCATGCTTACTTTAATGTTTCTTTGTTATTTTACATGTTGGTGGAATTTAAAGGATATGATTTGCATTTTGCTTCCTAGATTTTGGTTACCATGGTTCCTAAAGCAGCAAATGCACATCTCATTTGTTCACATGCTTATTTGCTGATCTGGGTATTCCTTCCTTCTTTAACAAATGTGAAAGTGTGAGTGAGACAGTGAGTGACTGATTGTTTGGGGTGGTTTAAAAGCAGTCAGTGGCAGCTGTGGAATCTAGCATTTGAGGTCCGGTTCCTTTTAAGGTTTGGCTGCAAGTTCAAACCATCTAAAGTTTGGTTCCAAGCTGGTTACAATCATGAGAATTGCTCCCCACACTACCGTTCCATGTTTATTAGGAAGTAGCCACAAAATAGCTGAAGATGTGCATCATCTATATCATGTGTAAGGAGTCACTTATGAGTCTGAAGGTATGCCTACAATGACCATTTGGGGGGGGAATCAGATCCAGAAAAGCTTTACAACTTGTTTCTGCTGATTGTATAAACCAGTCCTGGCTATGCTGCACCAATGGAAATAGACTTTTGGGCAATACTATCTCCTTCACATGCATAATAGATGATAGGATTATGCTGTCAGCTTAATTCTTTAGTAGTCTATACGGAACTAAAAGTTGCTTTATGCTTTGATTGCTGCTTGCTTTAGACTTGTGGCATCTTTGTGACTATTTGGCTGAGCATGCTGTGTGTTGTGTGTTGTAATTGCTGGAACTGATGATCATGCCCTTTATATTTGTCAGCTTTTGAGGGTATTCTTGGGTCACTTGCTCAGGGTAGAAGTCAAATCCGTTTGTCAGTAAAGGAAGATAAATTAAACGCCTGTTCCTACTGGACTTTGCTGTTATAGATACTTTCTCCCTACTGCTTATCATGGAGCATATTCCACATTTCTTGTTAAATGTGGACTGCCTTCAAGTCGATTCCGACTTATGGCAACCCTATGAATAAGGTTTCCATGGTAAGCGGTATTCAGAGGTGGTTTACCATTGCCTTCCTCTGAGGCTGAGAGGCAGTGACTGGCCCAAGGTCACCCAGTGAGCATCATGGCTGTGTAAAAAGCTCTTCATCTTGTTTTGTGCATTTTTAGATATAATTCAGTAGAAGCTGTTATTGCATATCTAGATGTTAATAAATGTTCCATAATGAGAATGAAATAATTATCAAACTTTAGTGTTCTAGTCCCTAGCATACATCTTTTCTGTGAGAAGTCTAGAAAGCCACAGAAATGGACTACAAAGTGAACCAGAGTGCCCTTGCTCCATATAGAGTTTCCTCACTAGAAGCACAGCTATAGGAATGTAGGGCATATAGCTGGGCAGAAATATGTATCTTACTGAAAAAGACTCATGCCTTTCTCCCACCACATTACAGCACTCATGGAAATTGATAAAATGAGTGTCGCATCAGAATAATGCGTCCTGGCCCAGACACCTCATGTAGTGCTCCTTTGGTCTGATCAGCCTGAGCTGGAGTCCCAATAGCTTTGCTGTGACCCATCTGGACTGGCCTCGTGACCCACCTGTGGGTGCTGACCACTGGTTTAAGACCCATGGCTTAGACAATGTTGGCTATTTAATGAACATTCATCCTGATTTGTTTGTGGCTAGAAAACATTGCATCAAAGAAAGTGCTGTCCACACTTTCCAGTGCATTTCCACTTCACTTTCTTTATTGGAAGTCCAGTTGTTTGGTAAACTGGCTTGTTTTGCAAGAGTTTCAAATCAGCTTTAATTTCGCAGCCTGAATTTGCCAGGATGTGATTGAATCTCACCCCAAAATAGTGACAGTTTGAAAGCACCCAGAGTTGCCTTTGGTCTCTGTAAGCAGGGCTGGCGCCAGGCATGACTAAGGCCCTTGGGCATCAGCCTGTCCCGGGCACATGGCACCATAGCCCAACCCCCCATATATGCAGTACAGGGCTATTAAGTCCACCCAAGTGTCCACCTACCTCTCCTGTCCCTGTGAATGATGTGCACTCTGTGCGCGCATGTGTACCATCAACCAAGATGGTGGGGGGGCATCAGCCCCTTAGGGAAGCCTCTGCCGCCATCTTGGTTGATGGGAGGCATGCACTTGCAGCGCGCATGTCATTCACAGGAATGGGAGAGGTAGGTGGAGTGTACATATGGACTTATTGAAGTCCACACTGACTGTATGGGGAATGCCCAGGAGCTCACTCTCCATGATCCGTGACAGGGTCGGGAGCCGGCGCTGCTGCAGATCACAGAATGGGAGCACTACCTTCCCACCCTAAGGAGGAGCCCTTCAGGGGGTCCTTGGCCAGCGCCCAACCTTGCTGCCCTCTGGCACCAGACCTGTCTGTAAGTTATCAGCATTTTGGAATGCTTTCTGGTTCTGGAAATTTGATGTTGGACAGTGAATTTGACTGTCTGTTGCAGTGTTCCAACTATGCTCAACCTGTATATTTGTAAATGAACTAAAATATTTCAAGACACCAATAAGCCTCCAGTTACCTCCTTTCATTGCAAATTAAACCTAGGTAAGTGTTCCTCCCCTAGAATTTCTCACTTCTCAGAGAAAGAGGGGATAGTGAGTGTAACAAAACTTCTTGTTTCACCACTTAGAGGAAAGCTCTGGATGGGTCTTTGACTGTAAATAAAGTAAAGTAAAGATAGAGGAAAGCTCATGTTTGTTGCCTTAGACTTTTGCCTCAACTGGTGGGAAAAAATGTGTTTAAGCATCTGGCAGTGCTGCAGTCTTCCCACTTCTAAACATGAGGAATCATTTAAATGCCTGTGTCTGCTTACTCATTCATTTTGATATATGGTTTTTTTGTAACTGAGTTCTTCCATAGAGCATAATCATCTGCTACCTAATTCATTGACCAGGGCTGTCCCTTCAAACTTCCTTCCACATGGCACAAGTAAGTTCATCAGCCAGGTAGCTGGATACTATTCACATAGTCATTTTGTCAGTGTATAAAGAGGTATGAAATATTTTTAAATGGACTCATATTTAGGAAGGATTTTGCAATCTGCTTAAAAAGTAGAACTAGTATGTGATTCAAAATGTATTGGTATAAATATCTCATGGCAATGTGCTGCCGGTTTTCACTTGTTTAAAAGTGTGCAGGCTCATCCCATGGCAGTAAGTCCCTTCATATGGAACAATAATGTGGTAGAAAGAAATTGAATATACGAACATACTGAGATAGACCCTGAGGTAGGCCCTGTGTAGTGATTGCAGTAATTTAGAGACATTTCCTTATAAGAAACATTGGAATGGGAGTTTAGAGATGATCCCTGAAGAATGGGGTGAGGGGATGGAGCCTGACTGGCTGAAGGCACTCTTAAAGAAACTAGTCATTGTTGTAACTGCTACTTAATAAAACCACCATGCTAACTGTTGGCTCCATATTACATGGTATGAGAAGTGGAAGTATTGTGCACCTGGACTTGCAGTAGCTCTTCAAAGCATCAAGCAGAAGTCTTTCGCAACCCTGTTTGCTAGTGATATTGGGGATGGAATCTGGGTCTTTTTGCATACATAGCATATGCTGTCTTCCTAACCTATGGCCCTTCCCATAAATCGAGAATCTCCTTTTGCAAGGAAAGATACATTGTGCTTAAAAAAAAAAAAGACTCTCTACATTCATTCTGAGATGGTGCAGTGCAATGAGAAAACTGTACCAGGACCTGCTTTCTACTCTTAAAGCAGGTTGAGTAGCGCATGTTCCATAGTAAGAGATTTCATCATTGCAATTTAAGCATTTACACAGTTATTAGTTATTTCAGTGTGTGTAATCCTTTTGGTAACTTTGAAGTTCCAAAGCTGATGCACCTTATGTTAGTTTAACAAAGCTGCATAAGGGATTACTCACTCTAGACGAGCCTATTTTCACACTTTAATTTAGTGCATTTTAATCTATGCCATACAAGATGGGTAAATTGTCCAGAAAAAAATCACATCACCCCTAGCAAGTGCCTTGACTCCAGTTCCTGGGGATTAAATGGTTTCACCAGATCTGCAGCAAGAGTACGGCAAACCACAACATGGCAAAGTTGCCTGGCTGTGAGTAATAATATAAGACAAAGTCAGAAAAGAGGCTCCTTTGTGTGAGAGTATAAACAAGACCTTATTTGAGTAGAAGAAGCATGAAGTTTCACTTTAGGCAGGCTGGGGAAGGAGCGGTAGAGTGCGTGCCTAGTCCAATACTGTTGTCACTTCCCATTGCAGTGTGTTCAGATCAAAACTTCAGATGAAGATTGCACGCAGGCACATACCCCACCCTGCAAATTGCAGCAGCATTGAGAAAACTGCCATTCTGGATAAAGTTGTAGAAATATAGTGGGAATTGAAATTGGTGTGTAAGACTGTACACCAATGGTTGTGGGGGTGGGTGGATGCAAAAGACCCTTAACCCAGGAGTAGAAAAATGGAGAAATAATCAAGTGTATGGTGTGGTTGTACCTTGATCTCCAGCCACAAATTCACTATGACTTACCCATTCACTTTTACTAAGGCTGACTTATCTGTGATTCTCAAAGTCTCCAGACTCTGTGCTTGGTTCCCGCACCATCCTTACACATAGCCAATGAGGATTCTGGTGCATGTTCTAATTCCCTGTATTATCACATGTCAGTCAACTATCCCAAAATATCATACATAGGCCTTTTGGAGTGACCACAGTACAGGAGAAGTAGCCAGTATATATGAGCAGGGTCTATTCTGAGTGGAACTTAGCTGAATACAACCCAGTGTATGCAATACTGAGCTAGGCGGACCAGACTGAGTAATCTGACTCAGTATATAAGTTTTCTTTGTCTGTATGTACCAATAACTGGGCAGAAGGGGGGCAGAGGTGGCGACTGCAGGTGCTCCCTGTGGCATTTTCTAAATGGAAACCTCTGTGTCACTTTTGCTCCAAGGAGGCACCTGAGTGTGGAGCACTGCCCTTTGCCTTAGAGAGAAAAAGGCAATTTGTGTGCCATTCCTGCTGGGACAAGAAGCTGCAAGGGGATCATTTTCTTAGGAATGGCACACAGAGTTTCTCTTCCCAATGAGCTCTCCCAGGTCACAACCTCCCCAGATAGGAATGGGTGAATTATGGTTTCTTTCATTTCACATTTTTCCAGTCTTAAGTATGTCACATTTCTGCATCAGTTTGTAATGATATTACACTTTTAAAAATGCTCACAAAAATTTATCTGCATTTCAGTGCACATTTTCCCCAACAAACTTATTTTTATGCAGTTTTGACTAATGTACACATTTTTGTCCTAATAAAGCATTTTTGTATGTTATTTTCACTGATAGATTCATTTTAATGCACACTTTCCCCTAATAAATGCCTTTAAAAATATTTCTTGGTGGAACAGTGCAAATTTGAAAGGATGAGTGCAAAATGGATGTGTGAATGTAGAAGGATGGCTGCTTTTTGATTCTAATATTGTTTTGGAAAGTGCAAATTTGGTAGATTTGGCTTTAAGTGTGAACTGAATCAAATTCCTCCCCCATCCTTGGTTATTTTTCACTAAGTTATGCATTTTTGTTCACACTTTCCCCTAAGACACACACATTTTGTGTGCATTTTTTGGCTGCAGGACTGCGACTCAAAGTTCAGACTATTGTGAATTTCAAAGGATAGCTGTGTTTCAATTTGTGTATTGTTTCAGGAAGTGTGAATTGCATATGTTTGGATTAAAATGTGAACCAAACCAAATTTCTCCCCCAGCCTTTCTCTAGCATGAAAATATTCTCTTTGTACTGTTCCTGGGCCTTTTTCTTTTGGGGATTGGTACCCTCATGTCACTTGCCCCTTTGAGAAGAAAGGGTGGCACTGGGAACACTGATAACATATTTCTGGCTTGTATGAGATACAATAATGTTGAAGTTGTGGGAAATTTGTATACCTGTGAACATGAATGTGTGAGAATCTCATAGGGTGGAATCCAGTTGGTGCCCTTGAGCTTATGGAAGGGCTTTTGATCCACTAATGGATGAGATGGAGAGACAATTTATTACCAATTAACCCTTCCCATGCCACCTTCCACCCTGTTCTGGAGACTACCCCAACTCTTTGGAGACAATTTTCAGGGGATGGGGGCATTGAAGGCTGAAGTGGGGAGTTGAGAAGGAATTGGCAAAAACCTCCTTCTCTTTCCTTCCATTATCAGATGCATCTGCTGCAACAAAAACCCTTCTGTGAGAGCAAAGGTACCATTTGGATCCCACCAGTACATATGTTTAAGTATATGTTGAATCCTCATCTCACCTTTTCACCCTAGCAATTATTATTGTGTTTTCACAGAATCATTGCCATAGTCGCCAATAGGTTACAAGTGCAGTTAAATCACTCAGGAATCCCAATTCCCCAATTGTGTAATCCTTTCCAGATTTTAGTCCTCCCTGTGTAGCATTAGAAGTTTCTTGGACCTAAAATGTTTTTAAGTCCTGTTATTCAAACTAATCTGTAAGTTTACTGAACATGATGCAGCTAATAAAGAGGAAAGGATGCAAGTGTTGTTGCTTCATACTAAGGCTTCAAATGTATACATGGAACCTACTTCCAAGTAAACATGTTTAGAATTGCATTGTAAAAGACAGTTTTGTATAGTATCAGACATTCTCATGTGCAACCTAATATCCAAGTAGTGAGAGATTTCAGGGGATCTAGTGCATACCTTGGGTTTGATTTCCTTGGAATTAAAGACACTGGAAATTGGTGACGTTTTCAATGATATAATGTTTTCTTTTACAAATATATACAGGCTAACCATAAGATGGAAAGGCTCACAACATTAGTACTCCAATAGATCCCCATAAGAACGTTGTCATTTTTTGCCCAGATGCACTTAATCCGCAAGTATGTTAATGGACCAATAAATAAATTCTGAGCAGGATTTTGTACATTCTGATATGGTTAGACGAGTGAGGGTAGGCCTTAACAGATCACTTATGGAAGTAGTGCAGGTAGTTTGAGGTGTTAAGCATTGTCTTTTGATTCCTTTTCTCTTTAATATTTTTCTGTGTGAACAATGTGGTCCATATTGTTTAAAAGAGTAGCCGGGCACATCAATATCCAGGCTGGATGATTCACTGTTCCTGAGGAGCTAGTTATCGGAAGCAACTAGAACTAGAGCCAGGAGCTTTTGGCTCTTTTTGTAGCTGCCCTCGACGTGAGCCATAAAACTGGGATTTGGAGCCTGTCCCTGGTCATTGAAGTATTCTCAGGCTGTGGACTGGCCCCACCCATTCCAGGTGGCTATTGTCCCCTCCTAGACAGCAAAGGTCATAACATGTTTCCTGTTTGGGCTGATCCTTTGCTTGAACAAAAGCAGTCTTCCAGGCTTTGGTATGTTCTGACTCCTAGCTTCATCCCTTGGCAATTTCTCTTTGGCACAACTTCTGACTCCACTCTGTGAATTTCCCTATCCCTGATCTATGTCAATAACATTTCAAGGAAGATAAGACTATCAATTGGCTACTAGCCACAATGGCTATGTTCTGGCTATGTTCTGCCTTCACTGTCAGAGGCAGGATGCCTCTGAATACCACCTGATGGGGAGCACAAGTGAGAAGAGTACAGGAGAAGAGTCCTGCTTGTGGGCTTCCCATAAGCATCTTGCTGGCCACCATCACAACAGGATGCTAGACTTGATGGACCTTTGGCCTGATCCAGCAGGGCTTTTCTAATGTTCTTTCTTACATTCCTCAGCAGAATAGGGAAAATCACTATGTAATGATCTCAATCATAGGATGACTCCTACTTCACACAATATGATTGCGTTTCTGGGGGGATTTGCCATGGAGAGACAAAACGTACAGATTAATGTATAGATCAAATATACTAATTACTGGTGATAAAAGAAAATGACATCTCCTTCCTTTCCTGTGTTTTGACTGGAAAATAATAGCTGACAGGAAAAAGAGATGGACTAGCGTGTTCCAGATATCTGATGTCACTACATTTTTTACCATAAGTGGACAATTATTTTGTTGTGATCAAACCAGATTTATATGTAATCTAAGTCAATAATTTTGCAATGGTCTGTGGGAGCACACTGATGCGTTGCACAAGAACTGCTGGTGTTCCATAAGAAAGTCATTGATTGACAGACTGATTGAAGACACCTGTGACCTCAATATACTGTTCTAGGGTAGTCTCCCTGACCTATTGCTTTGGGAATACCTTCTTCCTATAAACCAAGTGGATGTTATTGAATCATTCAGTCACTCCTGATACAGTGAAGTGCCAGAATTATCTGCTCTCACAGGAAGCTGCCCATTTCTTCTCTTCATGAGCTGCTTCTCTGGGCTAGCTTCCTTTCAATCAGGGCTCCACATAGGATGAATAAGTCTAAACGTGAGCTATAAGAGAAGTTTCTCCAATTTTAATTCAGGAAAAAGTGTGCCCCAGCTGTTGGACATATATGTAATTATGACTGTTCTGAATGCATAGATATTCTTGAAAGTACTGTTCCTCTCTGTTGAAAATTATCTTGGCAAATGTGTCAAGATTTTCCTTCATGGTTCTTACTTGCTCCCAAGACAATTGCTTCTAACAGAAGGAAAAATGAAACACAAAACCAAATTGTGGGATTAAAAATAAGCTTCACACAAGTATATTGTTAACATGCTAAGTAATATATGAAAATACTAAACTATTTTTTTTAGTTCTGCTTGTTAGTCATTTACCCCACATCCTTTATATTGCAGAATCTTCTTGCATAATCTTCTTGGGAATCATGCTCACTAACTGTCCTAACGAGTCAGGGGAAGCCACATTTAGTTAACTATGTGTTTATCTCATTTACATAAAAGTGAGAGGGGGTCTAATTTTAATATCAAAATGGGGTGTCTGAGTGGAAGGGGGAGAATCCACCTACCTTACCTATTCACTGTCCATCACCCCAGGCACCTTTTCCCTTTTCCGTAGCCTGGCTCACTTCTCGCATTGGAATCATGAGGGGGTGGTTTAGAGATCAGGCTTCTCCTTGTTGGAGGGCATGGGATCTCTGTACACATTGAAGCTCTTGTGCCCAGAAGGAAACATCACAGTAGGATAACTGGGCACAATCTGGAGAAAATTAGTTACAGCTACTGTTGGGGCATTTTAATCAACATCAAATATGAAATACCATTGGTAAACGTCTCTTATCACCTTGTATCTCTCACACAGTGCTTTTAAGTGAAGTCAGATTTCCACACTCTGCAAAAAGTGTGAAGTAATAAACTGGAACCTGCTGGATCAGACCAAAGGCCTATCTAGTACAAATCCTGTTTCCTATAGTGACCAACAACATACCTAAAATCATCAAGCACAGCTTGTGGTCAATTGCCTTCTTCTGCTGTGGTTCCACAGCAACTGGTATTCAGAGGTATGCTGCCATTGATCCTGGAGAAAGCAGCAAACAGCCATCATGTCTAGTGGCCACTGATAGTCTTCCACAAATTTGACTAATCCTCTTTTTTTTTTTTTGCACCCTTTTGCGGGACCCGATCTATGCCCAGATTCAGATTGGGGTGACTGTGTGGACACAACCCACTTCTAATATATTTAGAATAAGGGTGTTAATGTAATTTTATCTTTGGCTTTCCTCTGTTTTACATATACTCTTAAAATTCATAGGAATTCAGCGATCATTGGCAAATTCCAGGATTATCACCACCACAAGGTTGTTGCTTAAGAAGAAACTCTTAGAATGGTTAAAGAGAGAAGGAAAGCAAAAGCAAAAGAAGATAGAAACATTGTCAGAACCCTAAATGCAACTATACAACGACTAGTACGTAGGGACAAAGAAAACTATTACAATAGTTATTGTATAGAAATAGAAGAGGACAACAAAATGGGAAGAACAAGAGCCCTATTCCAAAAGATTAGAGAAATGAAAGGGAAATTTAAACCACGACTAGGGATATTGAATAATCAACAGAGGAACACACTGACTGACCGAGATGAAGATGGAAACAATATACCGAAGAACTCTATAAAAGAGATGCAAGGACAAGATTCATTCATGGAGGAACCATATGATGAAGAACCAGAAATTTTAGAATGCGAGGTGAAAGCTGCTCTTAAAATTCTTGGAAGAAACAAATCACCAGGAACAGATGGCATACCAAAAGAGTTGCTACAAGCTACTGAGAATGAATCTGTCCAAAGTTTGACAAAAAATTGTCAAGAAATATGGAAAACTAAACAATGGCCCACAGACTGGAAGCGTTCAATATATATCCCAATTCCAAAGAAAGGGGATCCCAGAGAATGCAGTAATTATCGAACAATTGCCTTAATATCCCATGCAAGTAAAGTAATGCTCAAGATTCTACAACAAAGGCTCATATATGGAGCGAGAAATGCCAGATGTCCAAGCTGGATTTAGAAAGGGAAGAGGCACCAGAGATCACATCGCAAACATATGTTGGATAATGGAACGAACCAAGGAATTTCAGAAGAAAATCACCCTGTGCTTTATAGACTACAGTAAAGCCTTTGTGTAGATCATGATGTATCACTGAACACCAAAGTCAGGATCATTCAGACCATGGTATTCCCGATCTCTGTGTATGGATGTGAAAGTTGGACAGTGAAAAAGGCGGATAAGAGAAAAATCAACTCAATTGAAATGTGGTGCTGGAGGAAAAAGACAAATAATTGGGTGTTAGAATAAATTAAACCAGAACTGTCACTAGAGGTTAAAATGATGAAACTGAGGTTATCATACTTTGAACACATCATGAGAAGACATAATTCACTAGAAAAGACAATAATGCTGGGAAAAAGAGAAGGGAGTAGAAAAAGAGGAAGGTCAAACAAGAGATGGATTGATTCCATAAAGGAAGCCACAGACCTGAACTTACAAGATCTGAACAGGGTGGTTCATGACAGATGCTCTTGGAGGTCACTGATTCATAGGGTTGCCATAAGTCATAATCGACTTGAAGGCACATAACAACAACAAGAAGTGTTGTTACAGACTGAGGCATCAACTCCCCACAAAGTTTCAGCTGCAACATAGTAAGCTTTTAAGTGACAATGTATGGTTCTCAGTTGTGTATTTCCATCCTACCTGTTCTCACTGTAGAGCACTTCTCATATGGGGGATTACAAATTCTCAATGTTATGCAACTATTGTTTTAATTGCAAGTACAGAATAGGGAGTATCTTTTATTTTTTTCTGTTTATCTAAGATTATTTTTAATCACATACAGTTAAGACTGCTGAGCTCTTCGTGTGACTCGTAGGAGTGGCTCTCCCACGATGACTTCAGCAGAAAATTGCAATCATGTTTTTGGAGCTGTGTTTTAAATTTGAGGAAGACTGCTAATTAAACTATGTCATGGTGTAAATAATATCACTGCCAGATTCAATATGCTCATGCCAGATTCTGTGGAGTGCACTACAGCAAGGGAAAGAACAGCTTAATAAATCAGAGAGTGTTTTCATATAAGGCCAGACAGGGCTGGTTCTAAAGGGCGGCCAGGTGAGGTCCTGGCTGAGGGCCCCTGGGGCTACAGGGGCCCCTGAGGAGCCCCTCCACTCCCCTTCCACAATGTGTGGCAGGATTGCTGCCGCGGATCGCAGGGCAGTAGCTTCCACCTGTCCACCATTCCCTCGCCCCACCTACCTGTCTCCTGTGTATTAGCATTGCCATTAACCAAGATGGCAGCCACGGTTTCCCTAAGGTGCTGAAGCCCCTGCTGCCATCTTCATTGATGGCAGAGATGCACGCGCATAGCATGCATACGTGCCATCAACCAAGATGGCGGTGGAGGCTTCATCCCCTTAGGGAAACCGTGGCTGCCATCTTGGTTAATGGCAATGCTAATAGACAGGAGACAGGTAGGTGGGGGCGCATGTGGGGGGCGGAGGCACGTGGGGGGGCAGAGGCATGCGCACAGACGCACCGGGGCCTAGGGCAAGCTGATGCCCAAGGGCCCTGGCATACCTGGGGCTGGCCCTGAGGCCAGACTACTAATTGGAACTGGGTGTTGGGTTTATATGCATAAAGAACTTCATTTGTTGCTCATCCATTTCCAAACACAATTCAATTTTTTTTTGCTGTTAACCTTTAAATCCCTACATAGCTTGGGAACTGGGTACCAGAAGGAACCTGTCCCCGCATCAAGTGAGGTTCAACTCTGGGTGCTGCAGAAATGACCAGCTGTGGTTAATATAAGCTATGATTAGTGAACAAGCCACAATCAGAAACCACGGTTTGATCCTGGCTTGTTTCAGTATTTTATTTATTAGTCATATTTGTTAGATGAGTTCTCCAGGCAGTGTACAAAATCAGTTAAAAAATAACAATGGTACAGTTAAATGATCACACCTTTTAAAAATATACTTTAAACTAATCACAGTTTCTCTTTGTTGGACATAACAAACCATGGTTATTAGAAAAATGGAAGCCAATGTTTCCAATGTCTTTCTTGTCACTACCCCAGAAGGAGAGAGAAGTGTGGAGTGTGCAAAATCGAGGCTCTCTCAGACTCATCCTATAATGGTAAATATGATTTAGGAATTTGCCTGAATTGGCCAACAAAAAACAGAAAAAACAAATTGTATATAAATAATCTGATATATTTATATCCACTGTGCGTATTAAATTTTTTAAAGAGCCTGGTATCCAGGTAGTTCTTAGCCATCCCACTCCTTGCACTCAGTTGCCAGGCCACTGTATGCTGGAGCAGGTTGATTCCTTACAGCTAACTGATACCTTAACTGTGTAATTGTATTTAGTGTGTTTGCGTTTTCCTGTAAAAGCAACCGCTGTGGGGTGCCCTGATCAGATCAGGATTGTGATCCTTGGGGCAAAGGATTAAGCCTTGTCCCCTGGCTGCGCCATAGTCTCACTGATAATTGTCCCACTGAAGCTGCTATTTACCATTGGTGCCAATGGCAGCTTCGTTCCCAGAGAACGTCCGGAAGGGAGAGGAGAGAGAGAAAGGAGATTAGGAGTTTCAGGGATTGGAGATTTTGTTAGTGCTGTGGCACAGAGAGGAACACCCCCCCAGTGCACCATGGTCCCTATTCTGATCACTCCCCCCCAGCTGCTATTTTTAAGAGAAAACATCCCAGATGTGTTAAATGTGATTATGCATATTCACATATTGTTGGTTTTGGCCCTTATCATTTGGACTGAATGCCATCTGTTTCTCATGTCTCCATACATTAAAAAAGGCTAGAGACATATTTACTTTAAAATAATAATTAAGGTTGAACATTCAGGAAAAAGGTCCTAGAATATTCGGGGGGGGGGAAGCCTAGCAGACACCAACCATCAGGACACCAACACTGCTTAAAATATTTTTATGTTTTGGGGATTCATTTTAAAAGGTTCTTTGGAAAATACAAGAAGGTAAGGACAAGCTTTTATATGATGAAAGTGGAGATGAGTCAGATCCTTCCATACACTCACCTCTTCACTTCCATTGTCCTCATTTGTTTTCTTTTCAATGATTCTTGTATCTTTGGAGAGAAAGATACAAAAAGCCAAACCAAATGAAGAATGAAATTAAAAGGATAAAGTAAAGTGATTTGTCTCTTCTATTCTCTCTCCTTTTTATATTGTTGCCTCTCAGGAGAATGAACTGTGCTCATTCATGTGACTCAAAACGTGGCAATGGAGGAATCACTTGGTATGCATGCACATGTTCTATGTTCAACCTCTAGGTTTGCCTCTAAATCTTGCTTCTTTATGACAACACACATTGAGTAAGTTATAAACTAGGCCCTAGTAATATAAGACTTAGGAATGTGCAGAGCTTTACTATCAAATTCCAACAAATGGAACTTTGGTTTGTAATGCAGAAGCTGAAGGCAAATTCAGTATCCTCAGGGTGAGTTATTTTTTAAAAAGCACGTTTCTGTACCTGTGTATGGAGAAAAACAAACACGGATGTAACAGATGGGGAAAGACTGTGGCTCAGTGGTCGACCCCATGCTTTGCATGCAAAACATCCTGGGTTCAATCCGTGACTTCTACAGATAGGGCCAGGAGTGACCCTTTGTTTGAAACCCTGGAAAGTTGCTGCTAGTCAGTCACTGAGTTGGATGGATCAAAGGTCTGACTCAATATAACACAGCTTCATATGTTCCTAAAAATCTTCAAAATGTTACACTGCAATTCAGTGCAGTGTCTGAGTGCTGTTCTGCTCTAGCCCCAAGGTGATTCATGCAGTGAGACTGTAGCTTCAGAGAGTTGTTTCTGCACGCACTATGGAAATAGCTTCAGTTTTCGGTTTTGGCCAAGGCATCACTTCCGGTTCATTCACACTTCTGTTTTCAAGTGAAAGCTTCTCTGACTGGAAAGATTCTGAAATTGCCAGCTCTACACTTCCCGAGTCATGAATTCATACAGACTTATGCTAATGGTTTTGGTTGGAGCAGCAATAACCTTTTTGTGAAGCCCAAATATTTATAGGCACACAACATTTAAAAATGTAATTGTAAACCCATCTTTCTGAGGTCAAAACTATTTGGATATGCACTTCTAAGTACATTAAAGACAACTCCATGTGCACACAAAAATAGCACATAAGGCACTCAAAGGGTATTTTAGATGGTACATCTAAAAATGAAAATTTTCAGCTTTTAAAAATGTTTTCAAAGCTTTTGTTTAAAAAGATGTTTTAATATATTTTAAAGTCTGTTTTTAAGATTTTAGAGTGTTTTTAGTGTTTTGTTTGCTGCTCTGGGCTCCTTCTTGGAAGGGCAGGATATAAATTTAATAAAAAAATAATAAATAATAAAATGCTTAGCCCTGTTCACAGTCATAGTGCCAAGCCAATTACTTTGTTCTTTAGGCTTGCTCTATGTAGTAGTTTTAAAATTTTCTACCTTCAGGGAATGCTTTCCACACTGACTAGTCTTCCTTGGAAGTGGAACTCCTACACATTGCAGCAGATGATTCTGCAGCATATTCTAAGCCACATGCTCCATTTTTGTAAGGCACTAGTCAGGCTTGTGGACCCTGGAGCACACCTCTGCCCCTGTTGCATATTTCAGAAAACTTCTTAGCAGTGGGTTTTTCAGTGACATTCCCCTGCCATCACTGATTTTTCTCCCTGGAAACCTCTGATAAGATTCTGAGGAGCCAGAAAGCTCCTTGAAATGCAGGTTGAAAAATGCAGCTCTGTAGTACAAGAAAGAGATTGTATGCTCTACAGAGAAACCATATGCTTACCTGCTACTGCTGCTATGTAATATAGAACCTAACCGCAACATAATCCCCTTCCTGAGAATCCATATTTGAAATTAGGCCAAACACTGAGGGAAATCAAAGATTGAAAATGAGCAATTATGGTGGTGTAGGGAGATTTAGATATGTCTTGCTAAAGAAATTGTTTGGTTTTATGTAGGGATCTTAAAACTGGGTTGGGAGAGAGAAGATTCAAGATAAAACATTGTCTGCTCTCATACCACATAGCTTGACTTGTTCATTTTAATACATTGGACTTTGAAAGAGTACATTGAGAAGTTTCTCAGAAGGTGAGGTGAAAGATCTGAGACCGGAGATCACATTTCCAGTGGCTTCTGCAATTAATTTGGAGATTTTGATTGTAATAGTACACACGTGGAGAAAGGGTTTGTGATTAGAATGTGAGAGAAAGAGACAGGAGTGTGCAACAAGATATCCTGTTTGAAAAGGGAACCTGAGAGAGTCATATTTTCTTGCATCATTTAAATAATTTTAAATAACGTGAGTGCTTTAGAATCCCAGAGAATGGGATCATCGCACTCTCATCCATTTCATCTTTGCTCCTTGATTTCAAGTAATTTCTTAAGCCATTTTCATAAGACACTCCTGCAGTAGCATTAGCTCTTGAAAATACTTCCAGTTCCCAACGGCTTGGAAATTATTTTAAAGCAGTGCTTTACGTGTTATCTAGGATGTAGTGGGGACAACAAGAGTTTGATATATGCTACATATGTTATACACTTCTAATAGACTGTTGAAAACACAGACACCTTCTGCGCAGTCTGACAAAAAAAGAAAGCATGTCAAATGTGTAATTTTCTAATGATATGCAACCCTATGCCAAATATAATTCTTGCCATGGTCAAGGAATGGCAGAATGAATGCTTCCTCAAATACAGTCTGGTAAAACTTATTGAACAATTGAGTCAAACATACTTAGGTTTCACAGAAAGGCTATAAAGTAGCCTTTCCCAACTAGTGGGCCACCAGATGTTGTTGGACCACAACTCCCATCAGCCTTAGCCAGCATTGCCAATGGCGAGGAAAGATGGGAATTGTGGTCCAACAACATCTGGTGGCCCACTAGTTGGGAAAGGCTGCTATAAAGTGAATGAAATAAACAATAGTTTGCTGGAGTGAGCGTTATGGTTACTAAACTATAGCTTGAGCTCTTTTTTATTTTTAAATAATGCTTGACAATTCACATTTGGTCATTTCAAGCAGAGGTTCCCAGCACAGCACAGTATTCAGTGTCAGTTTAAAGGACTGTAGCCACACAGACCACAAACCTAAATGGCTGTCAGCTAACATCCTACATGCTGAATATATGTTGCTGGAGGGATGCTAAAGTAATATTTACTTTGGACTGTGCCTTTGTTGTTGCTCATGCACTATAATTGAATAATGAGGGTGATAAGCAGTGCAGACTGCAAGTGTTTGGGTCTAGTACTCCTTCAGGAATTGCAGCTGTATAAACTACAGAGCACAACAAATGTATTTTCCCCGAGGCCTCATCACAGTGGATGCCTCACTGTGGGAAAAAACTTTTGGGCAAAGCAGGCTAGATTTCTCTGTACTTTTATAGGAAAGGAAATGGAGGGAAGAATCTTCACCATACCTCATCGTTTAGGGCACTTCCAGATCCATCTGGATGGAGGCATGTGTGTGAAGCTGTAGTTTTGAACTTTTTCAGACTCTGGACCAGAGCTTGGAAGTAACTCGTTATTTTTAACGAGTTACTTGTAATTAGTTACAATTTTAAATAACGAGTGGGTAATTCCATTACATTTGGCAAGTAAAGGAACGACTAGTAATTTCCCTACTTTTCAGCTGCAACTTTAACGTTTCCACGTTAGGTTGGACGTTACTTGGGGGTGGGAACAAGGGGAAGTCAGCTCCTGGCTGTGATTGGTTAACACAAGACATGTGCCTCACACTGATTGGACCTCTGCGCAGACTCTCTCTTCCCTCGTGATCTGTGTTAGGAGACACGAGGGAAGAGGTGAATAGGCAGGGCCTGCTACCGTCTGACTCTGAGAGGAAAAAATGGACGCCGGAGGAAAAAGCCAGGGCAAGGAAGGCAGCAGCAGAATGGCGAAGAGTGACGATGATTTGTGTGTGTGCGCCCCGGTGTGTGTGTTTTTGGCTGGAGTCTCTGGTTTTGGTGGGGGCTCCGGCTCTCTGGCTACCACCCCTTACTCTCCGGACTCTCAGCTTCAATTTAAAAAAAAAAGTAAGTTTCTAGGTGGTCTAATTCCCGAGATATACACCAAAACGTCACCTCCCCGCACAACTTTTTTTAAAACAGATCCGTGCTCTAGCTACAACTCCCATCAGCCAAATCCAGTGGCCATGCTGGCTGGGGCTGATGGGAGTTGTAGTTTAAAAAAGTAACTTTTCAAAGCTCTGGCTGTAACCCTGCCCTTTCATGATTGTAGCCAGTGACGCCAGAGTTGTGACTTGTTGATCCAGGCATGCCTAGGCTGAACGTCAGAATATGGTGGCTTTGAGTTTTTTGCAGTTTGCGTAAGTAATATGGCTTAATGTTTTTTTTTTCTTCTGTCCAAGAGTCAGACCCTGGGCTATGAAATATGAAAGTATTTAATCCAATATCTGCTTTTCTGGGAGTAAAGCCATTTCTGGGAGTAAAGCATGTACCTGGAGTAAACCCCATTGAACTCCATTAGGACTTGCTTTTGAGTAGACATGGTTAGGATTGTGCTATAAATTAATGGGACTTGTGAGTAAACATAGTGCAGACTTGTGTTTGTGTTGTAAATCTCTCTCCCTCCAACCCTATTTTTAAAGAAATTAGGCAGGGTTTATCACAGTTTTTATTATGTAGGAAACTAATACTCATTTTTTTAAAAAATGAATGAAGTTTATTTATTTATTTATTTTTATTATTTGATTTATATCTAGGGTTGCCAGGTTCAATCCCTGAGACTGATCCTGTATCTTTAAGAGAAAAGAAAGTCAGCCAAGTGCAGGTGTTCTTGCAACCCTGTAATGGGAAAAACCACCAGGTGGAATTCTCCCTTCTCCCTGCACAACTTTTAAAGAAACAAAAGACCTCTTGGAGTCTGAGCCTGGCAACCAAGAAGTCTATTGTATCTTTAAAAATTGTGTAGGGGGGATGGAGAATTCCACCTGGTGGTTTTTCTTATTACAGGGTTGCAAGAACACCTGCATTTGGCTGACTTTCTCTTCTCCTAAAGATACAGGATCAGTCTCAGGGATTGAACCTGGCAACCCTATTTATATCCCACCCTTCCTCCCAGTAGGAGCCCAGGGCAGCAAACAAAAGCACTAAAAACACTTTAAAAATCATAAAAACAGACTTTAAAATATATTAAAACAAGACATCTTTAAAAACATTTTTAAAAGCTTTAAAAACATTTTTTTTAAGAAAAAGTTTAAAAACATTAAAAAGCAATTTCAACACAGATGCAGACTGGGATAAGGTCTCAACTTAAAGGACTTGTTAAAAGAACAAGTTCCTTATCACTTGAGGCTGCAGTTTTCCCTGGTTGAGTAAGCCCCATTGAATACATTGGGACTTGCTTCTGAGTAAACAAACATAGGATTGCACTATAAATATCTTTACAGGTTATATAAATAAACATATTTGATAGTCATGCTTATATAAATATTTTCATAGAATCATAGAATAGAGTTGGAAGGGGCCTATAAGGCCATCAAGTCCAACCCCCTGCTCAATGCAGGAATCCAAATCAAAGCATTCCGGACAGATGGCTGTCCAGCTGCCTCTTGAATGCCTCCAGTGTTGGAGATCCCACTACCTCTCTAGTAATTAGTTCCATTGTTGTATGGCTCTAACAGGAAGCTTTTCCTGATGTCCAGTCGAAATCTGGGATCATCGAGAAGAGATCCCGGCCCTCCTCTGTGTGGCAATCTTTCAAGTACTTGAAGAGTGCTATCATATCTCCCCTTAGTCTTCTCTTCTCCAGGTTAAATATGCCCAGTTCCTTCAGTCTCTCCTCATAGGGCGTTGTTTCCAGTCCCCTGATCATCCTTGTTGCCCTCTTTTGAACCTGTTCCAGTTTGTCTGCATCCTTCTTGAAGTGCAGAGACCAGAACTGGACACAGCACTCAAGATGAGGCCTAACCAGTGCTGAATAGAGGGGAACTAATACTTCACATGATTTGGAAACTATACTTCTGTTCATGCAGCCTGATATAGCATTTGCCTTTTTTGCAGCCACATTACACTGTTGGCTCATATTCAGCTTGTGATCAACAACAATTCCAAGATCCTTCTTGCATGTTGTACTGCTGAGCCAAGTATCCCCCATCTTATAACTGTGCATTTGGTTTCTTTTTCCTAAGTGTAGAACTTTGCATTTATCCCTGTTGAATTTCATTCTGTTGTTTTCAGCCCAATGCTCCAGCCTATCAAGTTCCCTTTGAATTTTCTTTCTGTCTTCCACGGTATTAGCTATGCCCCCCAATTTTGTATCATCTGCAAATTTGATAAGCATGCTCTGTACCTCCTCATCCAAGTAGTTAATAAAAATGTTGAAGAGCACTGGGCCCAGGACCGAGCCCTGTGGTACCCCACTCATTACTTCCACCCAGTTTTGTCATGCTGTGTCCCTATAAGTATCCAATTGCATACTATGGTTGTACAATACTTCCTTTACATTTTAAGTATGCCTTGGGGTAGTCATGGTTCTCCATTGTTTTCATCCTGAGGGGCAGATAGGCTGAGAAATGTTGAGTAGCCCATGGTCACCCACTACACTTTATAGCTTATTTCCATTTTGAAAAATTAATTAAAACAATTTACATGCAGGCAAAATTTATTAAGCGGATTCACACAATATGTGTAAAGCACATCCAACTCGCATTTAAAGCGCATGACTTCCCCTAAAGAATTCTGGGAAGTGTCATTTCCCCCTCACAGTTATAGTTCTCACCACTCTTAACAAACTGCAGTTCCCATGATTCTGTGGTGGGATTCATGTGCTTCAAATGGGTGTTGAATGTGCTTTAAAGGAATGGTGTGGATCTGCCCTAGGTATGATGTTCATTCAAGAGTGAATTGAAAAGAACAATTTTAAAAGCTACTTCTTACTCCAGACCTCTTTCTGAAGTAAAGGGTCAAATCTGTAAAAACATTTGGAGCAGCCACATTAAAAGATAAGGGCAGGGTATTCCAGGCAGGGGGTTGCCAACCCTGCTTGGATATGGATGTCTTTGCAGAAGAACCCTAGTCAAGGTTTACCAACAGCACAGTCCAAACTATATCTACTTAGAAGTCAGTCCTGTTGAGTTCTATGGGGCTTAATCCCTTAGTATGTTTAGAATTGCAGCCTTCAGGAGCCTCCATCTTTACTCCCCAAAGCTCCCATCTAACATCTCCACAACACTAGGCTCCTTTGTCTCTGCTGTGGCCTTCTGGTGACTGCCCTAGCCTGAAGGCACTTAACCGTTCTTGCTGAAAGCAAGTAAGCTAGATTAAATGTTCCCTACCCAGGCTCATATATATAAAAGATAAAAGATAAACGGCATTTTGTCAAAAGTATTTTTGTCTACATTTTATACCTCATCCTTGGTTTTCCAAGCTTGGCATGGAATGCTTCTCATACAGAATTAATTTGAAATGCTGCATATTTATTATCATAATCATCATATTCAAAATAAAAAATATATGTACCGCCTTCAAGTTGATTCCAACTTATGGTGACCCTATGAATAGGGTTTTCATGAGGCTGAGAGGCAGTGACTGGCCCAAGGTCACCCAGTGAGCTTCATGGCTATGTGGGGATTTGAACCCTAGTCTCATTTTGTTCTCACAACAACCCTGTGAGATAGTAGGTTAGACTGGCCCAGGCAGGGTTATTCAGTGAGCAAAAATGATGCAAATAGGATCTCTTTTAATTGTGCTATCGACCTGCTTACTTCCACTCTGACTGGGGGATCTTGGAGCATGGGGAAGAGATGGGGGCACATCACAGCTGAAGTTCACCCATATAGGAGCATTATCTCTTGTTTATTACAGAGACACCTGTTGCAGGTTTTGCTGCTGAGAGCAGCAGTCAGTTAGTGCGGCCACTTGAGTCACAGCTTGTTGATCCTGAGGAGGCAAAACTAGAAAGTGAGGTTCAGAAAGGAGGCCCTGTGCATGAGGAGGAGGAGGGCATGAAGCAGTGCCAGTTGCCCACAGCCACATCTGCAGAACAGCAAGTACCATGGTTTGGCTTTGAGAAAGCTTGTACATTTGTGAGCCAGAATGGGAAAAATGTTGTTGTACGATGCAATTACTGCCTTCCAAGGATCAAAAATCTGAGATCAGCTGTTTCCTCCTCATCCAATGTGAAGAAACATTTTGAGGCAAGCCTTTGTCATGCTGGTCCTCAAAGAGTGTCCATTGTCTATTTATGTTTAAATTGTGAAGTTCCTCTTCCATTTTTTCTTGGATTCATGCTTTGTTCTTCTTCCTCAGAAGGCACACCCTGAGAAGCTGAGAGCAATTGAAGAAGCAATAAAGGCAAGGAGACGTGGCCTTCCTGAACCAATGCATGACACCCCTCCTCCCAAAATGCTGAAGCAGCAGCAGACAACCCTTGAGAGGTGGGGATCTGGCAGGGAGTCTGTCACCCAGAGCAATCTCGACAGGAGAATCATTGATTTCATTGTAGAGGAGACATTACCACTTCAGACTGTAGACAAACCATCATTCATTAATCTGGTTCGCATTGGACTCCCCAAAGATCTCACCATCATATGTGCCAAGATTCTGAGAGACAGAATTGAGAAGAGAGCATGCCACATGAGAGAAACTCTTGCAAACCGAATGGGTGCTGTGGCATATATAGCAACCACTGCAGATTGTTGGACCAATGGCAAGAAGAGTTACTTTGGGGTAACAGCCCACTGGATCAACCCAACTACCCTGAAACGTGAGGTCGGGGCCTTGGCTTGTAAGCGTCTGAAGGGGCGCCATACATACGATGTCCTTTCAAAAGCACTGCATGATGTACATGTGCAGTACAGGATCCACAACAAAGTTATGTGCACTACTACAGACAATGGCTCCAACTTTGTGAAAGCGTTCAGAGTTTTCATGGCCAAAGAACCAGTGGAAGCTGCAGGCACCAGTGACGATGATGGTGATAACCAGGAGGAGGAGGAGGCTGAGGTGGAGTTTGTGCCTATCTGTGAGATCCTGGACACAGGACCTGAGGCAGAGGAAGAAGCTGCAGACTCAGGAGAGGATTTTGTTTTACCACCACACCAGAGATGTGCTAGCCACACCCTCAACCTTGTGGCAACACAAGACATAGAGCCCATGCTTTCTGACTCCTCCAAAAGTAGTCTTCTTGGTCCTTTCAAGAAACAGTTTCGTTCCTTGATGGGAAAGTGCAGCAAGTTGTGGTCCAAGCAGAACCAGTCAGCCCAGATTGCTGAGTATATCCGTGCGCAGTGTGGTGTGTATCTGAAGGTACCGAATAAGACCAGGTGGAATTCCACCTTTGATGCGTTGAAGCAACTACATGAGCTCCTGTCAACTGTGCCACTAAAAATGCACGCCATAATGGACCACTGCTCCTTGTCCAGGATCACAGCTGCTGAGATTGAAGTGGTACAGGAATACACAGAGATTATGGAGCCACTAGCCCAGTCCCTAGATATCCTGCAACGGGAGAACGGCATGTTCATGGGGTATTTGCTACCAACGCTCTGCAATCTGGACCGCAAGTTAGAAGGACTGGAAAACAAACCTGAGAGGTACACATACTGTTTTCAGCTGCTGAGAGGTGTGCGCGAAGCCCTAAGAAAGCGGTTTGCAGCTATCTGGGAGGACAAGAGGCTTCTTCTGGCAGCCTGCCTACACCCTTGCTTCAAACTAGATTGGCTGGAATTGTGTCAGGCCACCACCCATACCAACAAGTAAGAACATTAGGGAAGCCCTTTGGGTGGATTACTCCAAGGGAAATGTTGTCTCAAGGGAGGCATCAGAGGGCTTAAGGTGGTAGGCAGGGGCTGGGCCTTTTCTTCCTGGGGCTCCTCATCACAACCTTGGGTTGCTGCAGGTAATCCTTAAGGGTCTGCTGTGCTGCCCCATGAGTGTGGTGACTTGGTCACCTTCCTACCTTCCATGTCATCATCCACAGGCTCAGGCTGGACCCTGAACCAGGGGACATGACAAGCATCAGGAAATGAAGAGCAGATGATGGTTTCCTAACATATATGTGTTAACATATCCTCTCTAAATAAAGATGGGTGTACTTAATGAGGACAGTGATCAGTCTTCAGATAAAGACCAGGAAGGAGATGACTTAGAAGATGACTTCTTTAACTTTCTGCCCCAGGGCAAGAAGTCAGCAGTGGACACTGCTGAGGAGGAACTGGTGAGGTACCTGAGGTCTCCCAGCAGGGAAGTGTCATCACTCCATGGCTTTCCACGTGTGCTGCGGTGTTTTTTGCAGCACAACACAGGCATGCCTTCAAGCGCCGCAGTAGAACGCCTGTTCAGTACTGGTGGCAACGTAATGACTGTAAAAAGACATTCCTTGTCTGACATGCTCTTTGAGCATCTTGTTCTTTTGAGACATAACAGAAACATATTATAAAAGCATTTCAAGTGTAAAATCTGATTTCAAGAGTTGGGGTATCTTCATTGCTTGGGGGGATGTGAGATTCTGTTATGCCATTATGTTAATCTTATGGATAAAATTTTTTATTCTACTACCCCTGTGTGTGTGTGTTTATTTTTAATATTGTTTTAGACTTCTTAGATGTGCAGCAGCCAAGGCCAGCACCTTGTAGGAGTTTTTTAAAAAAAAGTAACTGAAATGTAATTGTAGTGATTACTTTTGAGAAAAAGTAAAGTAATCAGTTACTTTCAGAGCAATTGTAATTGTAACAGTAATTACTACTTTTTGGGCCAAGTAATTGTAACTGTAATTTATTACTTTTTAAAAGTAATCTTCCAAGCTCTGCTCTGGACATACCTATAGCCCAAAGCTTGGCACAAAGGATCCACTTCTAATTCATCATATATGTCTGTTTTCTGCTTCTCCTGTCCCTGGACAGGGGCAGCCCTACCATTAGGTTTTATATTGCCTCTGTCTTCAGTTATCGTTGCATTGCACCAGAAGTGTAACTCATTCATCTCTCATGAAAACCAGCATTAATCTGGGCATTATTCAGTATAAATTCCTGATTCATGACCCTTACCTCTTGATGCCAACACATGTATTTCCTGCACAATGTTTTTTTAAAATTATGTAGAGCTCCCCTTCCCTCCCATTGTGTCTTGCGTCCTGTCTATTGTTTGAGTGTGGGATTGTGGCATGAAGAACAACAGGGGGGATGAGAGGAACAGGATAAGAAATAGAGCAGGGGTCAGCAATCATTTTGGACTTGGGGGCACATTTCAAATTTTGAGAAAGTGCTGAGGGGGCCAGTCACAAAATGCATGCCATGGGGTTGTGGCATAACATAAAATGGCTGCCATGATAGGGAGCATGTCATAACACAAAATTAGAGAAAGTACAGTCACTGCTGCTTCTCCCCACTCCCTGAAAAACGCATGTTTGCTATGCATTCCACGGACGGGGGGCCACAACCAAAAAGGACCTCTGTCTTGTTTATTTATTTATTTATTATTATGTTTATATTCCACCTTTCCTCCAAGGAGCTCAAGGTGGTGTACATGGTTCTCCCCCTCCTGATTTTATCCCCACAACAACCCTGTGAGGTACATTAGGCTGAGAGGCAGTAACAAACACCCTTCTCTGAGAATTGTTCAGAAGATGGCAGTGAGCTTCATGGTTGAGCAGAGATTTGAACCCTGGTCTCCCAGGTCCCAGTCCAACAGTCTAACCACTACACCACACTGCCATCTTCTGAACAATTCTCAGAGGGAGCACACAGAGAAGGGTGTTTGTTAATCTCATACTAATGGGCTTCACCAAAGTACCTTCTGGTCCACCATGGGAAACACAATGCTGGACTACACTGATCATTTGCCTGGGAAAGCCTTGAAAAGTTGAATTAGTTCATGGGTTCCAGTATCACTTCATGGATATGAATAAGGGTGTATACAGTTCAGTGAATTCATCTGTGTTATTGTTGTTTTCCTGGGGCTTTCCTCACCAGTTTATGGACCACGTCATTTTCTGATGATGTGACTAGTTCACTATTGTGCTGTAATGACCATAGAACCCTACCATTAAGTCAGTGGTTGGGGGTTTAGTCATTATAAAGAAATCTAACATCCTGTTACCAAAAATACATTTTTTTTCTATTTAAAAGCACACTTCCTACTGAAAAAAAGAGCTTCCCCTGTAGAGATTCTTAGCCTCTGGATAGACTTCCTGTAATAAGACATTGTGCAAAAGTGTCATTCCGTGATTGCATGCACTGGAGCTCTAAAAAGAGGAATAAAAATAGTTAGATTTGCTTTGCAATTCTTCCACACAAGGAACGATCTCAGGGGTAAGCTTGAGATTTCGTGCTGCAGCAAACCAAAATAGTATCTCTGTTAGGCAATATAGAAATTTCCTCTTTCATAAAGAGTTCTTTGAAACACGTAGCAAATCATATCAACTTGTCAGCTGTCTTAGTGTTTTATGTCTTTTCTATGGTTGTAAATGATCTTTTGTTATTGTGTGAATGTTAAACCCCCTGGTGATTCCAGTGTCTGAGGCATGGTGTTTCGTTTTGAGAATTATCTCCTAATTATAGCCCACATTGCTGGTGCCTGTTTACTTTATCCCACTGAACGGTGGAAGCCACTGAGAACTGAGACAGCCTTATCTGCATATCACCCCTCTGTTCTTCTTCTTGGCCATGTTGGAGTGTGATGTTAAATAACTAGCAAGTATTTCTCATAAGCAGAAAACACCTTTTATTCTTTTTACCTCTTTAAAACACAATTAGTTCAATATATTCTAAAAATGTATCAGAAATACAATAAAAGTTTTTGTAGTTTTTTTTAAGCTCAGAAACAACTTTTGAAAAAGAATACACACACACACATTACAGGACAAACTAAAAAAATCTTATTTCTATATTACACAAGGGAGAAAGAACAATATGGAAAAATATTGTCTGCCATTTTTTCATTCCAGAATTAAGAGAACGAAGCCCGTTTCTCAATAAATTTTCTTGTTGATTGCTATTTTGTGCTTTTCTTTTTTGTATGTTAATTTGGTCATTAATGCCATTTCCCAAATTTTGCCTAGTCATTCTGTTATAGCTAGAGGGTTTTTATTTTTCCAGTTTTGAGCAATTCAAAGTTTAGCACTGGTTAATAAGTTTGTCACCAACTGATAATCTGTAGTTCTTACTTCTGGTCATATCATGCAAAGGAGAGTAGTTTGGGGGTTTCTAGATAATGTATAACCAGTCATATCTTGTATACTACTGTAGGCCAAAATTTATTTATATTAGTACAACTCCAAAATATGTTCACAATCAGCTCTACTCCTTTTATACCTCAAACTGGGACAAAAAAAAAACACCAGCAAAGGCAAGCCTGAAACCTTGGGACAACCTGCTCTAGCCTACTTGGATTGCTTTGGACCTGAACTGCCACATATTTAGAGCCAGTCTGAACATCTCTGGTGATATTTCCCTCAGATTTGTGCTTTGTCCAAAGAGAATGCACAGCTCTAGTAATTAGGTTCTTACCATATATGGAGCGAGAAATGCCAGATGTCCAAGCTGGATTTAGAAAAGGAAGAGGCACCAGAGATCATATTGCAAACATACGCTGGATAATGGAACGGAACAAGGAATTTCAGAAGAAAATCACCCTGTGCTTTACAGATTACAGCAAAGCCTTTGATTGTGATAATGAAACACTATGGAATGCTTTAAAAGAAATGGGGGTGCCACAGCATCTGATTGTCCTGATGCGCAACCTATGCTGTGGACAGGAGGCTACCGTAAGGACAGAATATGGAGAAACCGACTGGTTCCCAGTCGAAAAGGGTGTGAGACAAGGGTGTATTTTATCACTGTATTTGTTTAATCTATATGCAGAACATATCACACGGAAAGCGGGATTGGACCAAGATGAAGGAGGTATGAAAATTGGAGGGAGAAATATCAATAATTTAAGATATGCAGACGATACCATACTACTAGCAAAAGCTAGTAATGATTTGAAACAAATACTGATGACATTTAAAGAGGAAAACACAAAACCAGGACTACAGCTCAACATCAAGAAGACTAAAATAATGACAACAGAAGATTTATGTAACTTTAAAGTTGAGAATGAGGACATTGAATTTGTCAAGGATTATCAATACCTTGGCATAACCAAAATGGAGACAATAATCAAGAAATTAGAAGAAGGCTAGGACTGGGGAGGGCAGCTATGAGAGAACTAGAAAAGGTCCTGAAATGCAAAGATGTATCACTGAACACCAAAGTCAGGATCATTCAGACCATGGTATTCCTGATCTCTATGTATGGATGTGAAAGTTGGACAGTGAAAAAAGAGGATAAGAAAAAAATCAACTCATTTGAAATGTGGTGTTGGAGGAGAGCTTTGTGCATACCATAGACTGTGAAAAAGACAAATAATTGACTGTCAGAATAAATTAAACCAGAACTATCACTAGAAGCTAGAATGATGAAACTGTGGTTATTGTACTTTGGACACATAACGAGAAGACATGATTCAGTAGAAAAGACAATAATTCTGGGAAGAACAGAAGGGAGTAGAAAAAGAGGAAGACCAAACAAGAGATGGATTGATTCCGTAAAGGAAACCACAGACCTGAACTTACAAGATCTGAACAGGGTGGTTTATAACAGATGCAATTTGAGGTCACTGATTCATAGGGTTGCAATAAGTCATAATCGACTTGAAGGCATATAACAACAACAACAAAGTAATTAGCGATGGTAGACAATTGTTGATCATGTGGGTAATGGGCTCTACTACTTGAACCACCTTGTTAACATTCTCAAGTTATGATAACCAAAATCCATCAAAGCTGAAACAGCCAGAGTGAGCCCTCAGAGGCAGGGTAGAACATTATGAGTGAAGCACAAGGTTCCTAACCCTGTATTTTCCTCATGACACTAATGCAGAGACTGGAGGACCATTTTCAGGGGATAAATTGTAGGTGCAGGGGAGAATAGGCAGGTGTGGGAGTAATGAAGCATCCCTCCTTTCTGCTCACTTCTCCTATAAGTTGCCCCCTGCCATATCCCATTATTTCAGCTAATGTGGGGTTGTTGTGACCACACTTTTGCAGAGCTTAAGATCTTCTGCCCTCAGAAATGGGGAAGCTTTCTTAAGCAACTACCAACCTTAAGCAACCAACCAACACAAAACATGGAAACCACATGGAGATACTTTCTCACCAGAACTAGTCTTCAAACTATTCCACAACTATAATACAGAATGTTAAAGCTGTCTTTGCTGGCATCTGCTGGGGAGAGTCTGTAACCACAGCAGCTGCTCCTTTAATTCAGGACTAATAACATTTGGTGTTTCTGGAAGCATACCTGTTTGAAAGTAAAATCTATTGCTTTGAATCGCACATGGTTAACTTTTCATATGTGAACACAAACTTGTTCAATGCACTTGAGGAAAAAACAGCTGCTTCTGAAAGAAGGAAAAACTGTTTACATAAAGGGCTATGCTCTCTGCTTTTTTTCTATGCTTACTTTGCTTTCTTACATAATAAATGGCCACCCGTAGCTGACACTTGTCCGGTTCAGCTGCATTCCTTTGAAATGAGCACATTAGTATAGGTACTGGCTGTCGGAATCTCTCCTTAATTATCAGGCAACAACACCTTGTCCCCCTTTCATTCACAACTGGGCAGGGATGAGTATATGTCCAAATGTATACTTGCTATGGTAAGACAGCATATTGGTGATCGATACTGGCTGGATGGCGGCCTGTTTTGGCTTATTTCTCAAATCACTTTCCCGTGTTCACCTTTGCATACTGAAGATTGTTCTTTGGCCTGAGTTCTAGGCTTACTATTTAGAAACAAAGCAGTCTTCAAGGACATGCTGAAATCTGCAGCTCCAGGGGAGGTTGTTGGCCAGTTTTTACAAGCCATTAATCAAGGCACAATCCTTTCCCCTTAGTACATTTGAGGCCCAGAAAGTAAACTTTACAATAGTCTTTTATCAGGGTTTGTGTGGATTTCTTTTGTTTGTGCCACTTAAATTCTTCAGTTTTAAGATATCAAAATACTTAGCATTAGTGAAAATCTCCATGTTCGTCTCTTGCAGCAAAAACAAAGACTCTCATGGCACTTTAAAGACTGTGGGTGATATTAAACAGTCAAAGTCTATTAAACATTAGTGAAATCAATAGGCTTACATAACTTAACTCCATTGATTTTTATGGGTCTCCTCTCAGTATGATTTAGTTAGATATCACCCTAACA
Source organism: Rhineura floridana (assembly GCF_030035675.1). Classification (NCBI taxonomy): domain Eukaryota; kingdom Metazoa; phylum Chordata; class Lepidosauria; order Squamata; family Rhineuridae; genus Rhineura; species Rhineura floridana. The sequence goes on along the minus strand of NC_084485.1, from coordinate 126,465,456 downwards.
AATCTACTGTGGTATACACTTTTGTAGACTCAAGCCAACTTCAACGTCATGGAAAACAGTGGTGGTATCAACTAGCCTGCAAGCACAATCAGAAAAGCCTCAAATATGAGGGGGTTTATCACTGTGCCACCCATGCTTAACCTGTTATCCTGGGTGTAGAAACAAGATTAACACACGCTGCATATATGGTTTGCACGTGATCAAACACCAACCATTTGCAAAATGCTGTGGTTTCCTTCATGTTGAAAATTGAAGTGGACTGCCTTCAAGTTGATTCCAACGTATGGCGACCCTATGAATAGGGTTTTCATGGTAAGCGGTATTCAGAGGGGGTTTACCATTGCCTTCCTCTGAGGCTGAGAGGCAGTGACTGGCCCAAGGTCACCCAGTGAGCTTCATGGCTGTGTGGGGATTCGAACCCTGGTCTCCCAGGTCGTAGTCCAACACTTTAACCACTACACCACACTGGTTCTCTCCTTCATGCCTTACTCTCACAATAAAGGTTTCCATGTGTCACATTGCTACCCTTAATATCTATGTGATGAATGTAGGCAACTGACAAGATAAACCTGCACACATATATCTCTACACACATAGGCTTCTGTTCAACTGTTGGATTCAATCACACAGGGTTCCTGTTCCTATGAAAGTCTACACACACAGGTTTTGTTTCTCATACTTCCACACTTAATGGATGAGCTTTGGGGATGGGGGCAGGGGAGACGTGAGGTTGGGGTTGGGACCATCAACAGCACAGCCCTGCTACCTCCAACACACAGTGCCGTCTTCATATAAGTAATGCATGAAGGGGGTTGTACCTACATACGGAGCATTAAAAGGGGACAAGAAAGTGAGCATGCCAACAAGTAGTTTTCACCTACCCTCAATGCTGGACCCTTGTGGTTATTTGAAGGAAAGGCACTTTTCATATGTACTATCCCCCTCAGAAATGTACTTTGTCCCTTCTGTGCCCTCCCCAATATTTGCTTCTGGTGCTGTCACTGTCTGCATGTTTTCTACTAAAACTTAAGTCCTTGACTTTCTGAGACTTAACTAAGAAATGTAGGATAAACTTCTATAATGTCATAATCATATTTAGGCTTGGTTCCAGAAGAACTGGGTTTAAATCCCTGCCTGCCTAGCACAGAGATGCAGAGATGGGTAAAACAGTTGTCTTCTGTGAGTTTAAAAGTTGTGCAGGGGGAAGGGAGAATTCCACCTTGTGGTTTTTCCCATTACAATGTTGCAAGAACACCTGCACTTGGCTGACTTTCTCTTTTCCCAAAGATACAGGATCAGTCACAGGCCCTGAACCTAGCAACCCTAGTTCCTATTGATGCTTCTACTTATAATTTTGCTGTTAATTTGAGAACTAGTGTTTCGCAGTGGTTAGAGTTGCACTGGGATCAAAAAGGCCTGAATTCCAATTCTCACTCAGCACTGGGTGACTCTGACTAAGATGCTCATGTGTCCTACTTTACAGAGGACAGTCCTCCATTTAATGGGCTGCATTGTCCAAGTCTGATGTAAAGATAAAGAACCCTAAGGAAGAAAAGCCCCTTTGAACTGCCCATCAACTGTTAGCATCAGGGCAGCAGTCTGAGTAGCACACAGGTCGCTTGATGACAATCTATTCCACTATAGGAAGATTTCTATTTAAATGTTAGTAATTATTTCTAAATTTATATCTATACATATAAAGTAGCAACATGCAAATATTATGCAAATCTGTCTCCTTTGTTCCCTTTTTTTGGTGGTATATTTTCTAGGTTCTGGTAATGTATGAGTAGCCACCTTACCTTGGACTAGTAACTACCAACCTCAGTGGTGGCCCAGTACATTTTGCTCCTTAAAGAGAAGATTAAATGCTTCCCCCTGGGCTTGCAGTTAGTCTTGCTGCACCATTCAGATGCCAATTCTTGCCTTCAACTATTCAGCCCCAACCCCCCATAGTGATAACTGAAGGACTTTGTTTCATCCTGTGGCATGGCAGGGCTGGCCTTGGTTAGCCTACTTTATCTCAGAAGATAAAACAGGATCAGCCCCAGGTATGCTGGTCTTTTTGGAGAAAGGACATACTAATAAAGTGATTTTTTTTAAAAAAAATCACCTGTTTTGTCCCTTGCATCTTTCAGTTAGACATCTCCAAAGCCATCTGATACATAGCTGGTATAGCACAGTAGGGAGGAGTCTGTGAGTTCAAATCCCCGCTCATGTTTCCTGGGTGTCAAGGGCCAGCTAAAGATCACCCCCACAGTGAGTGGCTCAGGGGTTACGTGCCCTGCCACCTGTGGAGCCGTGGGCAAGCTGCATAGTCCCAAGGAGCCCAGTTGCACCCCAGCTGGCAGTTGCGGACAAGGAAGGGGCTGGGTTATGCAGCTGTGGCAAGCTGAGCAGGCTCTAGCCAGCTGAGGAGCACTAGCCTCAGAGGGAGGCAATGGTAAACCCCCTCTGAATACCACTTACCATGAAATTCCTATTCACAGGGTAGCCATAAGCCACTTGAAGGCAGTCCTTTTCCAAAGCCATCTGATAACTGATATAGATGACATTAACAGGGACTCATTCAATCAGAATTCTTCTACATAAACTATATGAGTTAACAATAGTCATACCCAGCCATATAGTTTGAGACAATAGACAGATTATTGAACACTGGCATTATGTGTTTGCATGGGCAGCTTCTGCTGAGGTGTTTGTTCTTTTTCAGACATAAAACCTATTAGGGTATTAATTTCTTCAACTCAGAATATTACCCATGCTAGGACTTCCCCTTTACTTTCTCTCTATTGTCCCCTCAATAATGTGAAGAATTTACATATAACTTGATGGAGAGTATGGTTGTGAATGTGATGATGTTACAAAACAGAAGTCTTCAAAACTCCACAGAAAATATATTACATTTTTAAATGACCTAGGTGTATTAGAACTCTGGGCTAAACATAAAATTATAAAATGACATTCAGCAAAGGAAAATGTAAATAATTATAAGGAAAAACAAACAATAAACCCAAGTATCTGAATATTAAATAGAAAAAATCTGACTAGATTTGTCCAAAAGGGTCCAGGAGTAAAAGTTTGAAATGTAACCCTGTTCTAGTAACTTACATTTTAACTACATTAATTTTAAATTATTGTTTTTAATTGGTTAAATAGTTTTTCCTCTCAAATTCCTTGTATTTGTTTTATTGATCTATGTTATTTTAATGTTGTGTTGTAGATTTTAAATCCTTATGGATAGCACCTTGAAATCCACTTTTGGATAATGGTGAAGTTTATACATTCTTAAAATAAAGCAATAAACAAAAACAAATAAATTAATAGAAGTATGTTTGGAATCCAATTGGAATACATTTGGTCTCAGATTAGAAATTAAGTTGTTGGACCAAATTAGAGATTTAAACATTTTTCATGTTATTCAATTTTTTTAAAATCCTTGTTTTCACTGACTTTTTTTTAAAGTCTGAGTGAAGCACCACCTTTGAACCTAATTTTATTACAGCACAAATTTCCTAAGTTATAGCATGCTCCTTTAGATATGAAACATCTATTGTGAAACACATTATTTATTTATTACATTTATATCCTCAAATGCAAAGATGTATCGCTGAACACCAAAGTCAGGATCATCCAGACCATGGTATTCCTGATCTCTGTGTATGGATGTGAAGGTTGGATGGTGAAAAAAGCGGATAAGAAAAAAATCAACTCATTTGAAATGTGGTGTTGGAGGAGCGCTTTGCAGATACCATGGACTGCGAAAAAGATGAATAATTGGGTGTTAGAACAAATTAAACCAGAACTATCACTAGAAGTTAAAATGATGAAAATGTGGTTATCGTACTTTGGACACATCATGAGAAGATGATTCAGTAGAAAAGACAATAATGCTGGGGAAAACAGAAGGGAGCAGAAAAAGAGTAAGGCCAAACAAGAGATGGATTGATTCCATAAAGGAAGCCGCAGACTTGAACGTGCAAGATCTGAACAGGGTGGTTTATAACAGATGCTATTGGAGGTCACTGATTCATAGGGTCACCATAAGTCGTAATTGACCTGAAGCCACATAACAACAAAATAATCATCATAATTTATTACCCGCCCTTCACCCAAAGGTCCCAGCGTGGGTTGCAACAATGTTAAAATATGACATTTAAAAACAGCCTAAAATCCCAAAATAGGGTGGGTCCTAAAAATACATGTCTGAAGTCTCAAAGGTCAGAGTAAAGAGGTGCATCTTCAGCGCTGGCTGAAAACTATACAGCGAAATTGCCAGACACACCTCTGCGGTGAGGGAGTTCCACAACTTGGGGGCCGCCTCAGAGAATGCCCTCTCCTGGACCACCACCACCATCCCAAGCTTCTGAGGGTGGTAGAACTACCAAACAGGCCCCTTCCTGTCGAGCCCCAACCCTCTTGCGAGGGCCTGGAGAGAGGGGATATGAGTTTCAGGCTTCTCAGCTGTCAGAGGGCAAGGATGGCCCAGGAGTTGTTGAGACTCCGCAAGACCTTGAGCGAGGAAGTAAGGAGGACATGTCAGAGGAGCAGCTGGATGATGAGCTGGAGCGGGCGTAAACTCCCCCTTTACCCAGTGGCTCACGGGATGAGTCCAACACTTTGCTGCCACCTGACCTCGAATCTCTGGGCAAGGAGCAGGTTCTTTCGGATGAGGTGTTGGAAGCACGCCCCCCTTCACCACGCTCTCGATGCAGGGAGAAACGGACAGGCCAAGGGCAAGAATGGCGCAGGAGCCAGAGAGTACGCTCCAAGACCCTGCCTATTTAAGCCTGCCACTTCCGGGTTGGAGCTGCTGAGTCAACTTTCTTTCAACATTGCAGAGCATGCCTAGAGCGCAGTTAGGGAATTCTAGTGAGATAGCTTAGAGGTTTCTATGAAGCGTACTGCTTTTGATGTATCCATTACTTTAATAAAACACGATTTAATTGCACCTGCATCTCCGTCTCGTGGATCCCGCTCAGAACATGACACTTCCGCTGATCTCAACACCTGAGTGGGTCCGTAGGGAAAGAGATGGTCTTTCAGATATTTGGGACCTAAATTGTTTATGCTTTAAATCCCAGTATAAGCATCTTAAATTGGGCTCAGAAACAAATTGGCAACCAAAGCAACTGTTTTAAAATGGGTTATATGAGATCTACATGGAATCCCAGCCAGTAATCTGGCTGTTACATTTTGGACCAGTTGAAGTGTCTGAGCTATCTTCAAGGACAGCCCCACATAGAACGTATTGCAATAATCCAATCTGGAAATTACCAGAGCACGGAGTACTGTGGCCAAGTCATCTCTGTCCAAAAGACGTCAAAGCTGGCCAACCAGCCAGAGCTGGAAAAAGGCACTCCTAGCCACTGAGGCCACCTGAGCCTCCAGTGACAATGCTGGGTCCAGGAGTACTCCCAAGCTGCAAACCTGCTCCTACCAGGGGAGTGCAACCTCATCCAGAACAGGCCATCTAGGTCATCTCCTCACCTCTCAGACATGAGGACTCTAGACACATAACACCTCTGTCTTTTCAGGATTCAGCCTCAATTTATTGGGCCACATCCAGCCCATCACTGCTTCCAAGCACCGGTCTCGCACCTCAGCTGCCTCTGAGTTTCAGTGCCATGGCCAGGCCTGAACCCAGACTGGAATGGATCCAAGTAATTTCTTTCCTCCAAGCATGTTTGAAGCTGGACTACCACCACCTTTTTGAGCACCTTGCCCAAAAAGGGAATATTTGCCACTGGGCAATAATTGTTTTAACACTTCTGGGTCCAGGATGGTTTTTTTAAGAAGGGGACACACCACCACCTTCTTCAAGGCAAATAGTACCTCCCCATCACTCCCTGGACCTACTCAGTCAACCCCCTAGAGGTATATATTACAGTATAAGAGGACATGGGCCAGTGTTTTGACTGAGCCACTTTCACAAGAACAAACTCACAAGGAGCTCAGTAAACTGACCTTCCATAACTGCTGATGGAAAAGCACTGAACATTGTTTGATCGTTTTTACTGTATCTTGTATCAAAAGTGCTCGAACTACCTTATAAAATCATGTGTAAGTGTACCATATGGTGGTTATATACCAGGGTGGGGGGATTTGTGGCCCTCCAGATGTGTTGTACTACAACGCCTACCATCGCTGACCACTGGCCATGCTGGCTGGGGCAGACAGGTGTTGGACACCTAATATCCATCCAGGCCAACAATTTGGGTGGCAAGGAGCAGATGCCAGGAGTTTCACCATCCTCTTTTCCAGTATGGCAACAGCATATTGGGGCTCACCAATATGCTCTAGGACTAGAGGTTCTCAGAGCAATGGGGAGAAGAAAAGGTGTGGATGTGTTTTGTGCCTGGACAGGAGTCCACTGAGAGCCTTGTGGAAGCTATCCTGAACATTGTAAAGGGAGTGTGTGACACACATGTAGCAAACATGGCAGCATCCGAAGTAACAGCTTCTTGTTGCAAGTGTGGAACTAGAATAGATGTGTAGCTATTGTCTCTCCTACTGCAACAACTTCCAGAAAAATTATTTGCTGAGGGGAAGCCTTGACAGGGTCTGAACAGGGTGGTTCACGAGAGATGCTGTTGGAGATAGCTGATTCATAGGGTTGCCATAAGTTGTAGTCAACTTGAAGGCACATAACAACAACAACGATGCTTATCTAAAGGCTAAAGTGCAATTGATTTCAATAGAATTTAGGCATGATTTTCTGGATGTGCCCTCAGTCATGAAATCTAATGTTAATTTTAACGCACCCCAAAACAGTTATTTGCAAAGCGTGTTACATCTTATCCTTTTCAGATATTTGGTTTTTGCTTAAATTGTACAGGAGATTGGTACCTTATGTTAAATGATACGCAGAGCGGCTAAAATGTAATTCATACCAACCAAAGTGCGCTACTTAAATCTTAAATATTTTCAAAGTTCTGTTTCAGCTTCAATTTCAGAGATTAGTGCCTTGATGTTAAATGATATGCATAACTGCATATCTGATGTGCAGATCGGTTTATGCTATTGTAGCTACAGAGGCAACTTTAGTGAGGCAAGCGCATGAAATCTGTTTTACTATGCTACCTGTCAGCTGAAATCCAGTATGGAAAGTTACTACTATAAACCAGATGTACAAGTCTGTGCTGCTCCTTAACTGAAATGCCAGTTAGACTTTCAAGAACTGCCCCTGCTCTGCTGTCTTCTGCATGCCACAGAACTGCATTATGTGATGCTGCTATGCCACATCTGGAAATGGTGGCTTTTTTTAGGTCAGTGGCAGTAATATATTTTGATATATTAGTGTAAATGCAGAGAGAAATAAGGGAAAGATATCTTAATGTTCCACTCAGTGAGGCCATTTCTAGGAGACAGATCAAAGTAAATATTTTTATTCTAATCTCGCCCGACTGCAAGATATTTACAGTTTGTAGATACTTTGGGGATAGTCACACATAGATTAGTAGGTATAGACCCTAATCACATTGTGTTATGGAATTTCATTATTGGGAAACAGCAACCAGAAACAAACAGGAGACTATTGTCATTTGGCAGGCAGTAGAGGGAGGCCAAACTGAAGAAAATATTGCTAGCAATCTAAATTAATACAGTATTGGGCTACCATTCCATGACAGAAGATATATGTGTACTCAAGCTCCTCTCTGCCTTCTTAGTCTCTAGTACAATCAGTGGTGGCTGGAGCATGCACTTCCAGCTTTCTTCACCTTACTCCTTACTTTGGTCTATACATCCAGGAATGCAAGTTCCCCAGGTGCTGCCAATAAGGGTTCCCAACATCACCATCACACATTCATCACATATCTTCAGTTATGGCAGCAGCTCACTTATTCTACTGAAGGTTTCTGGTGAAGATACAGCAGTGGAGACCTTCCCTTGTCCATTGGCATTTTATTTGTCCTGATTGCCTCGTCCTGCTTTCGGCAGCGAAACAACCTTGGTTGCCCTGACTGATTACCTTTATCAGGAGAGAGACAGGGGCAATATTGGATCTCCTTGACTTTCAGTTGCTTGTGACACCATTGACCATGGTGTCCTTCTGGAGCAACTGAAGGAGGAGGGAGTTGGAGGTACTGTATTTCAGTGGTTCCACTCCTACCTGCAGGGCAACTATCAGGAAGTAATACTAGGAGATTGTTGCTTGGCTGCATGGCTTTTGGGCTGTGGGGTCCCATAAGAGTCCATTCTGCCTCCTATGCTATTTAATGTCTATATGAAACCATTGGAAGCTGTCATTCAGGGATATGGAACCCAGTTTCATCAGTATGTTGATGACCAGTAGCCCTATTACTCCATTTCATCTGAATGGCAAGGATGTGATGTGTTGGACAGGTGTCTGAAGGCAATGATGGACTGGATGGAATCCAATAAACTGAGGCTGAATTCTGATAAGACAGAAATTCTGTGAGTGGGTGGTTCCAGTGCCTGGGAACTCGCTGTATGATCTGTTCTGGGAGTGGTTGTACAGTCCCTGAAGGAACAGGTTCATAGTCCAAGAGTATTCCTGGATTTAACTTCTCACTGAGTCCCAAGTGGCTTCTGTGGCTCGGAGTGCTTACACCCAGCTGAGGCTGATTTGCCAGCTATGGCAGTTCCTGGACCAGGATAGCCTGGCTTCACTTGTCCTTGCTCTACTGTCTGGATTGTAATGGGCTGTATAGAGGGCTGCCCTTGAAGACAGTCTGGAAACTGCAGCTAGGGCTAGACTGGTAGGGGGAGCAGCTTGAAGGGACATTGTGTCACTGGCTCTGAAAGCTCTGTACTGACTGCCAATGAGCTACCAGCCCCAATTCAAAGTGTAAGTACTAGCATAAAAAGCCCTAAGTGGCTTGGGACCCAAGTACTTAAAAGAGTGCCTTCCCCAGAATCAATAAATCTTGATCCTACAATTTTCAGTGGTGGCTCCCCATTTGTGGAATGCCCTCTCTGGTGAGGTGAATTTGTCTCCATCGTTATTGACTTTTAGGAGGGATTTGAAAACATTCCTGATTACCCAGGCATTTGATGGCTGAAGGAGACTGTTTCCTGGCAACCTGGAGATTACTGTACGAGATGTTTTAACTGTGAATGTTTTTAACTGTTTTTACAATGCTTTTTTGTTGCTGTTGTTAAATTGTTTTGTTTATGTGTTTGCCACCCTGGGTTTCTTCAGGAGGAAGGGCAGAATATAAATTCAATGCTAGATAGCTAGATGGACTGCCTTCAAGTCGATCCCGACTTATGGCGATCCTATGAATAGGGTTTTCATGGTAAGCGGTATTCAGAGGGGGTTTACCATTGCCTTCCTCTGAGGCTGAGAGGCAGTGACTGGCCCAAGGTCACCCAGTAAGCTTCATGGCTGTGTGGGGATTCGAACCCCGGTCTCCCAAGTCGTAGTCCAACACTCTAACCACTACGCCACACTGGCTCTCCTAAATTCAATAAATAATTATTTATTTATTTAACCAAATTTATATACTGCTTGATTGTAAAACAACTCTAAGTGGTTTACAAAAGATAATTATGCTTATTATAGCAGTATGCTGCAAGACAGTTCTCTGTGTAGGATCTGACCAGTTTTCCTTGAAGGAAAGGTGGCTTATAAATGTAATAATAAATAAATAAAATAATTAAATGACCATTTGCAAACATGACATATATTACAAAGCAGCAAGTAGTGTTCTGTTGAACACAATGGCTACCTAATATGCTATTTTGTACATTGCCTCTGGGGCATTTCCAGACTTCACTATTTTGGGGTGGGATTCAATTACAAACCAGCAAATTCAAGTTGCACAATTAAAGTTGATTTGCAACCAACTCACTTCCCCCCAAACTGGTCTTTTTGCAATAAGGAAAGTGAAGGTGAAATGCCCTGGAAAGTGTGGGATAACATTCGCCCGATGCAACATTGTCTAATCTTCCTGTGAACAAATTAAAATGAATATTAATAAATAGCTGACATTGTCTAACCTCCCATGAAACTTTATGTAAACAAATCAGGATGAATGTTCAATAAATAGATCACCTGGAAGCGACCCTGGTTTGCCTCAGCTTTATTCTATGATTAAATTAATAATAGCTGCAAAATAGCCTTTCCTACATAACAACACAATTCATTTTAAAAAGTGAGAAATCTGAGGATGTAATTGTTTTGTGCGTGAAGGCAGAACCAGATGCTATAATGACTTAAGTTTTCAAGTATCTGAAAACAAAATATCTTCTGGAGGCAGCAAAGAGCAAAAAGTGTGCTTTGAAAGGCACCGAGGGAATAAATATGGGCAAAATGTTTTATAGAAGTATAGCCTTATTTTGTTTTTACCTCCGAAACTTGAAACTGATGTGATCATGAAAGCTCTGCTGCACCCATCTGTGGTAAAAAAAATTCCCAAGATGGCACCATCCTTTCATTCATTAACTGGGAATACAATCCACTAAGAAGTTCTGTGCAAGCACAAATAAAAATGGGAGCTGTGCAAGACCAGGATGGGTATGCATATGGATCAGGGCTGTCTCTATTACACTCTACTGCCCTTAAAAGCATTCAAGATCTGCCACTTGAGACAGGCACATCACTTGCCACATATTAACAGTGTGTTGATAGCTATAAAGCATATTTGCAATTGTAGATTAATAATGATGTTTACGATGTAGCTGCAAAACACTCCTTAATGCCCAAGACACTCTACCCCTGTGTTGTGAGGGTTTTGACCATCCACAAAGATTAAAACATGGCAACCCTATTGGAAATGTGGTTACCACCTGTTCAACTGCTTGGCAAGTTGATGCTGTAATATCTGACTGTTCAGTATCTGTCATGCAGCTGTTATGGCAAAGGAGCTCTTCTAAAACTTTAGGAAGGGTGAAAACCCAAACAGGTATGTGAATTTCAGCAAAGCGCTAGTAGGTATGTGGGCAAATGGAAATGGGCACAGGGTTTGAGGGGAAAACGATTAGTAGACAAGGTGTTTTTTTAAAAAAAGCATTTTCTGAAGAAAAAAGCAAGGTGGTAAGGTAGGTTCCTTTCCTGTTTCTTCATGGTGACTTCAAAAAAATTTTTTTTAACAATATGTTTATTGTAAAGGTTTTCAAATATATAAAGTGACAGGACATAACGTCCAAGTTTCAAAATTTATTATGAGTGAAGACATCTCTCCTGTCACAACAACGCATCATATATCCCTTCTCTATGTGCGGGTGTACACAGTCACACCGTGCCTAAACGCAGCATTCCTGCACACCTTTTACCTGGGCATCTATCCTGGTAAATTTTACTTCCCGGTAACCCTGCATAAAAAAGGATTGCAAGCGACATTTGTGCGAGGAGGGCGAGCTCACTTGGCTGTTGACTCACGTGAGGGGGGGGGGTCTGGTCAATGCTTATATGCGCGCGGAAGGTTATGTTGCATTTTAAGCACCTCAAACTTCTTAATTGAAATCTTGTGCTCCAGAAAGGGAAACCCTTAGAGAAAAATATAATGAAGGAACAATGACTGCCTGGACACAGTCGAAGGGGGTCAGGGGAGGGGAGTTAAACACGGCAACGCTTCCCCTTCAGGGCGCTGGGCTGCAGGCGGGCGAGGCGACGGGTAGGTAAGGAGGTGGGCGGGTAACTCCTGCTAAGCAAGCAATCCGCGCCCAGCTTTGGCGCGGGCCGTGCTTTCACAAGCCTTGCTTCCCGAGGCTGGCAAAGCAGGACGGAGCCGCCCAAAGGGGAAGGCGGAGGTGGGAAGACAGGATGGCGTGCTACAGCGGGGAATACTTGGTAAGAGACCACACACAACAGGACGCTCGGGGGGGGCGCGAGGAAAGGGGTGCGAATGGCGGCGGCGGCGCCACAGCATTTTTCTGGCGGAAAGTATTGAGGAGGAAGCCCCTGAGGAGAAAAGGGCACTTTCAGCGGCGGCTGACAATCCTCCTCTGGGGGAAAGGCTGTTCTTCCCTCAGGTGACCAAACAGCGCCGCCCCTCTGAATGCCCCGACAAGGCGCTGAAAATAATCCCCCCTTTCCCCTTAAAACGTAGTTTCCTCTCTCAAGCTCACACACAGTGCATTACGATCCTGTGGGTTCTGTCGCTTCCTAGGCCGACAGGTGCATTACTTGTCACTCCCAGTGTAACGAGGCCTCCGTTCACGCTAACTTTTTCTATTACGGCTTTACCGTAAGTTACACATATTCAGAGAAGCGGGGGTGGGTGGTAGCTGGGAAGGCAACATACAGCAAGAGTTAAGGAGGGAGAAGGAGAGGTAGCTGGCTCTGATTTGAGAGCATTTCGGAGCCTGATCTCTGCAAACTTCTGCTATGATTCGCCCTCGGGGATAGTTCGCCAGAATCTAGCATTGTAAAATTTTAAATGTAATGTGTAAACTACCCTGAACGCATTCTGTGTATGGAAAGGATGTAAATCAAAATAAATAAAAACCATGTGGCTGCTTTCTGTAATTTTATAGTAGCAAAGCAACCCTAGACTAGTCCAAAGAGTTCCTATGTCTGGAGTGATTTTTATTTTGGTTTTGGCATCATAAATTCAGTAACCATGCAGCAAGAAAGATGCTGATTGGGAGTGATGTTGATCAGAGTAGGTGTTTTCATGACATTCATCCATTAACCATCAGATCATATTGTAAACACACTCAAAGATTACACAGTGACAGATTTCCATATTCAAGTGAATTGGATGTGATGCCTAGTGTGAACAACAGCTCAAGATTATAAAAAGCAGTCCAGCCATGAATGCATTTGTATTGGCCTAGAATAGAGAAAACTTAATTCATTGCACTGTGAGAGAAAGTTTCTGAGATTACATATATACAAATATAATGTCCACACTTTACATTGTTGGGTATTGGCCAATGAACAAGAGCGCGGAACAAGAACTTGGATATTCTGTGCCAATACAAATAAATTCAGTTTTACAATTTGGGTGTGACTGTGTATGAAACAGAAAACTATACAAGGGAAAGCTTGTGCTGCCATCATTCCTGTCAGGAGTATACCCTCGTGGCCTATAGTATTTCCTCACATCTTCAGATCAGAGAGATGGGATAACATAAAATGGACTGAAGACAGGCGCTGTATGAGTTGTGAGAATTGGATATGATAAAACAGGTTATTTGATCCGTGAAGAGTATGGCCCATATAGACACATGCATAGTCTGTGTGTATTGATACCTACTAACTACATCTGAATGTTCCCAGATTTTCCATTACTTATAGACAGCTAATCTTTTTAATGCAGCGATGATTGTATACACTGGCTATATTAAAGGCAAAGGCAAAGGTTATCATACAAGAGGACATTTTATCCACATAAATTTCTTTCATTTTTAATTATTCAAAATATAAATATATCTAGGTTTCTGAAGATGGGTTGCCTGAACCAAGAAAGTGGCGACCACTGATGTATAAGAAATGCACAGACCCCATTTGGTTGATGATATTCTTCCTTTTTTGGTCAGGTTTGGTAAGTATTCCAGTTAAAATGAATTTACTCAAAAGAACAAGACTTTATCGGTGTTGCTAGTAATCTGATCAGAAATCTTATTTTATCAGAGCACAGGTATAAATCTTGGTTCTTCTCCCCCCCCCCCGACTATTTTACATTGGTTTTGTAACCATGTTATACCGATGTTATGGGGAGGCATTGTAGCACAGATGCTTGGGCTCAAGTAGTTCAATCAACATTTTCCTTCCCACACCCCTCAACATTTTATGGTTTTTGGAGACCACGGAGCGTGCTCAATTGTCATTGGAATGCTTTGGGATTTTTCCTTCTTTTAATTTACAAAGAAATATATTTCCACATGCTTACCTATGAGTGGACACATTTCACGACCACACCAATAGATATAGAACTGCCAAGTTTAGTATTAAAGTAAATAAGTGAGAACCATCAACAAATGTTGCAGTATAACCCAGTTCCTACAGGATTATTTTGGTTCAGGGCTCCAGGTAGCCTGGAGAAGTACCCTGATAATCATGTTTGGAGATTATGTGGATAAAGGAGAGGTTTCAAGAGCAGGAAAGAAAAAAATTGTATTTTTAATTAAATTCTCTTGAAATCATTGTGATATATAGCACTAAAGAATTTGGGGCTGCTGGCAACCCTGAACAATTTATTCCTATATATCAGGGCAAGTGCAGGAAGGGCAAATGGTATCCTTTTCCTCCTATCTGAAACTTTTGTGTATCATGCAATAATGATAGTTTTACAGGCTCATGCCACATACTCCCCAACCATAATTTCCACCTCCGCATATTTACTCTAAACTGTTAATGCGATGGTGGGTAATCTGTGGCTCTTGGCTTAATTTCATGCATGTGGCAAGGATGGAAAGAATTAGGAGAAATGAGGTGATAGAAAGGGAGAGAAAAGGGTGACCCCATCTACTTTTTTGCTCTGGTCCCATTTATTGCTGGTATGCATACACACACCCTGATTATCCATGAAGTAATGTGGTTCTTAACAGAATAAAGGTTGCCCACCTCTGTTTTATGATCTTGAGCAGACCATTCTTTTTCTTATCCATTTTCACTTTCTTTCCCCTCTCAACATTCTATGGAATTTTAAATAATTTTAAAAATTCTTGGCAAATGCCAATGTCTATGCTGTACACTTTCATACGGCCGGAGTTCGATTCCAACGAAAGAAGAAAGTCGAATCTCCGGTAAAAAGGGGTCGAGGTCCACTCAGCCTTCCATCCATCCGTGGTTGGTAAAATGAGTACCCGGCATATGCTGGGGGGTAAAGAAAGGCCGGAGACGGAACTGGCAATCCCACCCCATATATATGGTCTGCCTAGTAAACGTCGCAAGACATCACCCTAAGAGTCGGAAACGACTCACACTACAATGTGGGGACACCTTTACCTTTTTTAACTGAAAAAAGTGGCTTACAACAGCCCTGCAGTGTATCCTACTGTTAATATTGTAGTTCAGAAGTGGGGCTGAAGCTGGTCTTGATTTCCAGCGAAAAATCCCTCATACAAAGTCCTCTTCAATTTATAGCAAAGAATTACCCCCTCAGACTCACCCAGCCAACATCCACACTCAATTGCATCTAGAATCCTTGTGCTTCATTGATTTGTATGCAGCTGCAGTTCAGCTTTTAATGTATATAAAAAAATTGAAACCACATTTTTATATGAAATAAAGCTGAAGTTAGAAACATTGAAAATGAACTCCTGAATATCTTGTAGGTTTAATATATTTAACTAAAAGCCTCTTTGATGATCATGATATACTGCCTTTGATCCCGACTTATGGCAACCCTACGAATAGTGTTTTCATGGTAAGTGGTATTCAGAGGGGGTTTGCCATTGCCTTCCTCTGAGGCTGAGAGGCAGTGACTGGCCCAAGGTCACGCAGTGAGCTTCATGGCTGTGTGGGGATTCGAACCCTGGTCTCCCAGGTCTCAGTCCAACACTTTAACCACTACGCCACACTGACTCTCGAAAAATTTCTTGCACAAATTTAAACTACCATGATCTGGATATACACCACGTGATCAACCTTTCACTTTCAGTTCTTATCATGAGTGCCCATTCCTTGATTTTGGCCAGTGCACATAACTGCCCTTTCGTAGATTAGGCACTACTACAGACACTGGCTGCACTTAGATACAATGCTGATCTTCTGTGGTTTAGTGCTGTGTGAACGAACCTCAGGCTTGTGTACTTTCTCCTACACTTCTCCAGCACAACTGCAAGGAGGAGAGCAGAAGAATTTACTTCTCTTTTCATAAGTATGTTATGATCAACCAGGACAAGTTGTGGTTAGTTTTAACTGTGGTGTATATATAAAAAAAGCCAATTTCAAATTGGATAAATCATAGTTAAAACTGGTTTCAGTCCCCCAATTTGGATGACACTGCAGAAGTGTTTTCAATCTCCTTGCAACTTAATCAGAGGAGAAGAGGGAGCAGGCTTGTATATGTAACACTAAACTTCATCTAGTAGTAGTCACTGACTTCTAGTATGGCTGGAACAGATCCAGTTGCCAATATGGGGACATCAGTTTGCTTTTTTTGCTGGTCTGGGATTCTTTCATCTGATCATGTGGGCTATTTTGCTTATTCGGTGTTTTAGATTTAGGCTGCCAGAAGCACTTGATGTCCTCTGAGCTATATAGCAAAAAATAAGGGGGAAACATTAACACAGAACTATTTAGCTATTACACATCAGTCTATTTCCAGCTCGTTGGTTCACCAGTTGTGACTATTCCCAGACTTTGATAGCTTGATCATAATATTCCATGTTCTGATAACTTCCCATTTAGAGTATTGTGCTCTACATGGGGCTGCTCTTGAAGACAGTTTGGAAATGACAACTAGTTCAGAATGTGCCTGCCAGAGTGTTGAGGGAGTAGCATTGGTTGCTTGTACACTACCAAGTCCAGTTCAAGGGATTGTTGTTGTCATATGAAACCCTGAATGATTTGGGACCCAAATACCTGAAGGACCACTTCGTCCTATATAAATCTTTCCAGGCCCTATGATCTGGAGAAACCCTTCTGCAGGTCCCACCAGTACTTGTGGTACATCATAGGAACTTGGCATAAGAACTTTTCTATGGTGTCACCATGGCCATGGAACTCCCTCTGATCTTTGGGATGGTATGGGATTTGATGCCAGCTGAAGACATAGCTCTTTACCAAGACATTTGATGGCAATTGATCAGTGTTGCTTGTATGTAATGGGGGACAGCTTTCTTCTGTTGGCTAGATACAGATTTTAATGTGTGACTGTAATTTTATAGTTTTAAAAATTGTACATGTGTAAACTGTTATGAGGTTATTTAAGATGGGTGGTATAGAAATTTATTGAATAAATAAAATAAGTCTCCACTGAAAAAGTGGTTTGATTATGCAGTACTAAAAATAAATCCTAAATGGTATAATGGTTTCATAGTGGATCTCAGTAGACATTTCACTTTGAATACATCATTGTCTTTGCAAATTTGTCCCTAATATGTGAAATGTATGCATAAAATGTTCATTGGGAGACATGTGTAACAAAGGAGCACTTGCTCCCACCTTCCTTGCAATGGAGCACAGATTGGAAGGTGCCCTTTATGTTACCTACTGCCAGTAGCTGCTGCCACCACATTAGAAATCCTAAATCTGAACATGTAGAAGTCCAGCTCTGCAGAGGTTTTTTAGAGAGGAATGCCAAACCTGAGGTCAAACTTCTTCCACTATTTAGTATAATTAGACATAGCATCTGACTGTGGCTGAGATAATCTAAAAGGCTTTTTAGCCAAATCCAGGTTTCCAATTCAAGATACTGGATTAAAGATTAATCAACTAGGAGAAATGAGGTTGCATTTAAAATAAAAACAATTTGCTAGCTAGCCCTAATCTAGTTTCAATAACCTGAATGTGAAAGCAAAGGCCAAATAAATAATAAAGACATGTCCAAACTGTCTGGTTTTGTGTTGTGCTCTGGGTGCGTGGGATAAGGAGAAAATCAGGTAGGATCCTGGGCTTTTTAGGTTTTGCACGTATGCATAGATAGTGATACTTAACACATTGTTTAGCTCATGGAAATAACTTTAAGAGATATCCTTCAGGAGGTGCCCTGGAGAAGATGTCTTCATTCCCTTCCTGGTAGACAGGGTTTCCCAAGGAAACCACTATCTTGTGGATTTAAGCAAAGGGTCAGGCTCAGGTCTGCAGCGAGTTAGCCTCCTTGTTATAATGGAAGGAAAGAATCCTTGGCAGATGTCAGTGATTCTGAAGGAGGAAAAGTTGCTGTAGATTCCATTACAGCATGACATAGTGTGACAGATATCATATATGTTCTTACAGATGTTTATAACTGGCTATGCTATAATGGCTGGAGCTGCAGAAAGACTTGTGTTTGGCTATGACAGCTATGGAAACATATGTGGTCGGAAGAATACTCCTGTGGTAGGTGCACCATTGTCAGGACAAGATATGAGAAACAAAAAGTGAGTATGTTGTCGTCTTAAAGGGCTTCACATTATCAAAATCTATAGCAAATAAAATTTGAAAAATCAGGAATACATAATTGATGTTTCTACTAGGTAGTATACATTAAGACAAGAGTGTATAAATACACCTAAAGTAACAATTGTAAGAAGCAATATATTGACTTCAGTGTGGTTGAGATGTACTGCTGAATGTGGGAACTGAATGTGGCCCTCTGGCTCTCTCTGTCTGGCTCTTTGGCCTCTCTCACACCATGCCCCTTTCCAGGCCACACCCACTCTTGCCAGGCTGTAACACTCATTGACCTTCTGCATATCCTACTGGAGTACTTTTGCATGGTTAGAATGTATCCTTGGACTATAATAATAACTATTGCTTGCCTGGATGGAGGGACATGTATGACTTTTGTGTGGCATCACCCACGTTTGCCTCTGGCTCTGCCCATTTTGCCTCTGGCCATGCCTACCGCTGGCATGTGGTCCTCCGAAGTTTGTATATGAGAGAATGTGGCCCTTGCATTAAAAAAGATAATTAGCTCTAGGACATCAATATTATTCCCTACTGAGTTAGTAGTAGACTTTCATCTGTATTTTGATTACAATAAAACTATTGTACATTATGTAGCATGTGAGGGAGAATCACTTTTATTTATTTTGTAAATCTAAAAATTCAGTTTTGCATAAGAAAAACAGATTGTCAGAGAGGCAAAGTGAACATTTAGTTGTTTCTTACAAAGAAGCTCTCTCTCTCTCTCTCTCCCCTAGATACGTTTTCTTTTTGAATTCATGTAATTTGGAAATAAAAAATCTTAAAATTAATTCACTTGCATTGTGTGTATCAAGTTGTCCACAAGAGCAGCTTACTTCCCTGGAAGAAATTCAACTTTTTGCAAAGAATAACGGTATGTGATGAAGTCCTTTATATATATTTATGTGCATGTATGATTTCTTTTTTTAAACAACTCTTTATTAATAATATGTTAATAAATATACTTTTAAAAGATAGCAAATGCAAAGGTATCATTGATAAGCAGCAACATCAACATGGAAGTGCAAACATACTGAATATATATATATATATATATTTAATACATTTTATTTCTTCTTTGCCATACAAATATCAGAACAGTAGAAAACAATACATAACATAACCAAAGAAAGATAAAAAGGAGCACTATTCACATCATTGCACATAAAGAATTCATTTTTGTGTAAATTGCCCTTGTTTAATAATTGTTCTCTTTCCACTTTGAGTTTTCCTGTATAGTCTTTTTAGAGTTACTCACTCATTCATTCACTCACTCACTCACATAACGCCATATCCAATAAGACATGACCAAGATGCTCAAACATTTTCTACTACATTTCTTAAATTCTTTCTTTTTGGTCTTTCTTTTTGTTTAAAATCAACTTCTTAAGTGTACAAATCAAAAACTTCATAACAATTTAAATGTGTGTTACAATGTACTGACATACATCTTATGTATGATTTCTTTCTTTTGTAATATCCTAATTGGTTACACAATAAAGACTTGATTTTAGATACATATGAAAGAGGCAATATTAAATACATGTGGTTGAAATGTATGTTTGCCATCAGCTTGATAACAATAGTGTAGCCATGCTTTAAGGCTGCAATCTTATACTCTGTGAGTAAGTCCCATTGCTGTTTTCCAGTGTATATACAGCTGGAGAAAGGAGAATTCTACCTGGGAAGTGCATATTATTATTATTATTATTATGTATACATGCTTAAAAGCAATACACTATAGATTCAAAAAGGCAGCTATACATCTAAAATAATAAAAAAAGTTTAATGGCCAAGATCCATAAAGCTACTTTAGATGCGCCAAAGGCTTAAGTATGTATGCCTCATGGGATTTTTTGACTCATTTCCCTTGAACAGCAAACTCCTTTATGCCATAACCCAATCTGCTTTCAAAATTCCTCTCAGTTTCAAAAGTGATTTGGCATGTGGCACAGAAGACTGCTGTTCAAGAAATATGACCAAAGTCCTGTTTGGCATGCAGAACTAATTTCTTTCTTTCTTTCTTTCTTTCTTTCTTTCTTTCTTTCTTTCTTTC
Organism: Rhineura floridana; assembly: GCF_030035675.1. Taxonomy (NCBI): domain Eukaryota; kingdom Metazoa; phylum Chordata; class Lepidosauria; order Squamata; family Rhineuridae; genus Rhineura; species Rhineura floridana. The sequence continues at coordinate 126,445,432 of NC_084485.1, read as the reverse complement.
TTTCTTTCTTTCTTTCTTTATACATATTTGAACTACAAATAATATTTATTTATTTACCTGTACTTCACCATAAGGTGTCACGGCAGGCCACAGAAATTAAACATAAAATACGAAAAACAGTGTAAAACAAATTAGAATCACAAGAAAAGGGTGGGTTCATATCTATAAAGTGTCAAAGGCCAGGATAAAGAGGTGTATCTTCAGCATATGACAGAAACTATATAATAAAGGTGCCAGATACACCTCCATGGGGAGGGAATTCCACAATTTAGGGACTAGTGCAGAGAATGCCCTCTCTGGGCTGCCACTTCTCAAACCTCTGAGGGTGATGGAACTGCCAATAGAGTCTTTACACCTGAGAGGGTCTGTAGGGAAGTAGATGGTCTTTCAGATATTTTGGTCCTAAGCTTTAAATTCTAATGTGAGCATCTTGAATTAGACCTGAAAATGAACTGGAAACCAATGCAGTGGTTTTAAAATGGGGGTTATATGAGTTCTAAATGGAGCCTCAGCCAGTAAATTAGCTGCTGTAGTTTGGACCAGTTGAAGTTTCTGAGTCATCTTCAAGGGCACCTTCATGTAGAGTGCATTGCAGAATCCTGTTTGGAAGTTATTGGAGCAAGGAGTATAGTGGCCATCAAGTCATCTCTGTCCAAAAGGGGCCATAACTGGAAATAGGCTCCCCTATCCACTGTGTCCATCTGAGCCTCAGTGACAGTGTTGGATCCAGAAGTACCCCCAAGGAACAGGTGTGCTCCTTCTGGGCCATTTACCCACCTACTGGACATAACACATCTGTTGTTTCAGGATTCAGTTTCAATTTATTGGCCAACATCCAGCCCATTACCGCCTCAAAGCACTGGTGTAGCACTTCAACCGCCTTTTCCAATTCAGATGGAACAGAGAAAAGAGTTGGGTGTCATCTGCATATTGATGACACCTCACTTCAAATCTCTTGATGACAGCTCCCAGCAGCTTCATATACATGTTAAATAACATGGGAAACAAGAAGGAACCACAGGACAGCTGCTGAATATCCACTCCCCATAACTACTTCTTCTGATTCTGAAGGTAGAGTAGAACCAATGAAGTATAGTGCCCCCAACCCCTACTTCCCTGAGGTGCTCCGGAAAAATACCATGGTCAGTTGTATTGACAGCTGCCAAGAGATCAAGGAGAACAAATAGAGTTGTACCCCCCATTCTCCTGACAAATGTCATTAAACAGGGCAGCCTGGGGTGCCTGGGGTGCTCTGCAGCTGAGGGGCAGAAGGAGCTGGATTCTCAGGAGGCTCCTCCGTGTCTCCTGCTGCTCCTGGGTCTGCTGCTGTTACTCCCGAGTCGTCCTCATCTGAGGAGTCCTCTGACGGGGCCATGACACTAACGCTGATACCATAGTGCATCCTGCCCCCTCCGTGGCCGTGTACTTAGCCATCTGACAGTGTATCCTACCCCCTCTGTGGTCGTACACTGTCCCTGTTCGGGTCTCTACATTCTGCCCCCGCTGTGGCATGTACTGTTGATCCTCTACCAAGCCGCCTGAACTGTGCATTCTGCCCCTACATGGCAGTGTACAAGACTGTTGATACATACAAGGCTGTGAATACTATACAAGCGGCTTGACTTTTACCCCACATAAGAGCCGTCTTAACTGTTAACTCTATACATTCTGCCCCATCGTGGCAGTGTACTTAGCCATCTGCCAGTGCATTCTGCCCCAGTCGTGTGCCGTGTACTGAGCCTGTTCTAAGCCTGTTCATAGTGTACATTCTGCCCCATCGTAGCAGTGTACTTAGCCCCATCGTGGCAGTGTACTTCGCCATCTGCCAGTGCATTCTGCCCCAGTCGTGTGCCGGGTACTGAGCTCCTTCAGGTCTGTACATTCTGCCCCAGTCGTGTACCGTGTACAGCTACCCTAATATTTTTATGATGGCAGAACAGCTGGAAACAACCCAGGCGCCCATGCCAAAACATCATACGGAGAATTGCATTATTTTATTGATGTATGTATTGCTATATTGTATTATTGTATTTATATATTTTGATTGCTTTATTGTATGTACACCGCCCAGAAAGCCCTTGGGCTTAGGGCGGTATATAAATAAAATAAAATAAATAAATAATAAATAAAGCCAGGCGACCAAGCCTAAACCACTAAGGTGGTCAAACATAAGCATACGAAAGCGGTTGCCAAAACAAATCACCTCTCTGGCTATAGCACTGCCAATCGGCCTCGCTATGTCTCTGTTCCGACTCCTCAGGGGTCAACCCCTGCACAGCTAACTACCCTTTTTCGGTCTCCTGCTGCCTCCTCTGACGAGGAGGACTTTCCAGGTTTCCTGAGCAGCCAACTGTCATCCCACCAGGGGCTTACTCTTCTACCCTACCCGTGGGGCCGCCCATTCCACCTGCCCAAGAGCAACCGTCCACTGTTCCAGCCCTGCAACTATCCCAGGAGTTTATCTCACAACTCCAAGGCATACTCTCATCTTTCACTCAGAGACAGCCACCCTCACAACTTCCTGCTATCCCTCATCGCGCTGCAGATGAAGGAGATGATTGAAGTGACCATTCTGAGCATGAACAGGACACATCCTATCGCTCCTTCGACGCCTCAGACTACCAGCCTCTGGCGCGCAGAGTGTTGAACACCCTTGGCCTTCAATCCACTCCAACTAGAATGGGCTCACTCCCTACAAGCACACCGCTTTATTAACATTGCGGGCAGACTTTATGCTTTGGACCCAGACTTTGTTACCAAACTGGACGTCCCTGGCAAAGACGAGCCTGTTTCTAGCTTAGTTTCCAGATCCCTCTTGCCAAAGGAAGGAGAATCTCATTTGAAGGATGCTACTGAGCGGAGACTGGACTTTGCACTACGCAAAACCCATGAGGCCACCGCCTTTTCTATGCGTGCATCAACCTCAGCTTCTATCTTCGCCAGGGCAGCGATGATGTGGTTGGATGACCTCATCAAGGATCCCAATCCAGATCCTTTTTCAATGCGCAGATTGCTTATAAAATTCCACAAAACAGCTGCCTTCGTGGCCGATGCCACCTTGGACGCGAATCAACTAGCAGCACGCGCAAGGACATCTCAAGTCATGGCCCAACGGACCCTCTGGCTTCGTCACTGGCAGGCCGAACCTGCGGCCAGAGTTAATCTCTCATGGGTACCTTATGCCGGGTCATTACCTTTTGGCGAGGAAGCACTAAAAGCGGTGCTTGTTGACCCTAAGGACACTCGAAATCCCGTCTTGGCCACTGTCAAAAACAGGGAGCATAGACTTTTTAGGCGTTTCGCTTCATACCGCATGTCTCAGCCCTTTCAGGAACGCGGCCTGGGGGACGAGACCATGAGTTCCCTACATATGATTTCCACTCCTCCAGAGGAGGCTGGAATAGACGCTTCCAGGGTAGAGACCCATGGTTGGCTAGTCAGCTTCAACAAAACCCATCTACAACCAACGCAACGTCTACAGCATCTAGGTGTAATGTTGGACACCCTGCAAGCGAAGGTGTCCCTATCATCAAATCACATAACCGCTATTACAGACATCGCAAGAGCTCTGATGCACAAATCCTTCGCAGACGTCATGCTCCTAGCCAGGGCGCTCGGAATGCTCATTTCTACTATCCAAATTGTGCCATGGGCTCGAGCTCATACTCGCCACCTCCAGTGGGCCTCGAGCTCATACTCGCCACCTCCAGTGGGCCTTGCTACCGTCCCAACATGATATTGCCAGCTCAAACCACCGAGCAATCCCCTTAAACTCAGCTCTCCGCCTTTCATTCCGCTGGTGGACGAGGGTCCAACATCTTTCCAAGGGCATTCCTTTCAGAGACCCCCGCAGGACTGTTCCTCACCACAGATACCAGCCTCATTGGCTGGGGAGCCCACTGCAACTCCCAGTATGTTCAGGGGGTCTGGTCCTCGGCAGAGCAGACTCAGAGCATCAATTGGCTGGAGCTAAAGGCTGACCACTTGGCTCTACTTCATTTTCAGTCTCTGTTTCCTTTGGTCCATGTCCTCATTCGAACGGACAACACATGTGTAAAATCACATTTGAACAGACGGGGGCACCAGGTCCCGTCCTCTGCAGGACCTAGCTCTCCTCATCTTCGGCTGGACAGAACAACATCTGCAATCCCTGAAAGCAGAACATCTCGGAGGGATCTGGAATATGACTGCAGACTGGCTCAGCAGACAACAGTTCTTTCTGGGAGAATGGAAACTTCATCCAACCGTTTCCCATCGTCTCCAGTGTCGGTTCGGCTACTTTGCCATCGACTTGTTTGCTTCCAGCCGCAATTGCCAGCTTCCCAGGTATTTGGCCCGATACCTAGACACAACAGCGGAAGCAGTAGATGCTCTGTCAATATCGTGGCCAGACGGTCTTTTGTACGCCTTTCCTCCAATACCATTGTTAGCCAAAACCTTGAGGAAGGCGTGGAATGAGAGGGCACAACTGGTTCTGATAGCACCATATTGGCCACGTCGACCATGGTTTTCGGATCTTCTTGCAATGTCAGTGACGGATCCTTGGACACTTCCAGTCAGGCCAGGGCCCAGTGTGGCATCAGGACCCCACTTGGCTCAATCTTAACAGCGTGGTTTTTCAACGGGGACATTTGAGGTCGGCTGGCCTGTCTGACGCTGTTATTGATATTATCTTGGCCTCAAGAAGACCATCTACCACTCGGATTTATCAACATACTTGGGTGGCTTTCTCCAAGTGGTGCCAGTCCCACCATCACGATCCATCCCAGGCAGGTGCTACAATTTCTCCATAACGGATTCATGATGGGACTTAGACCCAACACCTTATGTCGACACGCCTCGACTTTGTCGTCTATTCTATCAGTTTCTTCTTCTGGTGCGACTATTGCCTCACATCCGTTCATCAAACGTTTTTTGAGGGGAGTCGCCCTACGATCTCCGGCTGTTGTCCATCGGTTTCCCTCATGGAGTTTGCCGAAGGTTCTGCAGGCGTTGCAACGTCCTCCATTTGAACCCATCAGGACTGTGCCTCTACGTATGCTGTCCTTCAAGGTCTTGTTCCTGATCGCAATCACATCTGCCAGACGAATTTTCGGAGTTGGGCGCATTGTCTTCTGCTTGCCATCTCTGCGTCTTCCATAAGGACTCTGTTGTACTGAAGACTGATCCTTCCTTCCGTCCTAAGGTTGATTCAGTTTTCCATTGCAACCAGGACATTGTTTTGCCTTCCTTTTGCCCGAATCCTACCCATCCTCTCGAGAAGGCTTGGCATTCGTTGGATGTCTGGAGGGCTCTCAAGACCTACCTGTCTAGGACCCAGGATATAAGATGAACTGAGTATTTGTTTGTATCCTTTCATCCAAGGTTTATGGGGCATAAAGTAACCAATTCTACCTTATCCCGTTGGTTAAGGGCATTACCTTAGCATATGAGTCCCTTAAGCTGCCAGTTCCAGCTAGTATAACAGCTCATTCTACTAGGTCAGCTGCCCCTTCGGCTGCTTTTGCTTCTAATTTGCAGGGCTGCTGTTTGGTCTACCCCACACTCGTTTATAAGGCACTATAAAATAGATCGTTATGCCTCTGCCGATGCCTCCTTTGGCAGACGAGTGTTGCAACAGGTTCTTAATGACGATTATCATGTGGGTGGTCCCTCCCTATTATGGGCTGCTTTGGTACATCCCGCTGTGAGGACCGGACTCATATGGAAAATGGACCATTGGTCTCACCTGAAGGGTGATTTTCATGAGAGTACGGTCCTCACGACCCTCCCAGTTGGAGGATGTATAGATTTATTACTAAGCTGTTATATTTTACTGCTACGCTATTATATTTAAATTTAAGAGTGAAGTCAAGACTTCTAGTTCTGTTATATCGCTATGTTGGAGTCATGTTATTATGCATGTTACTATTGTGTTATTTTCCTGCTGGCAGGCCTGTTGGCCTTGTTCTTGTATTTTTAGATTTTCTCTATAGACTCGCTGCGAATGAACTGGAGAGTGGGAGGGGCCTGACGCCCCTAGTCTTGACTTCAAAGACATTCTTGCCTTCGCACGATAGGTGGAGCCATTACCCGCTGTGAGGACTGTACTCATATGAAAATCACCCTTCAGGTGAGACCAATGGTCCAATTTATACACAGTTTTAATAACATGTGTATTTGACTTTATTAGTCGTTGTTTTCTTCTGCTTATTGTGTCCTTCAGGTATTTTTGATTTCTTAAATTGTGTCGTACTTTCACTGTAATTTGGTTCTTGCATTGAGAAATGTTATGCTGGAAGGTGGGCTATATATTTTCTAAATAAAGAAAAGTAAGTTGCATTCATATGATTTCTAATTTTTTAAAATTATCACCAGAATATTATTTTATGGGGATTTGTTCTCTGTAGGTTCTTGCCTTTGTGTTTACAATTTGAACGTTACCAGTTGTACACACAGACTCAAAACTGCTGAGCTTTGTCCTGCCCTACCAGTTCCACCAAGGTAAGGAATACTGTGGATATTACTTTAATCAGAATCAAATACCTAAATTTGCCTACAGGTTAGTTTTGCATTCAGAGCAATTTAACCACGCATTTGTTTATTAGTATTTGGTCTTCAGGTTTTGGGGAAGGTATTGTATATTACCAGTTTGAATATTATTTCTACTTTCTACCTGCTTTTTTATTCTAATACATTTTGTAAACTTCTTAGGGTGCAATCCAACTTACCTTTCTGCCAGGCTAGGAAGAGTTGGATGCTGGCAGGCTCCTGGTGCCCCCGGGCTCCACTGGCAGCAGCCCTCTGCCGCGGCTGAGCTGCATCGCCACCAGGGATCTGCTGGGGATGGCTAGCCTGGCAGATGGAGGGCTGGAGGAACCAGCAGAAGCCCTGAAAATAGGATGTGGTGGGGGCGTGGTGGGGGTGGAGCTGAGGGGCAGGACTTACGTGAGATCCTCTTCATGTTCGGAGCCCTCCCCTGGGTCCTGATCTGCCAGGAAACTCCGATGGCAAAAAGGCCAGTTCAGTAAAAAATTGTAATGGGCCTCTACAGGGAGCGCTTACTCCCTGGGAGGCTGATTCGTGGGAGCTGGCACTTCCTGGCCAGCTTGTGTGCATGGCTCCCGATGGAGCTGGTGCTTAGCTGGACGGGCAGCTCCTGAGCAGGAGGAGGATCCCATGGTACTTTCTGCTGGCTCCTCTTCTGCCAGCCCCCGTTTCGCCAGCTTCCCAGCATTTGGATTACTCTGCTCAAGGTTCTGTTTACAATCAAGCAGTATATACATTTTGTTAAATTAAAAAAAAGATCATTTTTCACAACAAGCAAAAAGGACTGAATTTCACCTATAGCCCAGACAAACTACCTACTCACATAATCTTTGCCTTATTTGGCTTCAGCTTCCTAGGCAGCTATAACAACCATACAGAGCTGACTTGTCAGGAGCTGCTCAGGACTTCATGGGTGCCTTGACAAACATAGGACTCTCCCAGTAAGTCACCACCACAACCCTGATGTTCTTGACTAGCTGGGAAGATGGTGACCTGGATGTGGGGGACTTTTCATGAACTCCCTTTTCACATGGTCAGATCCCTACTGCTGAGGTTTAGGCTTGCAGTAGCTGTTCTATTCTGCACAGATGTTAAATGTATTGAGACTGGTCTGCCCCATAGGCCGATGGAATCTAATAGATTCATACATGCCCTTGGGATTTTCCAGTTGGTATGATTGGTGCTTCTGTTGTTACTTTTGTTATTTTGTGGAATGTGGACGTGACCAAGAATAAACGACACAATCACTTCTAAGCATTGTCTCGCCCACTGTAAAGCATGTTCTGCTGTTTCGTTTACTGGGGAGTTGAGGACAGTGAAACAGGATGGGCAATGACTAGACTGCAAGTGGTGAAAGACTTGATATGAATTTGATTGGATACAGGAAGATGTCATAATGAGCTTCCGTGATGGCAGTGAAGAAGCAATACATTTGCAAAATGTTTGCATCCTCAGAGAGATGTCCTGTGGAGCTTTTCCACTTGCTTCAGAATGTCTACTCCAACTTGATCCCTGTCAGAGGTCCATTGTGATTTTTTTACAAAGCACTTGGAGAGAAAAATTCTTGAATTTTCCTCTGCTTAGATGTCACTTTTTAAATGAGGCAATCCAGAGAAGAAAAGTGACATCCACTGTACCTTCTAATCTGGTTTTGTAGGATGAGTTTCATTTGTTGTGCCCGAGGATGTGGACATAGTGCTTGTAGGGTTCTACTCTATTGCTTGTAAAGTTGTCCCTTTCCCTTGATGGCTTAATTACATCTAGCAAGGCCCAGAAGGTTATAAATGCCTGTTTGGCAGAGGTGTAGATCATGTTGAAGGAAGTTGTTGTAACATAACTCCATAAGAAAGCCTTCTTTGATCACCCAGAGGATTATAATAACTATGGGCCAGTCACAAATGTGTACAAGGTGTCAGAGTGATTGATTGTCAGCCAACTCCAAGCATTATTGAATGAAATTGATATCTGGATCCATTTCAATCTGGATGCAAATCTGGATTTGGAAATGAAACTGTCTTGGTCATTCTGATGGATTAGCTGTACCAGGAGAGAGACAAGAGAATGAAATCATGTTGATTCTACTGGATCTCTCAGCAGCATTTAATAGCATTCTCCATGTTATTCTTCTAGATAGGCTCTCTGGGTTGGAGAGTGGAGGTGGTTTGGGGGATTTTACTTCAGGATCATGTTATTTACATGATTTGCTCCCTCAGGGTTCCATTCTGTTCCACATGTTGTTTAACATTTATATAAAGTCACCAGTGCTGTGGAGTCGGAGTCGTGGAGTCAGAAGCAATTTTAGGTGGAGTCGGAGTTGGTAGAAATGTACCGACTCTGACTCCGGCTTCAAACTAAATTTTGATTGACAATTTAAAAAATATATAAATTCACAATGTCAAAGAAGCTTCCCATGAAGTCAGCTGTAGTTGAGCATTTCACCATAACTCAAGATGAAAAACATTTTGTGTGTCAGTGTATGACACAGGACCCAGATGAAGACAAATGCTGTGATGCCAAGATCAGCGCATATTCAGCAGCGATAAAAATGCTCCTATGAGAGCTTCCAATTTAAAAAGATTTACAGAGCTTTCCAGGGCTGTGGAGTCGGAGTCATGGAGTTGGAGTCGGAAGCAATTTTGGGTGGAGTCGGAGTCGGGCAGTAGAAAAATAAAGGAGTCGGAGTCGAAGGTTTGGTGTACCAACCACAGCCCTGAAAGTCACCGGAATGTAGTGGGAGAAGGAACATAGCTCAGTGGTAGAGCATCTGCGTTGCATATAGAAGGTCCCAGGTTCAATCACTGGCATCTGCAAGTAGAGCTGGGAAAGACTCCTGTTCTGAAATCCTACAGAGCCACTGCGAGTCAATAGACAATACTGAGCTAGATTGGCCAAGGATCAGACACAGTAAAAGAGAGCTTCTCAGGCTCTTGTGAGGTCATCAGAAGATATGGAACTGGATATCATCAATATGCTGATAGCATCCAGCCCTTTTTTTTCTTTTCCGGCTTAGTCAAGTGAGGCATAGGAAGTGCTGATCTAGTATGTCGGAGTAGTAGTATAGTGGGTGAAGATCAATATATTGAAACTAAATTCTGACAAGATGGAGGTGTTGTTGGTAGGTGGTTCATCTGCATAGGGAATTGATTTTCAACCAGTTCTGGAGGGAATAGCAGGGGTAGCCTATTTGGTGCCCTCTAGCAGGGCCAGGGCCAGACTTCAGGGGACCTTGAGCATGGTGCGGCAGATACCCCCTCCTCTGCCACAGATCCTTCTCTTTGTAGTGGCAGTACTGCTGATCCTCCTCTATCTCCTTTGGTCACTGTGGATGGAAGCCAGGCCTGGTAATGAATGAGTGGATGACAAATCAGGCTGGTGAAGAGCCTTTCTGACTCCTAGGGCCAATGGCCAGTGCCTAACCTGGCTGACTGCTGGTGATGGGCCTGCCCTCCAGAAGTTGTTGGACTACAATCCCCATCATCCTTGCAGTTGATCATACTGGGTTGCAGTGATGGGAATTGTAATTTAATAAGCATTACACCACACTGGCTACCTCTGCCCTAAAGAAGGGGTTGCCAATCCAGTGTCTGTGGGTGTTATTGTTGGAAGTGGGGCAAGAGCAATTCCTGTATGGGTTCTTTTGTTTGTATTCCAGAAGGAAGATAGAGTTCTCCATTGTAAACTGATATGCTCAGGGAAGCTGACTTGCCCCTCCTTCCATTGTCTTCTTCTTTGACTGTCCACCTGGCACCCCTGTTACTATCATTTAGGCACCAGACAAAAGCATTTCTGTTTTCCCATGCTTTTAAGTATTGCTAATATCAGCCTTTTTCACTGAAAGTGTTTTTTATTTTACTGTCTAGTTCAGGGGTAGCTAATGTGTTGCCCTCTAGATATTGTTCGGCTATACTTACCATTTCTGACCTTTGGCCATGCTGGCTGGAGTTGATGGGAGTTTGAGCCCAGCAACATATGGAGGACATCACATGACTACTCCTGGTTTAGTTGAATGGATTGTTGCAGTTTTAGTTGTGTTAATTTGCTTGCTTTGTTTTATTATTTTAATTTTTGGGATTCCTTTAATGTTTTGTATGACATAAATTTATTTATTTATTAGATTTATATCCCATCCTTCCTCCCAGTAGGAGCCCAGGGTGGCAAACAAAAACACTGAAAACACTCTAAAACATCATAAAAACAGAATTTCATGTGTATTAAAACAAAACATCTTTAAAAACATATTTTTTTATAAAAAACATCTTTTTTAAAAAAAAGTTTTAAAAAAACATATTAAAAAGCAATGTCTACCATCAGCTGTCTTAACGGGTCGTTATCAAGGTATCCCGCTAGAAAGACGCTACTGTATTTGTAATCAGAATTTACCTGAAACCCTGGAACATGTCCTACTTAACTGTGAGATATACAGTGTTCCAAGAGTTATATTAATTCTACCATCCATTTCTACCTTTTCTGATAGAACACCAGAATGGATTGTTCACTTTCTTTTGTCCGATAAAGACAAAACTCTAACAGAACTAGTTGCCAAATTTCTCTATGTATCACAATCCATACGTAAAAACCAGGTTCGAATTATGCACTCTTGATTTAATGACTTATTTTAATTCTCTGTTCTTGACAAATTGCTAGACGAAGAATTTTGCCTATTAGCTTAAAACTGAACTTTGGCTTATTTCTATCTTGTTTTACTTTTAATTCTATTACTGTTAAATGTACTTACCTGTATATTTAAATTGTATATAACCAGCTCGGGTCTATGACCGTAATAAATAAATAATAATAATAATAATTAAAAAGCAATACAGACGCAGACTGGGATAAGTTCTCTACTTAAAAGGCTTCTTGAAAGACGAAGGTCTTCAGTAGGTGCCAAAAAGATAACAGAGATGGCACTTGTCTAATATTTAAGGGGAGGGAATTCCAAAGGGTAGGTGCCAAATTTATGTGGAAGATGTGGGATATATATTTTGTATAAATAAACTTCCACAGGGTAGAGCAGTAGTTCTTCAGCACTGTGCTGAATGCTGCCAAGGGGTCTGGAAAAATCAACAGGGTCACACTCCTTCTGTTTCCTACCCAGAATAGGACATCCAACAGAGTGACCAAAGCTGTGTCTATACCAAACCCAAGCCTGAAACTACATTGAAATGGAACTAGGTTATAAACATCATCCAAGAATGTTGGGAGTTGTCCAGTACCACTCACTTGAACATTGTATCTCAGAATGTTTATTGGATTCCAGTCAGCAATTAGCACAGTCATTCTCGTCTAGTGTCCCACCTCCCCACAGGGCTACACAACCATCTTCTTCATTGCAACAGGATTATTCTCTCACACAACGATATTGATGACTTCCAGAACCCAAATAGTCAACCCCACCCCTGTTATATGTTGTAAGCCAAGATGCTTGTACAATCATATCTAGTAATGCAATTTGTGTCTGTACCTTCTTCCTACATTGCAACCTCTGTAGTGTACATATCCCTTACATAGCCATTTTCTTGTAATTTCTGTGCATGCAATATGGGTTGTGGGTTCTATGGGTTGTGATGTGCCTCTCTCCTACACAAAATGTAAATGCGTTATTCAGGAAAGTAAAGTGCATCAAGGATACTCAGAAGTGTTATGCAAGATTTTTTTGAATCCCGAAGTGTGTCTGAAAGCATTCCACTATGGTTGCGATATTTCTTATTTAAAGCAAAAATGTCAAAAGTAAAGTCACTCCAAGACTTACCAGTAAATTATAACTGGGAAGATAATGCTGTACTGATTCAGTTTATTTTAGATCTCAAATCCTTCCAACAGCCAAATGTCAGTAAATTTTCTTGGGAAATGCATAACATATTCTGTGCTGCATACGTTCATTTAGATGTTCAGGTTTAGCTGGGCTGTCAATTTGCTTGTCAGTCATTTTGCAATTCAAATGTTTGAGTAACTAAAGTGCTACGTGAAGTTTATGTATGTTAGAAATATTTGTGTTGAATAAGATTAATACACCCTTTTACAAGCAAAATTGCTTGTTTTCATCCCATCTGAAAATCAGGTCTGGAATCACCTCCTAGAACCTGTTAAATCAGAATATGTTGAATATGTAGAATATGTTGACTCTTATTAGAAACCCACCATGTCTTATCTAAATTAGTACTCAATAATGCATATTTACCATGCTGTCTTAATACTAAGAACTTGTTTCGCTTTACTAAAGAATTTGTATGCACACATTTTTGTGAGTACCTATTTAATTTGGCTAAGCAATTTGTGACCAGACAAGTACTTGCAATATTTGAATATGCGCATATTAGAAGCAAACGGTACTGCTGTTTTGCAGTAGTAGATGTGCAGAGGTTAGCTGTGCAAATGAGTAGCTAACAAGAGACTTCTTATTCTTCCCTTGCACTCTCTGGGTTTTTCTGTGCAATCAGAAGAATCAGGAAAACGTCAGCTTATCATTCATGTAGGCATTCACTTATACGGAGGCTGCTCTCAGAGACAGCATGACACTAAATCTGGCTCCAGTCACCTCAGTTTTTTGTGGAGAGTTTTTTCCCCCATTTTACAAATATGAAGTTTAGAAAACGTTCCAGATTCAAGTTTCCCCAAGCAGTCTAATGCACACAAACAAAAACCATGGGAAATTTGGGGTCTCATATTTCCTATAATGCCAGAAGAAGCTCTTGGATCTGTTTATCCAGATCAGTGGTGAGTAATTATCCTCCCTCTCCTCCCTCCCTAAATTTAACAATGCATCTGAAACATTTAGCCCAATATCTTGTCTGTTTTTTTTTAAATTCCAGTGTATCTTTCCCATTGTTTAATCGATGTGTTCCACGAAACGCTGAGTGCTATTCCCAGTTTGCATCGGTATTGATAGATGTGGTTAACGAAGTTGATATTTTTCATCGTGTTCTGGGTGGAATTATGGCAGGAAGAGATACAGTAATAGGACTATGCTTCCTTGCACTAGGTAAGCTAATAGCTATATTTATTTTATATAAATTGCAGTATTTCATTTAAGAAGTGGACTGCACTTACTATAATTTATTTGAATATGCTGAGTCTTATTATTTAGTAGTTTACAAGATGTCTTACATAATTATTGATCAGACAAGAGTTACTTACAGTAAAAGAGAGGTGAAATTTCCCAAAGGACCTCTGAAGAAATATTCTCTAATAATGGATTTAGTTAAAGAACTCTTGGTGATGTCCAGTTATGTCTGCCCGATTAAGCAACAGACTTCCAATTGTGCAATGGAACTTCCCCCCTCTCCTCCCCACTGTAACCCCCTGCACATCCTCCAAATATTTTCCAAGGATTCTCTTTCTCCCCCCCCCCATATAGGGAATGGGGAATTTGGGGGGTGTTGTGGGGCTGCAGGGGGAAGGAGAGCAAGGGGAAGTCCTTGCATGAGTAGAAGTCCACTTCAGCGGCACTGGGTGCAACCCTCTGTGTTCTGCATGAAGCTAATGTGCCTCAGGAGGGATTTGGTTTTTTATTTTGAATGTTTATTGAAATACAGAACAACACAGAGTTGCTATCTTAAAACAATCCTATTACTGTTTCAGAATTTATTCTTTATTTCTCTTTCAAGAATTAATAATTACTGTTTTGCTAATGTTAATAAATTGAACATACACTATTAATCCTTCACATTTATGGTACAACTGAGAAAGATTAATAAATGAATTTTGGGAATTATATAGGACAGTGTTTTGCTTAATCGCTAAAGAGATAAGCGAACTGACTTGATGTGAATGCAGTGAAAACAAAAGAACAGCCTGAGTAGAATCGAAGGTTGATCATAGATCTCTAGCATGATCAATCAAAACTAAATGTTGTACATAGAAATATGGCACTGATTCCAATGGGACATTGAACCAACCAGAATGCCAATTCTGTACTGAATCAACACACATACAAAAGAAGGCTATAAAAGTTGTCAAAATTATTAATATCAAAGTCTGCAATCATGCACACAGTAAAGCTGCTTAAATTCCTTTTGGGTTCGTTGGTATTTTGACAGAGAAATTGGCAGGAATTTAGTAACGTCTAAAATTCCCATGTAAACCATTTAGGCTGCAATCCTATATACACTTACCTGGGAGTAAGTCCAATTAAACTCAGTCTTCTGAGAACACATGCATATGATTTTGTTATTAGTCATCTTGATTAATCAGTCAACTATTGCAACATTTTGTTTTACTTTCAGCCTTCTCTGTAATAATCATGTTAGTCTTCAGATTCATCAGCATGCTTCTGATCCATATTTTTCTTACACTACTTATATTTGGATTACTGTGTAAGTATTGATCCTCTTCATATATATTTTCATATTACTTTTTATATATATTTAGCAAGGATGGGATTCAAAGTACCATGTGCAATGTTCCACATGTACATAAGGGCTTTTTAGTGGTCTCCTTAAAAGAGCGATCTCCCCTTCAAAGGGCCCTCAAAGTTCAGGAGTTCCCTAGAATGAAGGACTGCCTCTGGAAGAAAAAATGTCCCCCATATACATGCAGCATCACTTTGCACACATGCATGTATCACTGGTAAGATAATGCTTAAATCTTTTAAAAAAGCAATTCTGATTTCTGTTAGGTGTCTACCAGCAAGTTAAATTTATTGTGGGGAGAATTCATAGCTGAATGACAGACTGCATGCTTCATGTGTAAAAGGTTCCTGGTTCAATCCCTGCATTTTTACTTGTAAGATCCGTGTCTGAAACCTATTGCTCTCTTCTTAGATGGCCATCTTGATGGCTTTGAGGATATCACCTGTCCCATTCCTCCTTGTTTATTAGTTAAAGCATTGATGGGGCAGTGCATTCTGCTATTTCCAAAATTTGTTTTCAGATCAGAAAATTCATGCCACCCAGTCTTCATTCAGCATCATGTAGTCCTCACTGGACAAGCATGTTAGTCCCTGACTAGTAAAGGCATTAGCTCACTTTAATACAACTAGTTAAAGTACTTTTTAAATATTGTAAGCTGGTTAAAGAAATCAGCAGAGGGAGATTTCATTTAATATCTTAAACATTGCAATCCTGTGTTTACTCAAAAGTAAGTCCCACTGAGTTCAGTGGAACTTATTCCCAAGTAAGCATATATAGGATTGTAGTCCTACATGTTTGTTTTAGATAGTTGCTTACAGAAGACTTGGCTCTCTGTTCCAAATAAGGTACTTATTTTGGGTTGTATTTCTTTTGTACTGCCTGCAATTAAAGCTGATAAGAGGAACCTTGCTAGGGGTAGGGTGGCAGTAGAAGTCTCTGTGGAACAAAGTACAAATCTTGGAAGCAGGAAAAAATCCAAACTTCTTAAAATATTCACTTCTTGTTATCAGGTTAAAGTAAATATGTCACCTACAGAAGTTCTTTATTTGTTCTTGCAGCTTACAATTTGTACATAAAATTGTCTAAGCATAAAGTTGTCCTGGTGATCATCTTATCTAATTGTTTTGCCTTAAGCTTTCTAATAGATACCTTGCATTGTTTCCATTTTTATTCCAAAATGACTCTGTACTTTATTTGAGTATTTTATTTGCACTTCATAATGTAGTGTTCCTATTTTTCTCTGTTCACATTATGATTTTTATATTATCGTGGTCTATTATAAATAATAATGTTGATTTGAACTGAAATTTATCCCCAATTTTTATTTACCTTTACACTTAATGATTGCATTTAACTATTACAACTGGCTCAATATGTAACTTTTAATTAGCAGGCTTTTGGAGTAGAAGGCCCCACACATCAACATTGCTTTCTTTCAAGAGTGCAAACTAGAGTACAGTTTTATATTTTTATTCTACCATTTGATAACAGCCTAATTTTTCAGTTTCTTTGGCATTGCAGATGAACTGCAGGTAAGGCAAGTATACCTAGATAGCATACATCTTTCAGATGAAATAAATGTTGCCTGTATTTCTGTATTTGTTCTAGTTGTTTCTGGAGTCATGTGGTGGTTGTATTATAATTACACCATCGAGGCCAGCATAGAATTAGAAACTGAAAAGGAAAATATGATATTGTTATTTGGATTTTCTATCTTATCTACAATTATTACGGTAAGACAGTTTATCACATAATCACTAGTATTTTGTGGACAATTGGTTCAACATAGGGTATTGAATATGATAATCTGGAATGCTACAGGTAATTTTTTGGTTTTTGTTTGCCACACCACTGCAGGACTCTGGCAGGCAAAAATCAATTATATCATTTTATTTCCTTCCAAAGGAGCCCAGGGCAACAAACACATGAACAAAACAATTCAACAATATTCTAAAAACAATTAAAAACATTCTAAAAACAGTTACAGTTAAAACGTTCTTTCATCCAGTGATCACCAGGTTGCCAGGAACAGTCTCCTTTAGTCATCAAATGCTCAGTCAGGGAGGTGGTTAGGCAGAAGGGTGGCTGATACACCAACAAGATCCCTCTTCTGTCTCCCAACACCATGGGATTTATTCCCATGCAATCATGCTTAGAATAGGTAAAACTGACCATGGGGGAAGGGGGCGGAGGGGATGGGGAGGGGAAGGGAGGGGGAAGGAAGGGTCAAGAGGGAGGGGAGAGCAGGTTTGATCATTTGCATGCTTTTTGAGTTCAGTGGGATTTACTCCTGTGCAATCATGCTTAGGATAAGTGAAACTGACCCGGGGGAGGGGCAGGGAGAGGAGGAGGAGGGGAGGAAGGGGAGGAAGAAGGGGGAGGGGAGAAAAATGGATGGGTGGGCACTGGGCACAGGGAAAGTCCCTTTCCTTTCCAAAAGGAAAACATTGGGAACAGTATCATTCTTTTTCAGGGTTTCCCCCACTTTTTTTATTCTATAGCAGGCACATATAGCCTCCCACCCAAATTTAAACCAAAGCTGTCCCTGGCCACATCCACACCAGACCTTTATTTCACTTTACGCAGTCATGGCTTCTCCCAAAGAATCTTGGAAAGTGTAGTTAGTGAAGGGTTCTGAGAAATGCTAGGAGATGTCCTGTTCCCTTCACAGAGCTTCAGTAAGCTGACTGTTAAACCCCTCTGGCTGACTGTTAAACCCCTCTGGCCACTGGAGCTCTGTCAGGGGAATAGGAGTCTCCTCTTAGCACCCTTCACAAACTACACTTACCAGCAGGGCCGGCTCCAGGCATGCACACACACACACGTGCACGGCCCTGCCACCCCCACCTACCTGTCTGCTGTCTTTTACCATTGCCCTTAACAAAGATGGCAGCTGCGGTTTCCCTAAGGGGATGACGCCTCCGCCACCATCTTTGTTGATGGCACGCATGCGTGCTACGTATGCGCATCTCTGCCATCAACTAAGATGGCAGCAGGGGCTTCAGTACATTAAGGAAACCGCGGCTGCCATCTTCGTTAAGGGCAATGGTAAAAGTCAGCAGACAGGTAGGTGGGGGCAGGTTGCGGGGGGCCACAGAGGGGCTGCTGAGGGCCCCCCTGTAGCTCCAGCCTCCAGGGGCCCTCGGGCCAGTGCCCCACCTGGCTGCCCTTTAGAACCGACCCTGCTTCCCAGGATTCTTTGGGGGAAGTCATGACTGTCTCGAGTGAAATAAAAGTTTGGTGTGGGTGTGGCCCCCTGATTAGGCAAGCCCAGCAGCTCTGAGTCTGGCTTTGAGAACACTGACAGTTCGTTCTTACTGAGCATGCCCGGGCTTATCATTGAGTTCAATGCTAAATTTTTTAAATTAATTAAAAATCAGCCAGGCATTTTTTTAATTTTTAAACTGCAGAAGATGCAGGTCAGAGTATGGGGCAAGGTCAGTAATAGGATTACAGGTACTCTGTGAACATGGCTGATTTTTAATTAATTTCTTCTTTCTCTCTTTTTACACTTTGAACTCTCAATTCTCTCTGAGTGTTTCGTGTATTGCCATGAAAATTTAGGGGGTTGCTAAGCAATTGTTTCTGAGTTTTGAACTATAAGTTTTGTAAGGTTTTGTTTTGAAATGAGCTTATGGGAAGTATCAGAATGGCATGGGGGTATTTTCAATTTAACATTGGGGAATGTGAAAAATCCATGCTGACTATAGTATACAGCCACTCTCATGGCTGTATAATAATCAAATTAATTACATTGATAATCCTAATATTATAATATTTTAAATTATGAAATAGCCACTTCTCCAGTGAGCACTAAAACACCCCTGAGTGAGTAATATGTTCCTCCAGCAATCATTAACACACATACTGTATCAATTAATATTATTTATGTTTAATTTATTCATCTCATTCCTTTTATGAATCACTTCCTATAAAATATCTTGATGTAATTTAACAATAAAAACATACGCAATAAAAACATTTATAACAATGTAATATATAAAACAAAACAATTTCATATACAAAACAAGTTTCAATACAATACAGTTACAGACTGAGATAAATTATTTATGTTAAAATATATAAACCTGATTAGCATATGATAAAACTTCCCAGGGCAGTCAGGTATTAATAAATAATATAACCAGCAGCCAATTCTTCCAAAGTGGTAAGTGAAGAAAAGGGCAACCAGATTTCTTAGCACAGGGGTAGCTAACCTTTTTTTGGACTGAGGGCTGCATTCACCTTTGAGGATTGTATGCCAGCAGTGGTAGTAGCCAGCCACACTTGGGCACACACTCTTGCATGTTACACTTACAGAGGGCACACACAGAGGCACATAGCCCCCTCCTTTGGCTTATCTGTGCAGATCAGCCAAGGAATGGGGTAATCGCTTCTCTCCACACATCAAATCTAGTGACTGGAGAAGGGGTGATTTGCATCTCCATCAGAGTGCTGGGCTTTGCCCACCCCAGTGCTGGGACTACTTTAATTTTTTTCCTTCCTCCAGTCTGAAACAATGAGGCCAGAAAATATCTTGGGGCAGTGGAAGACAGAAAATAGTGTTTGGTAGCTGGATCAGGCCCGTGATCTGCATGTCAGACAGTCCTGTCACTGAAACAGATGCTGTCTGATATGGCCTACTCTCTCTCATGGTCTGGTGCAGTGACAGAGGAAGGGATGATGATCAGTCTCTTTCCCTGTTGCTCTAAGAAGTCACAACTAATTTAAGTCGTAATTCCTGTGGAACTTGTATACAACTTATTTGCTGTAGACCCAACTCAGCCACACTATATAACTTAGTATTAAATGTGAATAATTAATGGAACAATTTGCAATTTGTCTAGTTTATGATTTTCAGATTGCAGTGGAGTAGGGTATGCTTGTATATTGTTGATAATGTTGCAGAAGAATTCACCTTAGTTACATATGACCATTTGTTATGCTTAAATTCATGTTACAGTGTAGCAGAGAGAGAAAGCAGCATTGAGCTGCTGTATAGATGGATTATAGCACTATGTAATAGGCATCTGCGAGCCATTTTCAAAGATAAGAATGGATTTAGAGAGCACAAGAGCCCGTAAAGATACATGTGAGAGAATTCGATCGGCTGGCATACTCTGTTGTTGGCACATGGTGGCAGCAACTATGCTAGGAGAACAAGTATGTTTTTCTACTTTTGAGATGCATAACTTGTTTGCACTGTTAAAGCTGAAGCACAGACATCTTTTGCTGCACAAGAAACAATAATACTTCAGCAAGGTGTAACTTTGTGATCTAGTATCTTTCCTTTACCTATAGATGTAACAGGTCTCTTTAATTTTATAGTAGTGATTCTCCTTTATTTGTAGCTTTTCGTGTTAGAAACAATAATGAAACTAGAAAATGGTACGTGACCTAAGAATGTAATCATTTTATTTTTATTATTTATTTATTGCATTTATTTTCCATTTTTCTTCCAAGGAGTTCAAAGTGGTATACATGGCTCCCTCTCCCCAGGTTTATCCTCACAACAACCCTGTGAAGTATGTTAGTTTATTGAGCTTATCAGGATAACTTGCACCTATAGTCCATGGAAGAGACAGCATATAAATGTAAAAAGTACCGTTTTTGTTCAAAATAAAGTTATGATTGAGACTGATCTTAAAATGTAATTCTTCCCCACCACCAAATTTTTCTAACTTGCTCACTGAAACATTTTTTCATCTGTTAATATATTTTAGAGAGTACAAGAGCCATATATGATAAACAATAGTAGCAATTCCCCCCCACTGAAACATTTTAATGTATTATTTTTTCTTTTTTCATAGGTTATCCTAATTCTCCTGATACTGATACTAAGGAAGAGGATTCACCTGGCCGTACAGCTGTTTCGTGTTGCCAGTAAAATAATTGGCAATGTCCCTTCTTTGTTCTTTCAGCCTCTTTGGACTTTTATAATACTACTTTTCTTCTGGGTGTACTGGGTGGCTGTGTTACTTAGCTTAGGAACTGCAGGTTAGTAGTCTTGTTTTTTATGATACTAGGCTGTAAAGTATTAAGTATTTTCTGTGCGATAAATAAATGTCTCTGTGCCTTCTGATGGTAAAAATATACACAAGGATGAGTATGAACGTGTATGGGTTTTTTTGGGGGGGGCTGAACTGCAACCACACATTTTTTGTACTGTAACCATAAATGAAAGATAAGTGGTCTGGCACACTACTAAGGTTAAGCTTGTAAAATCCAATAATGTTAGTCCCTAAAATAGCTCTTACATGTATTGAATTTGTAAAAAGGCCTTGTCTTCTGATACAAACACTGTACCTGTTCAGCTCTGTAGTGTGCTCAGAATATGTGTTGACTGCAGTTGTCAGTAAGGAGCTGGTGTGTATTGTACCCACTTCTAGGTGTCAACCAGAATTTGTCCAGCCCTCCTTGAAGCATTTTCTGAGCCATGTGGTTTCATTTCCTATTTTGATTTGCTTCTCTTGGCATCATTTATAAAAGCGAGCATTTGCTAGCAAAACTAGGGTTGCCAGGCTCAGGGCCTGAGACTGATCCTGTATCTTTAGGAGAAGAGAAAGTCACCAAGTGCAGGTGTTCTTGCAACACTGTAATGGGAAAAACCACAAGGTGGAATTCTCCCTTTCCCATGCACAACTTTTAAAGATACAGAAGACCTCTTGGAGGCCAGGCCTGGCCATGTGGTGCCAGTGTGTCCAGAGAGTATATCCAAAAGTTCTCCCTTTTAGTCAATGCTGCTGAATCTGTTGGCATCTCTATAGCTGTTATAGAAAAGTCCAACAGGCTGTGACCCTCATTGCTGAAATGTTTTGCAACTGGTTGCTCCACTTTTTTTTGTTAAGATTGCCGATTTGTGGTTTCTGAAGCATGTCCGTGGGTCAGTTGTGGTTTTTCCTACGTATTTGATATGACATCCTGGTCTTTTGCATTCGATGACATAAATTATATTATATATAATAGAATCATAGAATCATAGAGTTGGAAGGGGTCTATAAGGCCATCAAGTCCAACCCCCTATCAATGCAGGAATCCAAATCAAAGCATTCCTGACAGATGGCTTTCCAGCTGCCTCCTGAATGACTCCAGAGTCGGAGAGCCCACTACCTCTCTAGCTAATTGATTCCATTGTCATATGGCTCTAATAGTTAGGAAGTTTTTCCTGATGTCCAGTTGAAATCTGGATTTCTGCAACTTGAACCCATTATTCCGTGTCCTGCACTCTGGGACGATCGAGAAGAGATCCCGGCCCTCCTGTGTGTGACAACCTTTCATGTACTTGAAGAGTGCTATCATGTCTCCCCTCAGTCTTCTCTTCTCCAGGCTAAACATGCCCAGTTCTTTCAGTCTAGTCCCCTGATCATCCTTGTTGCCCTCCTCTGAACCTGTTCCAGTTTCTGTTCCTTGTTGCCCTCCTCTGAACCTGTTCCATATATATATAGTTTGGAGCCTCATTTTCCCCGACTTATCGGATCATCCTCATATCGGGTAAATCTGAATTAATAGGGGAAAAGTATCAAGTTTGGTGTTGTTTGAGGGTGACGCTGTATGGACTACGGAAATTAAATGGGAATGCAAATAGCTGCAAGCACACAATAAACTTGGGTGTGAACAAGCCCTGTCACATTTTAAGGAGGTTTGAGTAGTTGTGACCTTGAGTTGGGAAGTTAGTGTTGATAAATCCATGCTTTTCTAGAACACATAGCTTATTGTTGCAGTAACAGAGTATACAGTGTTTTGATTCAATGAACCACACCTGTTAAGGAAATATTTTGTTTCTGCTGTAGAAAAAGTGAGGAGAGAGTCAAATGTGTGCAGATGATACATAAGATAATAATGAAGATTGTATGAGCACAGTTGTATATCAACACAATGGCCTGCTTCACCCTAAGTTTGGCTTAGTGTGTCATGTGAACCTGAGGTTGTGGTTTAACTCTCTCCTTACTAACCGCAAGTTTTAGCCAAGATAGTGGAAGTAAAAAAGTCTGAAGAGGAGCAAAGTGGCTGCAACTTCACCTTGAGGAGCCCACATGTCTGTTTGATCCTTGTAAGCCATATTTTGGCTTACTGTGATGTACTAATGAAATTTGATGTGTGAAATTCGATGGGCAAACTGCTAGAAGCAATAATTTCCTTTCAGTGGAGAGTCAAAATGTTTTTTGTTATTCCTTAGATGCCAGTTTCATCGTGTTGTTGTTATGTGCCTTCAAGTCAATTACGACTTATAGCTACTCTATGAATCAGCAACCTCCAATAGCATCTGTTAGAAACCACCCTGTTCATATCTTGTAAGTTCAGGTCTGTGGCTTCCTTTATGGAATCAGTCCATCTCTTGTTTGGTCTTTCTCTTTTTCTACTCCCTGCTGTTTTTCCCAGCATTATTGTCTTTTCTAGTGAATCATGTCTTCTCATGATGTGTCCAAAGTATGATAAGCTCAGTTTCATCATTTTAGCTTCTAATGATAGTTCTGATTTAATCTGTTCTAACACCCAGTTATTTGTCTTTTTCGCAGTCCATGGTATCTGCAAAGCTCTCCTCCAACACCACATTTCAAATGAGTTGAAACGTATCTCCTTTTGCTTTTGCTTTCCTTCTTTCTTTAACCATTTGAAGAGTTTCGTCAGTCATCCATTGAGGTCTTTCTCTCTTTGTAACTAGTTCTTCCATAGTTCTTCTGGTTCTCGATCAACTAAGTTTAAAGCCTCAAATCTGTTCCTTATTTGATCTTTATGTTCTTCTGGGATGTTATTTAACTTGTATTTTGGCATTATGATTGCTTTGTTCTTCTTTAGCTTAACTCTGATTTTCGATATGACCAGTTCATGATCTGTACCACAGTCTGCTTCTGGTCTTGTTTTCACAGAAAGTATGGAACTTCTTCATCTTCTGCCACCAATTATATAATCAAGTTGATTCCTATATTGACCATTTGGTGATGTCCATGTGTACAGTCATCTTTTTGGTTGCTCAAAAAATGTGTTTGCAAGAAACAAATTATTGGTTTCACAGAATTCAGGAAGAGTCTCTCCTGCTTCATTTCTGTCTCCTAAGCCCCATTTCCCCACAATTTCTAGTTGTCCTCTGTTCCCTGCTTTTACATTCTATTCCCCATGATTATCAGAACATCTTGTTTTGGCGTGTGATCAATTTCTTCCTGTACTTCTGCATAAAATCTCTCCAATTTCTCTTCTGCTGTGTTTGCCATTAGAGCGTAGACTTGGATGATGGTTATGTTCATAGGTTTCCCATTTAATCTCACTGATATCACTTGCTCAGACTTTGCATTATAGCTCCTAACTGCTTTTGCTACATCATTTCTCACTATTAAAACAACCCTGTTTCTTCTTAATTTCTCATTTCCTGCATAAAATATTTTGTAGTTGCCTGGTTGAAAATGTCCCATTCCCATCCATTTTAATTCACTCACACCAAGTATTGTAATGTTGATCCGTTCCATTTCTTGCTTGATAATTTTTAACTTTCCCTGGTTCATGCTTCTCACATGCCATGCTCCTATTGTGTACGTTGTACAACTCCAGACTCTCCTTTCGCATCTGCGCATCAGCCACCGGGCTTCCTTTCAGCTTTGACCCAGTTGCATCATTAGTCACAACACTACTTGTGCTTGTCCTTTGTTCTTCCCCAGTAGCTCTATGTGTGCCATCTGACCTGGGGGTCTCATCTTCCAGCACTATCTCGTGTTGCATTTTGAATACTCTGTTCATAGGGTTTTTGTGGTAAGAAGTATTCAGAGGTGGTTTACCATTGCCTTCTTCTGAGTTTCCATCTAAGGTCTTGTTAGTGTATGTACAATTTTAATATACAAGCTAAAGTTTACTGTGTAGAAATAAAAACAACAATGAGTCCAGTGGCACCTTAAAGACTAACACATTTATTCTGTCACAGGACTCTTTGGGCTCATCTACACAGGGTTTTACTGTGTGTCTGGTGCTACTCGCATCCCCTTCTAATTCTCATTGTTCACATGACGTTACTGGCAAGCAGAAGCTATCACACAGCTTCCCCCCTGTAAATGCGTACTAACCCAATCCTCTGATAATCCGAAAAGGGAAGTCTTCACTCTGTATCTCTAGGACTTGCAGATGCTTTACTCCAGTGCGTTTAGTTGGGTGTGTCAATTTTTCTCCCTCTCCACGCCCACTTCCTCCTCCTCCCTTTGTTCATTTTATTTCCTGTGGGCTGAAGAGAAATTGCCACTGCTTTCTCCTGTGCTGCAAGGCTTTCTTGTGTTGCTGCAAACTGTGCCTTTATTTTCTTCCCCCCCCCAACATGTGCGCAAAAGCATAACACTATTCAAACAAAGATTTTATTTTAGCTGTATTGTACCAGCGAAAATGCAGATAATCGCAGTTCTGGGTTGTTGTTTTTAAATTAAACTTACTGGTAGAACAAACTGAGCATGCTCGATTGCCAGGTAACAAGAAGGAGTGGAAATGTTAAATTAGAGGGCATGGTCTTTAGGAAACTGCGTGATTGATGCTTCCCCTCAAGTGTGACTAGAAGCCACCGTGTTTGCAGCTGGCATTGAGCCCTTACTGTGGATGGTGCAAATAGAAAACGGAGGTAAAAACAGCGTCTTTAGCATGAAGTTATGCTCCCATGTAGATAAGCCCTTTGCTGTTTTTGCTGCAAAAGACTAATATGGCTAGCCTTCTGGAAAATATGTAGAATTAGTTGCCAAAATATCACCTTTTGTTTTCAGATGCCTTTAAGCAAGCAGTTATCAGCTTTAATCCTGCCGCTGTTCAAGCTGTCACAGTATAAAGCATTAGCTTGAAGTAATTGCTGTAAAACTAATTCGACGTCTCTGTGTTGCCTATTATTTGCACATAGGAAAACATTGCTGGATAAGGTCACAGTGTTGCCCTTCAGTCAAGTCACAGAATTGCTCCTCACTCAGCAAATATTTTTATTAAGTACTCATTGTGCTATATCAGTAAATAGAACTGCCAGGGTTGGGGCCCACCAATCCATATTCTCCTTCAGTGCCTCAGGCATGATGTCACTTCCGGGGGCTTTTCCGGATTTAAGCGTGTTAATAAGGGAGATGATTTCAGAGATAGTTACTGGAGGCCATTCCAGGAGAGAATGCAGCTCCTCCCTCATGATGCACAGATGGCTGTGTGTCTTAGCATAGATATCACGAAAATATGATTCCCAGACACCTACCGGAATGTGGGAATCCAGGGCCCTTAGGTTGGATTGCCAGCCCTTAGCCACCAGTCTCCACAATGCGGCCGAATCTTTCAGCCTGGAAGCTTTAATTAAATTTTGCCAGGCCACGCGCTGCGCCTCTTTCTTTTTTTCAGATAGCAGGGTTTTATAACTTCTCTTCAGTGCCAAATAATCTGAGGGCAGAGACGGAAGATCAAGGGCTCTATAAAGCTTATATTTTGCCAGAAGTGAATTTTTCAAAAGAATGCATTTTTTATCATACCATGGTTTGGATACTAACCGCAAACCAGGGTGTCCGTCTGCTTTATTCGTGCTCCCAGTGTATCCTAAAGCAGTGATAATTCCTTGATATTGTGCTAGAATAAATTCCGGGCAGTTTGCTGACAGCAGAGCATTGTGCTGGCTAAGGGCCTCCTCTGAGTTAAAAAACTCAGAAAAGGCCCTTGCTAATTTAGGTGTCCAATTCAGGCGCAGGGCTCTTTGTGACATCCTTTGCTCTGTTGCAAGATTTAACATAGGTTCGCAAATAGCAGAGCCCGTTTGGATGCCTAAATTAAGAGAAAGAGACAAAGGGAGGTGGTCAATACATTTTCAGGTGTCAATACATTTTCCCTGCTCCAACAGCAGACATGCATATGTATGTATATATGGCTGTTTTATGTATTGCTTTTTACATGCTCACTTTTTATGTTGTTTTATGTTGTACAGTATTTAATTGTATTTTTTGTTAGATGCCTTGCTTTTGAGTACTTCTGGGCACTTGGTCCACAGTCTTGCATATCTGTTCGAGTGTGGGCCTTGTCTTCAAGTCAGGAGCAAACTGGCAAGATAGAGTCTCCTTCCTGATACCAGTGTTGCTGCAGTTTACAGGGATGAGGCACAGCGGTGTGAGGTGGGGGTGTGTTGGTGCATTGGTGAAGCCACTCTCACATTCCTGCCAGTGCGCCCCCACAGCTCCAGTGTTGCTGCTGCCCTCCCCAGCCCCGTCCAGGTAAGCTGTAATAACATCTGTGTTGGGAGGGTAGCTCCACCACAGGCTGTTCCTGCATCTAGCTCTGGTCTCCACACTTCAAGAACGATGTAGACAGACTGGAACAGGTTCAGAGGAGGGCAACAAGGATGATCAGGGGACTGGAAACAAAGCTCTATGAAGAGAGATTGAAAGAACTGGACATGTTTAGCCTGGAGAAGAGAAGACTGAGGGGAGATATGATAGCACTCTTCAAGTACGTGAAAGGTTGTCACACACAGGAGGGCCGGGATCTCTTCTCGATCGTCCCAGAGTGCAGGACACAGAATAATGGGCTCAAGTTGCAGGAAGCCAGATTTCGACTGGACATCAGGAAAAACTTCCTAACTATTAGAGCCATACGACAGTGGAATCCATTACCTAGAGAAGTAGTGGGCTCTCCGACTCTGGAGTCATTCAAGAGGCAGCTGGACAGCCATCTGTCGGGAATGCTTTGATTTGGATTCCTGCATTGATAGGGGGTTGGACTTGATGGCCTTATAGGCCCCTTCCAACTCTACTATTCTATGATTATATGGTTCGATTATTCCTGTTTCAAGTAATCCATCTTGCTGGTGTATCTGGAAAAGCCAAAAAGGAATTGGATATTTTTTCAGTTGACTTACATGTCTGTAAGAAGATGAAAGTATATAGTGCCAAAGGTGTATGGACTGCATTACCAGAAGTTTTGAATTATGGTGTTAGGTGGTAAAAAGTCTTTGTTCAGCTGCAACTGTATGTTTTCATTGTTATAAGTAGGACTAAAAAATTAAGGTTGATATAGTTATGAGAATACTCAGTATAAATTTAATAAAACACATAAAAAATATGCAATAGAAAGGAATATAAAAGGTGTAACATACAAAAGTCAAACAATGACAGACATGATACTATGATCTTCAAAAGTATGTAACTGAAACAATATACATCATGAAGAATGTATCTGATGTGTACAAATTTTGTTCAGATGGTCCGTTTCTTTTATGAAGAAAAGAGAAATAAGTTTTTTGTTAAAAAGGTCCAGCCAGACGCGTTTCGACAGATGTCTTTTTCAATGGCTACTGATATGACTTTCAACAGAAATTGAATATAATGCGATAACCAAAGGAATTGCTAATATGACTTCAACAAAAATTGAATATAATACGATATCCAAAGAAATATGACATTCACTTCTTTAAACACTGTAGCTTGGTACTAGTCTTCATTGTTATAACAACCTGTTAGTATTACTAATTAGTTCAGGAAGACTGAATTCCCACTTGCCTCAGAGAATCCACTTTTTGCCTTGCACCAGAGATGGAAGTGTGGAAGGAGCTCCATGTGCAAAGCAGCTGGCCAACAGTGGATGGCTTTGCCTTACCTCAGTGTGACTAGTCTCTTCCTCTCAGCCAATGAAGTTATGGCTTAAGGTGGAATCAGTGCTCCATGGGAGGACGTGAATGAGAACTTCTTCCTCTGATTCACTACCTCTATAAAGGCAGGTCTTCCATCAACCTGGCTGTTGTATTCCTGGTCTGCCCCAAACCCACCCATTCCCTTTCTCATTTATTGTGTGGCTTTGCTGCTTTAAGCATTGTTGTACATTGCAACGGAATTAGTGCTAGCCAACCTACAGTTGGAAATGAATTTTACCCATGAATTTTAAACTTACGCTTCCAAGCTGCATTCAGACATCACATTCCTTATTCTCCAAACCATGGCTTGGACTAGGGGTGGGATCTGTTAGCTGGTGCCTCTTTGAAAGCATTCTGTCAACCTAACAGGTAATATTGATTCAAATTTGTTCTTTGTGCACTATCCACTGGTTTTATTGGTCTGATTTTTCCCCTCTCCAAAAATATTATATTAATATTGATATTTCCTTCTAAATATTGATATTTTGAAAGGAAATGTCAATAAATGAAAGAAAATATTAATATTTTGAAAGAAAATATTGATAAAGGACAAGAAAACCGTTTCACCACCTTCTCCACTGTGACTGAGGTTGATCAGTTTTCACGTTAGCAAGCAGAGACTGACTGTTTTCCTCTTGGAAAGGAAATGAGGAAAGCAACTTTCAGTGTGCCTCCTCCTCCTTGGCAAGACCGGAGTCAATGTGAGACTTGGATTGCTTCCTCCCACTTGGATTATTCAAGTGGTGTGGGTGGCAGAGAGTGAGAGAGCAAGAGCATTGTACTGCTGCACTGTGCTGTGACTAAAACAATAAAAGAACAATATATTCAAGGGAATATCCGAGCGGTAAAAACGGTGTCAGGGGAAAGTGTGATGTCCTTCCCTGGTTCTCCCTGTCAGGTTCCCACCTGCTTGTGGCTACTGCCTTTCACTAGGCACCACCAGGGATACCACCAGTCCGGACCATCCTTTATATGGTTTCTCACTCTGCTCTAGCACAGATCTCACTAGATCCCCCTGCTAGGCAGCACCACCAGTCACGTCCTATAACCAATACTCCCAGAGACTTTGCCTGAGTCTCTCTCTAGCTGGTTACTTTTGTGACTGCGTGCTTATGCTGTTCCCAACCCCCTTGTATCTTTATAGATAACACATAAAACTCTGGGTATGTTTCATCCAAGAGTACTTGCAGCTGGTGTGCCACAACCCTCTCAATCACCTTCCCTAAAAGGGGGGTATTTGCAACCGGTCGGTAGTTGTCACAAACGAATGGGTCCAGGGCGGGCTTGTTCAGGAGTGGTCGAATCACCGCCTCTTTCAAGGCGGCTGGAACCACTCCCTCTCGCAATGATGCATTGATCACGCCCTGGATCCACTAGGTCGGACCCCCTCACCAAGCTTTAATAAGCCAAGAAGGGCAAGGGTCGAGAGGACATGTTGCTGGCCACATTATCGCAAGCACCTTCTTGCCCATCCTAACTTGGACCATTAGAAATAAGCTACAGACTCCCTCTTCCTATCACATGCTTGGCTTAACAGAACACTTCCTGGTTTGTTGAACCACAGTTTGTTATGATTTGAATTTGAAATCTTGGAGGGAGGGATTTGGATGTCATGGCAAATCAAGATTTGAGGAAACCAGGAAGTCTTCTATTGAGAAGAAAGAGAAGGAGGGAGCAGTTCGGCTCATCTTTCATTTTAAATCCCCCCAACCATGGTTTTTTTCCTGTCTTGACCTTGATTAAAAGTCCATGAGGTACAATGGGACAAGACAAGTCAGTCGTTGCAGCACCGTGGAAACCTCCGAATGATCAGTTTGCAACAATGTGTGGGACTTGACTGCCTTTTATGTCTCCAGGTCTAGATCAACCCTTCCGGGCTACATCCCTTTCTTGAGGAGTAGGAGGCCTTAAAGGTGCTGGCCTCTCACTTGGATCCTAGCACTCCTACTGCTGTCATTGCCTGAATTGGCAGGCCAGCATAGAGATGTGGGTCAGTCACTTGCAGGGAGAGAGGCTCTGAGAGTACAGACTAGAGTTTCTGATTCAGAGGTCCCTGGCTTAGGCTTTAACCCAGTTACGATGTTGATGCTCAGGTTGGTTTCCTGCACCTCTGTCTGTGGTGTCATTGGCCTGATTGGCCCCTCCAAATCCAAGCTCAGATTACTGCTCAGGGTGAGGATTTGGACAGATATGATCAGTAGTGTAATTTTGAATGCTGTCCTATCATTTCTGTTCTGTAAACTAAATCATTGGCAAATACACAAAGCACCACACTGTGTTTTATGTTCTGTCACTATTGTATGTAAATATGGGTCCATGACTAAAGTCCTGGACAAGATTATATAACTGATTCATTAGCCCTCTTTAGCTGCTCCAAAGTAGTGACAACAAATATGTGTGTGAGAAAAGTGGGGATGATCATACCTAGTTCTGACCCTTCCATCGCCATTTTTGTATTCTTCCAACTATCTGAAATTGTTTTTATCTATGAAGGCTTCCTGTGTTTTTAAAAATCATGGAAAATCAAGATTCTAAATGTGCCGGGAGCCTCAGTGAATACAAAAGGCTCCCTGTTGCAGACAGTTGCTTTCCACTACCTGCTTGGAAGACAATGAAAATAGCAATGGAGAGGTGGTAGAGCTAGGGCACTTGTCCCCATTGCCCATTCTCACATGTTTACTGTTACAACTTTGGATTTCCTGAAGAGGACCATTAAGTTGTTAGAAGAACATAGTTTTATTGTAAATTAGAAGCATCAGTAATCAGTTCTGTCTTTGGTTCCTGTAGCTTAGGAAAAGTTCTGCTGTATTAGGTGTCGTCACAAGGAAATGCTTTCTACAGCTTGTCCTTGGAGTATCCCTCCTTACTGTAAGCAGGAGTGTCCTTGTCGTGAAGGTCACATATTTGGCTTTAAGAATGAAAACATGTTCCTAAGACAATGTGCTTCCATTTAGAATGGCTTTTCTTTTATAGTCCCTTCTCACCATAGCATTAGAGCCTGCTAGAGGTCATACATGTTAATATCTGAAGTTAAGCAGACTTGAAGTTGTTGAACACAAATTTTCTTATCATTCATCTATAGACTTCCTTGGGTCTTTTTTTCATTTCTTTTCTGGCCAAGGTGTTCATAGGAAAGTATATCTTAGTAGAATAAATTACCTTTATTTCAATATTTATTTATTTTCTAGTAAAATAAGTTTGCATTTTGTAAGCATAGATACAAGTTCCCGGCTGCTACTGAAAATCTCTCATCCATGTCCAAGTCTGATTCATGCCATTTGGCTTGTTCTCCCATGCTGACCTCTGTTAGATAAATTTCATGTTTTGACTTATGGCTATGAAATGCAAAACTGTCCCATTATTTCTAGTAATCAGCATTTCTTAAATTCAGTAGTGGGTGGCATGGTGGGGTGGCAGCACTCAATTGACCTCCAGTTGTCTGCATTGCTGCTGCTTACGGGGAGGTAGAGGAGGTTAGCACAGTGCAAACACAATGGCAGAGCCAATCTGGCACTCCACCTCGCCACTGCCTCTCCCCTCTGTCTCTAGCTGTCAGTAAGCAGCTAACTGGAGATCATGGTGGCCTGCCCCACCATGCCGTCTGGTATTTCTTGGCTTATCTGTGTACCAAATTTTAGGGTTTTTCAGCTAATTTTGGGGTAGTAGCATAACCATTTTTTTTAATTTAGTAAGGGGTGTACAGATGTTTATTTTCATATTTTTCTAGTAATCCACATGCCCCACTTGGCAATCTCATCTTTCTATGAAATGTGTAAATATCCTAATAATAAATTTTATATTCCAAACAGTTAGTCAACCCCAAGCATCTTTAAATGCAGCCTGTGGAGGTAACTGGTGGCCAGGAAGGGAACCATCCCCGCATGGCTGTGTGTGGAGACACATTGCTGCCCATGTGGGGCTCTTCCTCTTCTTTTCCAGGGCATCCCCGAGGTCCATCCACAGCCTGAGGTCAGCCATCCTGCTGCCATTCTCCATTGGGCTGGTCCACCAGGATTTGTATATTGCTCCTGAAACCCTCTTAACAACTAATCAGCTGGATTTTATAGAAATTAAATCATGGGTAGAATTGTTGAAGTAAAGAAAGGTATATTAGAGGAATATTGCCATTTTCCAAAATATTTTTGTTTGTTGAGTCATTATATATTTTTTCCTTAAATTTGCAGGCAATGCCCACGTTATTTCAAGAGGTCAAGTGGAATACAAAATTCGGCTTTGCATTCGTTACATGTGGTGGTACCACTTAGTTGGGCTTATATGGACAAGTGAATTCATTCTAGCTTGTCAGCAGATGAGCGTGGCTGGAGCAGTGGTTACTTGCTTCTTCAACCGGTATGTGCAACATATATTGTCTTGCCAGAATTTTTATTTCTCAGTATTTATTTTCAGTGTATGGTGAAACAAATTGTTTTCTTAAAAAGCCATGAATAGTTGGACCTTAGAAGCTAAGGCTACAGTCCTATACTCATTTGCCTGGTAGTGAGCTCAGAACTTACTTCTGAGTAGATATGGATAGGAATGCAATGTTGGTTATTTTAACAATGTGAGAAGTGAAGTGCAACGAGCTGCTGTAGCTTAATAGCTAAGAGGCTGAACTGTGAACTAAGCAGTTCTTATTTAAAATGTCACTTCAGTATGAACTTAGTGGCTGTATTTGAATATAATACAAAACCATGGCTTAGTGCTGTGTGAGTGACACCTTGCCGGCTCATGCACTCTCCCAGCTTCTCCCTCCAGTGCAACTATGGAGGAGATCAGAATAGTTTGCTTCTATTTTCATTTAACTATAATTTATCATTATGTGGTTAGTTTTATCTGTCATTCCTATTAACAAACCAACTTCAAACCATTGTTCATGATTTTGACTAGATGCAGAAGACATAACAAGCTGTAATTAGTTGGAAACAGAACTGGATGAATTCAGCTATTGTTTAGTGTTCTGTTCAAACAAGGGCAGTCTTTGAGTTTAGGCAGGCTACTGTCTCGGCCTCAGCTTAGAATAATAAAACTGGACTATTTTGGAGACTTCTTGTAAGGATTACTGAGATAATGTATGTGAAGCACATATCCTAAAGTGATACATAAATGCTAAGTAAGCAATCATGGTTCTCATAGTCTCACATGTGTTAGAGTAAGTGTGAGGGATATGGGCATTGTTATAGGTTCTAGAAATAGTATACCAACACAGCTTCAACAAACGTCAGGGGATGAGATTTTCCATAGGAAGTGGGCCATCACTGTGGGAAATAGTTCCACCTATCGTGCGAAGGCAAGAATGTTTTTGAAGTCAAGACTAGGGACGTCATGCCCCTCCCACTCCCCAGTTCATTCTTGCCTTCGTACGAACAAGATTGGAATTTCACGTAGCATTTAGCTAAGTCTCGTATTTGTTTCTCTTTTTCTCTTCAAAACCTTTTTGCTGTTTTTTGTGTCTAGCCTACTGAGGATCCCCTCAGAGACCGCGGCTGCGGCTCTCTTCCCCCTTTCCTCAGGGCTATTTAATTCCTTTTATTCCCTTGATTGGGGTGCTCTGAGACCGCGGCTGCGGCTCTCTTTATTTTTGCAGTTTCAAGCCCCCTCCCCCCCCCGTAGCCAGGGGGCTCCCTCAGTGACCGCGGCTGCGGTTCTTCTTCTTCTTTTTTTTTTAGATCGCTTTTGATCGCTTGTGAGGGAAGGGGAATCCCTCTCCCTCCCCCCCCGATCGTTGCCGCGGCTGCGGCTGATCCAATCTCTGCGGGAGCTTGCAGCTGCGGCTCCCGCCATTACTACCTTACCGCAGATCGCCCTCGCTACGTGGCTTAAATCCCACTGCGAAGGGCTTTACAGACCGCGACGGCGGCTCTCTCTGCGGCGGCTGCCGTGTGTTCCTCTACCTGCTCTTCCAGAGTTTCTTTTCCAACCGCTACTGCAGCTTTCAGCGAGTCCGTGCTGGCCAGCCCTTCCCCCAGTTCGCTTGCGACGGCCGCCATTGCTCCTTCTCCCTCAGCCCCGTTTTGATCGTTTTTTCCCGCCCGTTTTTTTTCCGGGCGCCATTTTTTGAAATTCAAAATTCCCGCCTTTTTTTTGTTACCATCTATTTAGCTTCGGATACCTCCCCTGCAGGCTACCTATCTGTATGTTTGTGTGTATGTGCTGCTGACAAACTTACACAAGGCTGATTTACACACATTTTTACTGTGGCTGTAATCATAGTGGCTGAATTGTATTATTAAGGCTGGAGCTCCAATCCTAGTGGGCTGGATTGTATTATCAAGGCTGGATCTTTAATCCTAGTGGCTGGATTACATTATCAAGGCTGGAGTTTTAATCCTAGTGGCTGGATTACATTATCAAGGCTGGAGCTTTAATCCTAGTGGCTGGATTACATTATCAAGGCTGGAGTTTTAATCCTAGTGGCTGGATTACATTATCAAGGCTGGAGCTTTAATCCTAGTGGCTGGATTACATTATCAAGGCTGGAGCTTTAATATCAGTGGCTGACTTGTATTAAATCTGATTTACATTACATATCCTGCCCCCTATGGGGCCGTGAACAAGCCAAAAATCCAGCCCACAGCACTAATCTGAGTGTGCCAACTCTAAAACAGCCTATATTATATCAACGTGGATACCTCTGTGCATTCTGCCCCCTCTGTGGCAGTGCATTCGCCATCTGCCAGTGTATCCTACCCCCTCCGTGGTAGTACGCTGTGCCAGTTCGGGTCTTTACATTCTGCCCCCTCCGTGGCAGTGTACTGCACCCAGGTTCATATAAGATGGCAGAACAGCCAGGCATGTCACCATCAACACACATGGTGCCAGATCAGCCAGACATGCCACAATCAGCCAAGCCACAACATACTAACACGTCTAAGACCAGACATGCCAAAGCACTGGCTAAGACAAAACATCTTTCCAGCCATAGTAAACCAAAGCGTCCTCGTTATGTTTCTGTGCCAACAACCACCACAGCACAGACACACATAAGTGATATTTTCCATTCTCCTGCTACTGCCTCTGACAAGGAAGAGTTTGTTGGCTTTCCCCCTCACGGTTCGCCTAACGAACCTACCTCTGGCTTACCGCCTCAGACATCTGTTCCAACAGCCCACCAGGCACATACATCTCACACATCTGGTCTGCAGCTGTCTCCTGATTTCCTCTCCCAACTCCAAGCCATGCTGGCTTATTTCACACAAATGCAGTCACTACCACAGGTTCCTGCCATACCCCCACTCAACATGGACCAACGCGCGTTCCATGCTGCTCATCCTTCCTGCTCGCCAGATCCCTTCGATGTAGCCAGAGGCAGATGTACGGATGAAGCCTCGTATGCGGAGGAGTTAACTTTCACTGACCATGTTGAAGGAGACGACTGGAGCGACTATTCAGATCATGAGGAGGATACATCGTATCGCTTGTTCAATACCTCAGATTACCAACCGCTCGCCCGTAGGGTACTTCATACCCTTGGTCTCCAGACTGCGCCCTCAACTTCGTCCGCTCCAACTCTCAAAGGGGCCAAGGTCCTCAAATCCCCTGCACCTACTGAACACTACATCCCGGTGCCGGACCCAATTGCCAAATTAGCTTCCGATGAATGGGCCCACCCGCTCAAAGCTCGACGCTTCAAGAACATGGCTGACAGACTTTACGCCCTAGCCCCAGACTTCGCCACCAAGTTAGAGGTCCCTGGCATAGATGAACCGATCGCTCGCCTCGTTTCACGATCTATCTTGCCCAGGGAAGGGGAATCCCACCTAAAAGATACTACTGAACGTCGAATAGACTTCGCCCTCCGCAAGAACCACGAGGCCACTGCCCTAGCCATGCGTGCCTCCGCCTCCGCCTCAGCCTCCATCTTCTCCAGAGCATCTATGATGTGGCTGGATGACCTTCTAGAGGATGATAACCCTGATCCTGTCGCCTTCAAAAGAGCACTATTGAAATTACGTAAGACAGCAGCTTTTGTGGCCGATGCCACTTTGGATGCCACCCAATTAGGGGCACGAGCCATGACGACTCAAATAGTCGCTCGTCGTACCCTCTGGCTTCGCCACTGGCAAGCTGATTCAGCGGCCAGATTGAACCTGTCCAAGGCCCCTTACTCCGGATCTCTACTCTTCGGCGAGGAAGCTCTAAAGGCAGTTCTGGTTGATCCAAAAGACGCCCATAAACCGGTTCTAGCCACAGTCAAGAACATCGACCACAGGCCCTTTAGGCGATTTCCCTCCTTTCGTTCTAACCAGCCTTTTCGAGGAACGCGGCCAGGAGGACGAGGCCGCGATTTCAGACCCTATGATTCCAACGCATTCAGGGGTTCCTGGAACCGACGCTTCCAGGGCAGAGGTCAGTACCAAGGGCGCAGGGGCAACTCATCGTCCTCATATAGGGGAGGTCCTCGCCTACACAAGTAGTATTAACGCCATCCCCATAGGTGGCAGATTACTTAATTTTGGAGATCGATGGCTGCGCCTCACTAAGGTCTCCTGGATCAGGGACCTCTTCACTTATGGCTATACCATAGAGTTCTGGGCAACCCCATCAGACAGATTCCACCCGTCTCCTTGCCCAAGGGCACCAGCCAGGCACAACATCATGCAGACAGCTATACATCACCTCTTGCACATAGCGGCAATAGAGCCAGTTCCCACAACTGAGAGATCGGAAGGGGTGTACTCCCTCCTATTTGCTGTGCCAAAACGAGATTTATCTTGGAGGGCGGTATTGGATCTCAAGTTTGTCAACCGTTTTGTAACATACCGCAAGTTTAAAATGGAATCTCTCCATTCCATTACCGAGAGTCTGCATGAAGGAGACTTCCTGGCTTCTATCGACCTTAAGGAAGCGTATCTCCATGTACCCATTTGCATAGCCCACAGAAAGTTTCTTCGGTTTGCTTTTGGCCACCAACATTTTCAATATAGAGCGATGCCTTTTGGCCTCTCCTCTGCTCCAAGAGTATTTTCCAAGGTGCTACTCATCCTAGTGGCTTACCTTCGGACCCAAGGGGTTCATATCTACCCATATTTGGATGATCTGCTCATACGGGCCAAATCTGAAGAGCTGGCTCATCATCATTTAATGATCACCCTCAATGTTTTGCAGACCTACGGCTGGCTTGTCAACTTCGACAAAAGCCATCTCCAACCAACCCAACGCCTACTACATCTTGGGGCAATGTTGGACACCCTGCAGGCAATGGTCTTCCTGGCTCCAGATCGCATCACTGCCATCACAAGCATCGCAAGGTCCCTGATGCAACAAACATCCGCAGACGTCATGCTTCTCGCCAGAGCGCTCGGGATGTTTATCTCCACAATCCACATTGTGCCCTGGGCTCGGGCTCACACTCGGCCCCTTCAGTGGACTCTGTTGCCTTTTCAAAAAGACATTGCCAGCTCCAACCATCGCAAAGTTCGTTTGAGCCCCGCTCTGCGCCTCTCCTTCCGCTGGTGGACCAAGGTTCAACACCTCTCCAAGGGCACGTCGTTCAGAGAACCCCGCAGAACCGTCGTGACCACAGACGCCAGCCTCATAGGTTGGGGAGCCCACTGCAACTCCCAGTACGTTCAAGGGGTTTGGCCCAACGCAGAGCAATCTCGAAGCATCAACTGGCTGGAACTAAAGGCTGTCCACTTGGCTCTATGTCATTTTCAATCTCTGTTCCCTTTGCAGCATGTGCTCATTCGAACAGACAACACGTGTGTAAAATCACATTTGAACAGACAGGGGGGCACCAGGTCTCGTCCTCTGCAGGACTTAGCCTCCCTCATCTTTGTCTGGGCAGAACAACATCTACAATCCCTGAAAGCAGAGCACCTCAGAGGGATTTGGAATGTGACAGCAGACTGGCTCAGCAGACAACAGGTCTTCCCAGGAGAATGGAAACTTCATCCAGCCATTTTCCATCGTCTCCAGTGTCGGTTCGGCGCCCTCTCAGTCGACCTGTTTGCTTCCAGTCACAATTGCCAGCTTCCAAGGTACTTTGCTCGATACCTGGACTCAACAGCAGAAGCAGTGGATGCTCTGACAACACCGTGGCCAGACGGTCTATTGTATGCCTTTCCTCCCATACCATTGTTAGCCAAAACCTTGAGGAAGGCGCGAACCGAAAGGGCACAGCTGGTTCTGATAGCACCATTTTGGCCACGCCGACCGTGGTTCTCAGATCTACTGGCAATGTCAATGATGGATCCTTGGACACTTCCAGTAACGCCAGACCTCCTATCCCAGGGCCCAGTACTGCACCAGGACCCTACTTGGCTCAATCTAACAGCGTGGCGTTTGAACGGAGACACTTGAGGTCAGCTGGACTGTCTGACGCTGTGATTGATATTATTTTGGCCTCGAGAAGACCATCTACCACTCGCATTTATCAACATACCTGGGTGGCTTTCTCCAAGTGGTGTCAGTCCCACCACCACGATCCATCCCAGGCCAATGTGCACCAGGTGCTCCAATTTCTCCATACTGGCTTTATGATGGGACTTTGACCCAACACTCTACGTCGACAGGCGTCTACTCTGTCATCCATTCTCTCAGTGTCCTCTCCTGGAGATCATATCTCCTCACATCCGTTCATCAAACGTTTTTTGAGGGGAGTCACCCTACGCTCTCCGGCTGTTGTCCATCGGTTCCCCTCATGGAGTTTGCCGAAAGTTCTGCAGGCTTTGCAACGCCCTCCGTTTGAACCCATCAGGACTGTGCCCCTACGTATACTGTCCTTCAAGGTCCTGTTTCTGATCGCAATCACATCTGCCAGACGCGTTTCGGAGTTGGGCACATTGTCTTCTGCTAGACACCTCTGCGTCTTCCATAAGGACTCTGTTGTGCTGAAGACTGACCCTTCCTTTCGTCCCAAGGTCGATTCAGTTTTTCATTGCAACCAGGACATTGTTTTGCCTTCCTTTTGCCCGAATCCTACCCATCCTCTCGAGAAGGCTTGGCATTCGTTGGATGTCCGGAGGGCTCTCAAGACCTACCTGTCTAGGACCCAAGAGATTCGACGAACGGAGTCTCTGTTTGTATCCTTTCATCCAGGGTCTATGGGGCATAAAGTATCCAATCCTACCTTATCCCGTTGGTTAAGGGCATGCATTACCTTAGCATATGAGTCCCTGAAGCTGCCAGTTCCTGCTAGTATAACAGCTCATTCTACTAGGTCAGCTGCCACTTCGGCTGCTTTTGCTACTAATGCTCCTGTTGCCGATATTTGTAGGGCCGCAGTCTGGTCTTCCCCACACTCGTTTATAAGACATTATAAAATTGATCGTTATGCCTCTGCTGATGCTTCTTTTGGCAGACGAGTGTTGCAACAGTTTCTTAATGAGGATTAACATGTGGGTGGTCCCTCCCTATATGGGTTGCTTTGGTACATCCCACAGTGATGGCCCACTTCCTATGGAAAATGTACCATTGGTCTCACCTGAAAGGTGATTTTCATAGGAAGGGGCCATCACGACCCTCCCAGTTGGAGGATGACTAGCGATTTTATCAATGGGTTACATGTTATTGTTTCCATATTATATTTAAATGTAAGAGTGAAGTCAAGACTTTTAGTTCTGTTATGTTATGAAGTTATGTTAGAGTCATGTTGTTATGCATGTGACTATTATGTTATTTTCCTGGCAGGCCTGTTGGCCTTGTTCTTGTATTTTTAGATATCTCTTTTAGACTCGCTACGAATGAACTGGAGAGTGGGAGGGGCATGACGTCCCTAGTCTTGACTTCAAAAACATGCTTGCCTTCGCACGATAGGTGGAACTATTTCCCACAGTGATGGCCCCTTCCTATGAAAATCACCTTTCAGGTGAGACCAATGGTACATTTAATGTTACATTAGCACAAGATGTTTGAGAGCTGATATTGTACAAGCAGCAGAGCACTAACTAAACTGTGATAGAGTATTATAATAAGGGTTCTGCTACAGATTGCACAACATCTTTCACAGGTGCAAAACACCTATTGACCAAAACTTCCACTAGTTGTTGCATGAGTGGGCTGCAACAATTGGATATTTCCCAGTGGTTCTGGCACCGATAAAACTGCAATCCAAACAATGTTTATTTAGTTTTAGCCAGGAATGAACTGTGTACTAGCAGAATAATTCATGTATTGGCAATCATTGTAAAATGATTTTCCACTTCTCTCTCCTTTCATGAAGTATTGTAAATCAATCTTTAAAACTGTTGCAGTTCAAAACTCTAAATTTGTTGTGTCATGTTGTGCAAACACTATCTGTAATAATCTCTAAACAAGAACTCTGACTGTTACATTTTAAGAAATACTTTAAGTTTCTTTTTTAATGTTCAAATCATCCTAATTTAGAAATACAAACTTCTGTTTTCTTCATGCCATACTTCTTCCTACTACTACTCTTCTTGCAATGTGATGTGTTCTCAGCTGTCTGGACTAATTTAGATTTCTTCATATATTTCCCAGATGAATTTTTCATATTTTAAAGACCTGTCTGGTTTGTCCAAGCTTGTCTGTATGCATGAGGCTGATTTGTTGGATTATGACTGTTGTCCTTTTCACTTTGCTGATTGTTCATTCTTTGAATTTTGAATGTTCCCAAATGATACAATGATGCAATTTGTCATTCTTTAATACCATATGTTATGAAATCAAATATCATATGAGGAATACAGCCTTTGGAAAGAAAAATGTTATTTGCATTCTTAGTTGTGGAATAAGGTTTATGCTAGGAAATTCTTGAGATAATAGTAGATATTTTTAGAATGTTCTTGGTGGTATTTGTATTCATGGTAGCTCTTCCAGCCTATTTCCCTCCTTTATAAAATCACTGTGTGCTGATCTCTTTAAGAATTTATTTCAAAGTTCCACACTTGTCTGTTTCTCTATAATGTTTGTACTGGTCTTTTGGGATGCTGTGATGACAGTCTAAGCTGTCAGGAGGTGCAAGAGGCACATGGACTGAGCCAGTCCTTGCAGGAATCCACCTCAGAGCCCGAATGAGTCGCATCAGAGAAGGAGAACAAGAAGGGGAGGCATTACCATGACCTGCTGAGGGTGGAGTCTCCCTCTCTCTCTCCCTCTCTTTCTCCCTAATCCTGAGGGAACTTTTTTCTTGCAGGAGATTGAGAGAGAGAGAGAGAGAAACCATGGGGGAAGAAGTTGAGATATATTGTCCTTTTGGAGAGAAGCTATGGGTGGGAGAAAGGGTGGTCTGGGGAGTGGGGGAGATATTGTGAAACTTTTCTGGGTTTGGGAGCTGAAGAAGAAAGAACACATTGTGGTCTTGGTGAGGGGAAATGAGGCAGAGAGAAGATGTTGTCCTTGAGGAGAAACCTTGATGGGGGAGATATTGTCCTGGGAGGAAAACTGATGCAGGGAAAAGTTGTGGTCCTAAAGGTAAACCAAGACAAGGAGAGGGTCCTGGAGAGGGAAACTCTCTGAGCCTTTGCCTCAGCAAACCTGCTTCCTTGCTACATACACAAAGCAATCCAATAGGCACTCTAAAGTCTCTCCAGAAGTGGAATGAAAAGTGGAGAGGGTGGAGAGTTATTTCAGCTGGATTAGTTTTACAGGGGACATCTGTTTGACCTGAAACAACAATACTGAAACTGTACTTTGCTTTCTTTTATTTTTGATAAAAGATGCATTCTTTAGAAGCCGTAATAATTTAATAAAAGCGTAGAGGTTCATTTAATACCCTTTTATGATTTTCAAAAGCAGGGCTCAGTATCTTGAAATCTGCCTTTAAATAGAAATGTATCTATCTAATTGAGAGGTTACATACCAAGATTACCATTTATGGTTAGAAGGTATGCATATTTGGTACTTTTTTGTGAGTTGCAGTGCGGTTGAGTTAAAAAGAATAAGTGGGTATGGACTGAAATCCCAGCTCAACCATAACTTCACTGGGTGACATTGGGCAGGTCTGTAAAAACATGAATGGCGCTATTGCTACTATTTAGCATTTATGTTGTGGCAGAAATACATAGAAGTCATCAAAGGATTGCTGGGTAATAACATTGCTGACTTCTCTCCCACTAAAATCAACTGTTTTTAAAAGTGCTGGACCGCATCCTAAGATCAAGTTCTCTGATGGTATGGAATGAGGTACCTCATACTTCTTGTGTTTCACATAGGAAAGAAAGGGAGATTCGCTTCACAAATATTTTGATATATTTATTATGTAAACAAATCCACAGTAAATATTGTGAACGTTGATTATTTTATTTACTTTGTAATAGCAAAATGAACAGGGTCCATGCCACCATTTCAGCAAGTAAAAATTCATGTTGTAAAGATGTCTGCAACAGTATCATGGGTATCTTTTTCACTTAAGAGTTTGCTTGAATCCTCTTAACAGTTCTGCTGTAGAACCCAGTTAAACATAGCACCATATAGTAACCATGTATACTGCTAGGAAGCTGTTCATGATAATCTCTCCACTCTCCAGCACCAACTCAGTATCCTTATTAGATTATTTTGGAATCTAGTTCTGCAGTTGGATACTGCTGCTTGGGTTGATGTACCAGTTCTGAACAGGGCTGGCGCCAAAGGGCAGCCAGCTGGGGCCTTAGCCGAGGGCCCT
This sequence comes from Rhineura floridana, assembly GCF_030035675.1. Lineage (NCBI taxonomy): Eukaryota > Metazoa > Chordata > Lepidosauria > Squamata > Rhineuridae > Rhineura > Rhineura floridana. The sequence continues at coordinate 126,402,387 of NC_084485.1, read as the reverse complement.
GTGGCCCACAGGGGCCCCTGACAGGCCCCTCATTAGGATGTGGGAGTAGCGCTTCCCTTCCGCAATCTGCAGCAGGGAGCTGTGCACCCACTCACTCACCCTCTACCCCGCCTGCTCTCTCACTCATCCGCCCGCTCCCCCCGCCTGCTCGGCCTGCCTTCCCGCCCCCTGGCCCGCTTGCTCACCTGCTGGCCCACCACCCACCCACTCAGTAGGTAGGTGGGGCATGTGTGCCTCAGGACCCAGGGCAGGATGGTGCCAGCCCTAGTCCCCAAGCCATATTAGGTCTGGTAACTGTCCCTTACCTTATAACCTTTGCATTCTTGGTTTTGATCTTGGATAAAAGCAAAGTCTTTGTTCTATTTTTTGACCTTAAACCCAAGAATGACCTGAAACATTATGAGAACCTGTTCTCTTCTGTTTTCCTTGGCTGGAACCAGGCAGTTAAAGAATTTGTTATAGCTTTATCCAAACACACTTCAAAATTTACCATGTGACTTCATTAATGAAGACACTTTAGCTAATCTTACAATGAAAAGGTATTCATACAAGTAAAATTTCTTCTTGTGCCTTCAGTAATGAATTAATAATTAATAAATACATAATCCTTCCCCTTTATGTATGTTCTATGCTTGGTTAATATTTTTATTTTGACATTATGCAGTCATTTTCTCTAGGTGTTTCACATTTAAACATTTATGAAGAGACATTTTGATTAAGCTAAATTCTAACTGAGATAAAAATCTATTTCAGACACATAAGAATGATGTATTTTGGAAAGTATGTCAGTGTACTTGTTTTACATAGAAATCCAGCACTCACCCCTAAACTGTTCCCCTGGCCTGAAAAACTGAAATGAATGCATACCATTTTTCTGGTATTTCCTAATGAAAATAATGTGGAACATGCGTATATAAATATAGCCTTATAGCTGTAGTTTAACTATTGCTATGGAAAGGCTGTTGGGATTGTATTACTATGATACCTAGGCTGATGCGGTTATGTCTATTTAAATTCCTGCTTAGATGAAGATTTAATAAAAATATATTTAAAGAACCTCAGTTTCTTACTTCACCCATCTGCTCTTATTCTCTTGTGAACACTGCTTCCATTTTGTAAAGGTCATGGCAGAAAATGCTGAAGGAATACTTAAAGAGTGAACATTTTAATGTAAGATTCTGGTTTCATTCATTCAGGCTTGTACTGAGTTTAAATTAATGTGAATTTGAATTCAAATAAGAAGCTCTGTCACAAGTGTTTCTTGTTGTTCCTGTTAAGCTCACCTTTAATGCCGGCTGATAGAAATATGTACTTTATTTTTTTACATCCGTTATAATGCTACAGTCAGTCCTGGGCAGTTTCATAATTGATAATGATTCAGACCAGTTTTATAGTTTTGGGGAAAGAAGGCAGATTCTTATAATGGCAAATGTGAATTAATTAACAGTGTGGGGAAACAGATTAGTTAAATTAGAAATTTATATAATTCAAATTTCACAGTAGCTATTGTGTTAGAAGTCTTTTAGAATCTTATGCCCAATTTTTATTTATCTACAGTAATTTATAAACTGCTAATGCAAAAGGTTTCCAAGTGGTACATAGCATATTAAAAACAGGATAAAATTCACAAATTTGAAGGACCTACAGAATCAGAATAAAAGAGAGTATATCTGTTCTCTTAAGGCTTGCTTGAATAAAAACATTATTAACACACCATTGGTGAATGCTATATATCAGGAGACAGTGTGTTCAATAAAACTGGTGCCATCACATTGACTCCCCTCATCCAAGTAGTTCTCAAACAAACCTCAGAGGCATGTGTCTATATCTATACATATGTACTAAGCCTCTGGTGATTTGGCACTATACCATTCTTTTTACTGGAAGCACAATGTACTCAAAGGAGCTTTCTTGTGTCCATCAGATCAGGAAAGTAATGACAAATCACCCCAGAGCCTCAATAAGGATGTGAAATGGCCTTTCCTTAAGGGAATCTCCTAAATGTGTGTAAAGACAAATCTCAATAGGGTACTTAAGAATATTATTTATAGAATAGGATTGGATAGCACATTCTTTTTATAGGATCTTGTGGCCAGCAGAGCCCTCACATACAGAATGGAGCTTCTGGAATAGGATGGTTGAGAGCACGTAAACTATAATGCTTTTAAATTTATATTAATCCAATAAAGTAGTAATTGGGCTTAATTCAGTTTTTCTAAGGTCAATAGTCATGGGGCTACTGTCCTTATAATAGCAATATTAGAAGGGCTTCCAAATTATGAGATGCAGGTCTTAATAGCTATATTGTGCTTGCATGTTATTTTCTGTGTACGTTTACATGTTTGTTTATTTTTCATTCTAGAAATAAGAGTAAACCACCAAGTCATCCAGTCCTGTCTTCCATATCAGTTCTTTTTTGTTATCATCTGGGAACGGTTGTGAAAGGGTCCTTTTTAATCACAATAGTGAGAGTCCCAAGGATTATTCTATTGTCTGTTTATAGCATCCTGAAAAAAAAGGTAGGCTTATACTTTTGTTGTGTAACACCATCATATAGCAGAAGGGAATTAATGATATCTGAGCAACAAAGAAGAATATAGCCTTTAAAGAGTTCTCTCTCTCTTATTTATTTATTTATTTAGCTTTAGAGCCTACCCCACCCCAAAGGCTCACAGCAGGTTAAAAACTTCAAGGTACAACATTTCCATGAGGGAATAGGGATGGAAAGATCTGTCCATTTGAGTTCTCTCCATTTCCCATTTTTTCCAGTCTTAAGTTCAGTTCTCCGCATTTCTCCAGCATTTTACTGTGAGTTTCTCCTAATAAACACATTTATATAGGCAGTTCTGACTAATGTACACATTTTTGGAAGCAATTTCTTGTCATATAATGCATGTTATTTTCACTCATATATGCATTTTTATGCACACTTACCCTAATATGTGCAGTTTTGTAAAAATTGGTTGGCAAAGTGCATGGCAAAATTTGAATAAGTGTGAATTTCAAAGGATGGCTGTGTTTCAGTTCTCTTATTGTTTCAGAAAGTGCAAATTTGATAAATTCAGCTTGAAATGTGCACTGAATTGAATTACACCCCCCTTCCTAATTTCTCTTGTGTACTCTTAAAAGCTTCCACTCCTGGGTGGCTTACCTCTAACCTAGAGGTGGGGAACCTCTGACTTGTACGGCTGATTAAGCCCAGCGCTGGTCCCAGTTTGGTGCATGAGACCATTTTCCATACACCCACTTGACAATGTACCTTAAAAGGGGCTCTCTGCAAGCTCCACCTTGTCCATTTGCAAGTGCAGTTTATGCAAATAGACTTCAGTGGGGCTGGCATGCCTTCAAATGGGCTTACTATGACTGCCAATCAGCTGATTGGAGTTATAGCAATTTAAATGAAGCTGTCACTTGACATTGTAATGATGCCAGGTGATTGATTAGTGGGCGGCAAAGTTGTCCTATAGGGGTGACGGAAGTAAGAGTTGGACCTGCCAGCAGGATCCAGTTTTCCACAAGTGTTCTAGCCCTGGTAACCAATGCAAACAGGCAAGCTTTGAAAAACGCTTTTTATAATGCTTCCAAAAGCTGCTCAGGCTTGGAGTTTGGCAAATTTCCAAGCAGAGGAAATTCCTTAACTGGTGGAGCAGTTTTGAATGGTTGTGCACCATTCTGTTTAAACTGGGCTCTCAGATTATACTAAGAGGCATCTGTGATGTTCCTATATATTAGTGTATATATGGTAAGTGCTGGTTGTTTAGAGTATACATGGTAAGTAGTGAAAGAGGAGGGGGAGTGAATGGGCAATAGAATGCTTGATGATTGGCTGAATGTTTAAAATGGCTGACAGTATAAATGAAAGGATGACAGGTAAATCTGGGGGAATGTGAGGTGGTGAATTGTGGAATCTGGGGGGAGAAGAGAAAGAGTGGATTGCTTGGGGGGGTTTAGAGAGTTGTTTACCAGGAGGGAGGTGGAGTTCGGATTAGTATTGAGTAAAACCATATGCTTATGTGCCTTAAGAAGAAATCTTGTTAATCTTGTTAGCTTTGTTATCTGTAATAAATACTTAATTTGGTTTACCAAAGGCCTGATCCTTGGCTGGGGTTTCACAGACCAGAAGGGAGGGTAAGGTAATGACCAGAGCTTGGAAAAGTTACTTTTTTGAACTACAACTCCCATCAGCCTCAGCCAGCATGGCCACTGGATTGGGCTGATGGGAGTTGTAGTTCAAAAAAGTAACTTTTCCAAGCTCTGGTAATGACCAAGGCTGAAGGGGAACTGTAACAAATGGTGGCAGCGGTGAAGAGAATAACAATACCAGTATTCAGAGTCTCTGGGAATACTAGTATTGGGACGTTACTGGTGGTTGCCTAGCAGGGGGATCTGTTGAGATCTGTGCTAGAGCGGAGAGAGAAATCATAAGAGAGAGCGGTCCGGACTGGTGGAGTCCCTGGTGGTGCCTAGAGACAGGCAGTAACCACGAGCAGGTAGGAACCTGACAGGGAGAGCCAGGGAAGGACGCATCACATGTGGTGTCAGTAGCGGTGGGATACGAACATCAGAGAATCCAGATACGAACCAAAGAGAGTCCCAAAGACACGTGGTGACAAAGGAGACTACGTCACAGGTGTTGGCTGTAGCAGTGAGATACGAATACTAGACAATCCCTAATAGTTGTGTGGCAAACAGAAATAACAAAACAAGATTTCTTGTGAGAGTGACTGGCAAAGAGTGTGTGGCAAAGAGTGAGTGAACTCAAACACCATGGCTAAATACATAAAAATGAAAAGAGAGGAGCTGGTGGAGAAGTGCATAACATTCAATTTACCTCATGAGGGTAAAGGGGTAGATGAATTGAGGGTAGCACTTATAGGATTTGCAACTGCCCAGCAAAAACAACCTGTCAGAGAAGAGACCCCAGAAGGATATTTAAGCAATCCCGCTTATATAGAGTACTTGAGAGAGAAGTTGAGGATGGAAGGTGCAGAGAAGGAAAAACAGAGAGAGTTGGAAGCTGAGAGATTGAGGATGGAGGCTGAGGAAAAAGACAAGCAGAGAGAGTTGGAAGCTGAGAGATTGAGGATGGAGGCTGAGGAAAAAGATAAACAGCGGGAGTTGGAAGCTGAGAGATTGAGGATGGAAGGTGCAGAGAAGGAAAAACAGAGGGAGTTGGAAATTGAGAGAATGAGATTGGGGTTTGAGGAGAGGGAGAAGCAACGAGCATTGGATGCTGAATTACAAGTAGAAAAGTTAAAATTTGATAGAGAGAAATTTCACTCTGAGGAGACAAGGAAAGAGAGAGATGGAGCAAAAATAAAAATTAGTCCAAAGGACTTTGCTGTCTATGAGCCTGGTCAAGATCCTCAAATTTACCTCAGCACCTTTGAAAAAGCAGCTCAGTTGTGGGGGCTACCTGAAGATAAATACATGCAGTATTTATCAAACCTGATTAAAGGGGAATTGGCTGAGGTATACCAATATTTCCCCTCAGACAAGCCCGTCACCTATGCTGAATTCAAAGAAGCAGTGTTTAAAAGATTCAGACTGGGGCCTGATTATTTTAGAAAGCTTTTCAGAAACTGCCAGATACAGACAGGGAGGTCTTTTGTGGAACTGGGAGCAAAGTTGATGGATATATTTGGAAAGTGGATGAGTAGTGCCAAAGCTCAGTCAGTGGAAGAGGTGAAAAGCCTCATGATACTGGATCAATTATACCATCAGTTACCACCAGAAATAAGGCTCCTGGTCAAAGACCGTTCCCCTACATCTGTGCTGGAGGCCGCAGAGATGGCGGATCACTTCGCCTCCAATAGAACTGGCTGGGTGGGGAAAACATCAAGAGATTTTAAACCCAGACCATATAGTGCTGGCAGAAGGGATGTGGTACCACAGCGAGTGAGTCCTCCAGTAAAATCTGAAGGGCACAGGACACCCCAGAGTGGATCTGTGTACCCTAAAAGTGAGGAGAAATTATGCTACAAATGTGGTAGACCAGGGCACCTACGTTTTCAATGTGAGGTTGCCAACCCCATTAGTAATCCTGCTCAGACAAGGGCAGTGAAAACAGAGCCCAACGCTTTAGAAACAGCGAAAAAGGTTCAGTTTTGCCAGATAAACTGGACAGAAGTAACAGACCTTGATTCAAGTCTGAGAGAGGAATTGAGAGTACAAGGGGCAAATTATTGGGCATTGCTTGATACTGGTGCCGCTCAGACATTACTGAGGCCAGATTTAATAAAATCTGAGGTAATATTACCTCAGGAAACTGTGACTATCCAAGGCGTGAGGGGTCAACCAGAAAGTTTGCCTGTGGCCCTGGTGGAAATGACTTGGAGAGGCCGAGAGGGCCGATATAAAGTAGGCATTAATGCCCAGCAACAAGAACCAGTAATACTGGGAAGGGATGTAATGGGCGCCCAAGGAAAGATCTATGTAGTGACCAGACAGCAAATTGGCAGAGAAAAAGAAGCCATATTAAGGGGGGCTGAAACAAACAGGGTGGAATCTGTTAACCAGCCTCAGGTCACCATAGCAACCACTAGCAGGCCTGCTGAAGAAGACAAACTGTATCAAGTGGTCTCTGGGGAAGAAGCAGATCAATTCAGGGAAGAGCTGCATAACGATACCAGTTTGAATCAAATAAAGGAACAGGCTCTGGCCCAACAGATTCCTTTCACTGACAAACTGAGGAATCAAGTTGTGTGTGAGAATGGGATTTTATATAGACTGTGGATGCCTGCTGAGAGAAAGGATGAATGTGAACCAGTGAAACAAATGATGGAGGTGGTGAAAAAGAATCTCAGTCAAGCACAGGAGAAGCAAAGTTACTGGTATGACAGAACAGCCAGAGAACGTGTGTATGATGTGGGAGATATGGTTATGGCGTTCATACCCAGGAAACATGACAAATTACAGGCTAACTGGGAAGGACCATATACCATCAGAGAAAGGCTTGACACAGTGACATATGTAATCACCACAGACCAATTAAACAAAAGCAAAGTGGTTCATGTAAATATGTTGAAGCCTTACCATACCAGGGATGCACAGGTGTTGCAAGTTACCTTATTCCCTGAGGGAAGTGGGCCTGAACTTCCAGATTTGGTACAGGAAAGCAAAGACAAAGGAGGGGTAGATCAAGTGGAATGGTCAGAGGAGGTAGAGGAGGAAGTAAAAGAAGAGATTCTGAGAGTTTTGAAAACCTATAGGAATCTCTTTAGCAACAAACCTGGCTGAACCAGTATAGTTATACATTCCATTGATACTGGAGATCATGCCCCAATCAGATCTGTTCCGTACCGTGCGAATGGGAAAGTTTTGAATGAGGTCAAAAAGGAGGTGGAAGATATGCTGGAATTAGGAGTGATCAGGGAATCCATCAGTCCCTGGGCCTCAAGTATTGTCCTGGTTCCGAAAAAAGATGGAACGACAAGGTTTTGCATTGATTATCGGCTAATCAATAAAATTACTGTCCCAGATGCGTATCCTATGCCTAGGGTAGACGCTATGTTAGAGTTATTGGGGGCAGCAACCATTATCTCTACACTAGATCTCTGTAAAGGATTTTGGCAAATGGAACTAGACGAGCAATCCAGAGCCAAAACTGCCTTCAGTACACCAGATGGGTTATATGAGTTTGTGACCTTACCCATGGGACTAAGGAACTCACCAAGTTCATTTCAGAGGCGAATCAATACTGTGTTGCGAGGCATGTCAGATTTTGCAGTGGCCTATATCGATGACGTGGCCATTTTTAGCAAGTCGGTGCCTGAGCATGTCCAACACCTGACAACAGTATTGGAGGCCTTAAGAAAAGCAGGCCTCACAATAAAAGCTAAGAAATGCCAGTTTGGACTAAAGGAAGTAATCTATTTAGGACATAAGGTGGGGAGTGGGAAAATCACCCCCTTATGGAGCAAGGTGGAGGCAATACAAGCGTGGCCGATCCCCTTAACCAAAAAACAAGTAAGGGCATTTCTGGGTGTGGCTGGATTTTATAGGAAGTTTGTGAGAAATTTTGGGGAAATAGCAACCCCCTTGCATGAATTAACAAAGAAGAAGTGTTCTGAGCGTGTGGTATGGACAGATGAATGTCAGAAGGCTTTTGATCTGCTGAAGCAAGCCTTGTGCCAAGGACCCATATTAATAGCACCAGACTATGAGAAACCATTCATCGTGGCTACAGATGCGTCGGACCTCGCGCTGGGAGTCGTCTTGCGGCAGGAGAGAGAAGGCACCAGACATCCAGTGGCGTATCTGAGTCGCAAGCTGACGCCGAGGGAGAAAAACTATTCGTCGGTCCAGAAGGAGTGCCTAGCGGTTGTGTGGGGACTGAACAAGTTGCGCCCATACGTGTGGGGACAAAGATGCACAGTGACTACGGATCATCGGGCCTTGTTATGGTTGCAGACTATGAAAAACCATAACACTATGCTGCAGAGGTGGTCCTGGGCCCTACAGGACTATCAAGTGGACTTCCAGTTCATCAAAGGCAAGGACAATGTACTGGCCGATGGACTTTCCAGGCAAGTGGCTGGGACTGCAGTGACGTGACCAGACAGAGGAACAAAGAAAGACATTTTCCCCATAGAGACTTTTATTTGTTAACGCGACGTATAAATCCTGGAACAGGAATAATACTCTGCAGTTGTTTAAGGGGGGGGAAATGTGATGTTCCTATATATTAGTGTATATATGGTAAGTGCTGGTTGTTTAGAGTATACATGGTAAGTAGTGAAAGAGGAGGGGGAGTGAATGGGCAATAGAATGTTTGATGATTGGCTGAATGTTTAAAATGGCTGACAGTATAAATGAAAGGATGACAGGTAAATCTGGGGGAATGTGAGGTGGTGAATTGTGGAATCTGGGGGGAGAAGAGAAAGAGTGGATTGCTTGGGGGGGTTTAGAGAGTTGTTTACCAGGAGGGAGGTGGAGTTCGGATTAGTATTGAGTAAAACCATATGCTTATGTGCCTTAAGAAGAAATCTTGTTAATCTTGTTAGCTTTGTTATCTGTAATAAATACTTAATTTGGTTTACCAAAGGCCTGATCCTTGGCTGGGGTTTCACAGACCAGAAGGGAGGGTAAGGTAATGACCAAGGCTGAAGGGGAACTGTAACAAATGGTGGCAGCGGTGAAGAGAATAACAATACCAGTATTCAGAGTCTCTGGGAATACTAGTATTGGGACGTTACTGGTGGTTGCCTAGCAGGGGGATCTGTTGAGATCTGTGCTAGAGCGGGGAGAGAAATCATAAGAGAGAGCGGTCCGGACTGGTGGAGTCCCTGGTGGTGCCTAGAGACAGGCAGTAGCCACAAGCAGGTAGGAACCTGACAGGGAGAGCCAGGGAAGGACGCCTCACAGCATCCTTGGGTTATTAAGGTTGCAACTGGACACATGAGAAGAGCTATTTAGGGTTTCATGGAGTAAAACTGGAACCTTGAGTTATGACTACAAGATAATATGGAGCTAGTGCGAATAGTGGAACACTAGAGCAATTCATTTTCTCCACATACCCTCTTTAGCAATTGAGCTACCACAGTCTGCAGAAGGTGAAGCTTCTGAATAGTTTACAAAGACAAGACAATTTTGAATGTTTAGGTCTGATCAGGAAAAGGCTGATGGCACTAATCAAGAAAAGGCAGCAACGCTTGTTTCAGGGATTAATTTTAGATTTGATTTCTAATTTCTGAGCTCATCTCTGTCACATACTGAAGTTATTAAGAGTTTTTCCAACTTTATGAAAGGTAGCTTTTATTTTCCTCTTCTAAAGGAGAATAAATGGTCTTGAATGTCTGTGGCTTTATAATAGTGTATAACAATAAACTGGAGATCACAGCTTAATTGTGAGATGGGCAGAGCAATCCTAATGCCAGGAGGCCAATGGAAGGGGGGCCAGTGGAGGAGGGAACTGGTGGAAAGCCCACGAGATCCACCTCCCTCTCAGGAGCCATCAGCCCAGCTGAACGCCAGCTCCATTAGGAGCCACGCGTACAAGCCAACCAGGAAGCGTCGGCTCCCACAGATTGGTCTCCAGGGGAGTAAGCACTCCTCGTAGAGGCCTGTTACAGTTTTTTTTACTGCACTGGCCTTTTGGCCCACAGAGTTTCCCAGGAGATCAGGATCCAAGGGAGGGATTGGAATGTGAGGAGGATCTTGCATAAGTCCACCCCTGCGGCTTCAGCCCCGCAATGCCCCCAGAAAGCTCCATTTTGGGGGCTTCTGCCAGCTTCCTCCAGCCCTCTGTCTGCTAGGCTGGCCATCCCTGGTGGACCCCTGGCAGTGCTGGCAGGCTCCTGGTGGTGCCGTAGTAGAGGGTTGCTGCAGGCGGAGGCCGGCAGCACCGGGAGCTTGCAGTGCCCCTGGGGATCTGCAGCATCCAATTCCCCCCAGCCTGGCAGAAAGGTAAGTTGGATTGCACCTACGTTTCTCAGCAACTATGTGTTATGAATAATGTGATCTACATGTGAAGGAGGCAGGATGATATTGAAATATCTGGATATATCTGGATCATACCAATGCTGTTTCCACGGCCGGCCCCAGACATGCCGGGGCCCTTGGGCACTAGCTTGCCCTGGGCCCTGGCACGCATGTGCACACACACACATACACGTTTGCAAGCGCCCAGGGCCAGCCCCAGACACACTGGAGCCCTTGGGCAAAAGCCTGCCCCAGGCCCCAGCACTCGCCTTCTGTGAGTCACACATGGCAAGAGCTTCGGGACTCCGCCATTCCCTTCCTTAACTTACCTTGTTCTGTGGTTGCACACACAGCGGTGCCCTTAAGAAAGATGGCAGCTGAAGTTTCCCTAAGGAGCTGAAGCCTCTGCCGCCATCTTGGTTCATGGCACCTGGTTGGCCACTGTGAGAACAGGATGCTGGACTAGATGGGCCACTGGCCTGATCCAGCAGGCTCTTCTTATGTTCTTATGTTCTTATGATGCAAGCGCACAGCACGCATGTGTGCCATCAGCCAAGATGGCGGCAGAGGCTTCAGCACCTTAGGAAAGCCTCAGCCACCATCTTTCTTAAGGGCTCCACTGCGTGTGCAACAGCAGAGCAAGGTAAGTTCAGGAAGGGAATGGCGGAGCTCCGAAGCTCTTGGCCTGCGATCCGCTGCAGCAGTCCTGCTGCGAGTCGCAGAAGGGGAGCAGAGGGGGCCCCCAGGGGCTCCTGTAGCCTCAGGGGCCCTCGGGCCAGTGCCCGACCTGGCCACCCCTTGGAACCGGCCCTGGCTGTTTCACTAAATATTATAGTAACCTTATGTAGATAAAATGTCAAAATACTAGTTTACACTTTTTCTCTCTGATACCTGTTTTCAGGTATCAGTCCCAAGAACATAACAGGTTATCTAATGCTCCATTGCTTTAATTTTCTGACATCTTGTAATAAAAAGTTTTCAAGTATATTAAAGATTATGTTTCTTATGGTCCATAGAACTTCAAGTGCTGTGTAACTATCCTACAGGTTTGTTGTTGTAAGATCTTTATTTTTGAAGAAATCTTCTCAATATTTATTTTATTTATTACTCTGTTTATATTCCACCTTTCCTCCAAAAAACTCAAGGTGATATACAGTCATGTTTCTCCCCCTTGTGATTTTATCATCACAAGAACCCTGTGAGGCAGGGCTGAGAGACAGTGACTGGCCCAAGGTCATGTTGTCTAAATCCTAACCATAGTTTGTCTGTTTAAAACAAAGCACAAACAATAACATACCTTGGTTTATTTCTAGTGTGTCAGGTTTGGATGACACTATCATATGACTTCTTTGAGCCACGCAGTTGTTGGGGGTGTGGGGAAATTGGCAGGGGACCCACATGGCAGGGGGGAAAGGCATATTCAAGATTAAAATGTGGTTTAAGACAAATGGTGGCTAATTGTGACATGCAAACAAGGCTGCTATATTGCAATAACATTTTCCATATGAGGTCGGCCATCACTGCGGTATTAGCTCCACCTATCGTGCGAAGGCAAGAATGTTTTTTTTTAATAATTTTTATTCAAATTTTTCAAAAGACAAACAAAACAAAGTCAAAAAACATAACAATACAACAAAAAAAATAAAAATAAAATAGTTGACTTCCGATTTGTCGCAGATCAGCTATGAGTATATAATATACATCAAACCTGTCCCTTAATATATACATACAGGATCACTTGCGAAGGCAAGAATGTTTTTTGAAGTCAAGGCTAGGGGTGTCGAGCCCCTCCCACTCTCCAGTTAATTCTTGCCTTCGTATGAACAAGATTGAGATTTATATAGCGTAGCATTTAGCTAAGTCTTTTGTGTTTGTTTGTGTATTTGTTTGGCAGGGTGTGAGGGTATTGTCATTTGTGTGTATCCAAGTGCTTCCCTTCCCTCTGTCTTGTATTTAACACTGTTTGTTTTTGAAATTCCTGGGGAATTCCCTTGGGGGGGGTTCTCCCTTGCCCGGGCCGTTTTTCTTTCCCTGGCTTTTTAGCCTTAGATCTCAGAGAGACCGCAGCTGCGGTTCTCTCCATCCTTAGCGGGAGCTTGCGGCTGCAGCTCCCTGCTTTACCCCTCGTCTGTTTCGTGCCTTCACGATTCATTCTTCCCCTAGGAGGTCATTTGTTTCTCTACCGCTCCGAGCTCTGCCGTGGCGTTTTGCCTCGCGGATGTACCTTTAAAATTCACTCGGGAGCCTGTGGCTGCGGCTCTCACCTCGGAGATTTTTATCCGTTGGATTGCCTCTAAGTCCCGGCTGTCACACCCAGACTTGTGGCTTTAAATTCTCGCCGCGAAAGTCTCTGTAGTCGGCGGCGGCGGCTGCTTCCACAAGGCGGTCCACTTCCTTATCTGCTACAGCCCGCCATTGTGCCTGTCACATATGGCTATCGCTCGCTCTTGAGACTGCGCTAGGCAGTCGTTCAGTCAGTTCGCTGTCGCACCTCAGCGTCCGCCATTTTAAGTGTCCTTCTTCCCGCTCCCTTTACGGGCGCCATCTTGTTTGTCCCGTTTTTTCCCGCCCTTTTTGTTTTCGTCTGTCCTGAACTAAACAAAGGGGGTTTCTTACCTTGAGAAGGTTTTCTTGTATGTGAGTTTTCAGATAGGTCTAGTTAGCTCTACTAGAGTTCCTCTCTCACTGGCTTATACTGCCGCCTATTGCAATATTGGCCCTCTGCAGCTACTGAACGTACCTCCGCTGCTGTTTGATCTCCACATCTGTCCAACTTGTGGCCGTCGCCCAGCCAGTTGCTCCTGTACAAACAACTTATTTGAACTGTACATTCTGCCCCCTCCGTGGCCGTGTACCAGGGTGCTCTATACTGTACATTCTGCCCCCTCTGTGGCCATGTACCAAGTCTGAAGTCTAGTCTGCATTATATTGACGCTGTTACCATCATACATTCTGCCCCCTCTGTGGCCGTGTACCTAGCCTGAAGTCTAGTCTGCATTATATTGACGCTGTTACCATCGTACATTCTGCCCCCTCTGTGGCCGTGTACTTAGCCATCTGCCAGTGCATTCTACCCCCTCTGTGGTCATGTACTGTGCCTGTTCGGGTCTCTACATTCTGCCCCCGCTGTGGCCGTGTACTGCACCCATAGTAAATATAAGATGGCGGAACAACCAGACATGTCTCAGACAGCCAAGCCACAACCATCTAAGGCAACTAAGACTAAGCATGCCAAAGCACTGGCTAAGACTAAACATCTTTCCAGTCACGGCAAACCCAAGCGTCCACGCTATGCTTCTGTTCCGAACCCCACTACAGCAGTCCAGGAACAGCTAACGGATATATTTCATTCCCCTGCTGCCTCTTCAGATGAGGAGGACTTTGCTGGCTTTCCTACCCAGCCAACACTTAGCCAGCCTCCTCCCGTGTTGCCGCCCAGGGCTTATCCTCCAGCTCAGCCCACTGAGCCAACTACTCAGGCACAACCATCTGCTTCAACGGGGCTGCAGCTGTCTCATGATTTTATTTCACAACTTCAAGGCATGCTGTCATTTTTCACTCAAATGCAGTCACCACCACAAGTTCCCACCATACCTCAACGCACTATGGACCAACATGTATGTCATGAGGCAAATCCTTCCTGCTCCCCAAATCCTTTTGACGTAGCTAGAGGCAGATGTATTGAGGACACTTCGTATGGGGAGGAGTCAACCTTTGCTGATCAGGCTGAAGGAGATGAATGGAGTGACTATTCGGAACATGAGGAGGATACATCGTATCGCTTGTTTAATACCTCAGATTACCAGCCTCTAGCTTGCAGGGTTGTTAACACCCTTGGTCTCCAAGCTGCGCCCCCAACAGCTACCGCCCCAGCCATTAAAGGGGCCAGGGTTCTCAAATCCCCTGCACCCCATTGCCAAACTGGCCACCGAAGAATGGTCATCCATTCCAAACTCGCCGCTTCAAGAACCTGGCTGACAAACTTTACTCCCTAGCTCCTGACTTTGCCACCAAGCTGGCCATCCCCGGCATAGATGAGCCGATCGCTAGCCTAGTTTCGCGATCTCTTTTGCCTAGGGAAGGAGAATCTCAACTAAATGATGCTACTGAGTGAAGATTAGACTTCGCTGTCCGCAAAAATCATGAGGCCATTGCTTTCTCCATGCGAGCCTCCGCATCAGCTTCCATCTTCTCCAGGGCAGCAATGATGTGGCTGGATGACCTTCTAGAGGACCCTAACCCTGATCCTGCTTCTCTCAGAAGGTCACTGATAAAGTTGCGCAAGACAGCGGCCTTTGTAGCTGATGCCACTTTGGATGCCACTCAACTGGGGGCACGAGCCATGACGGCTCAGATAGTCGCTCGACGGACCCTCTGGCTTCGCCACTGGCAAGCTGACTCTACGGCCAGAGTGAATCTTTCTAGGGCTCCTTACTCCAGATCTTTGCTCTTCGGCGAGGAAGCTCTAAAGGCAGTGCTGGTTGATCCCAAAGATGCTCACAAACCGGTTTTGGCCACTGTCAAGAACATCGCTCATAGACCTTTCAGGCAATTTCCTTCCTTCCACACTAACCAGCCCTTTCGAGGAACGCGGCCAGGAGGACGAGGCCGCATTTTCTGACCTTATGACTCCAATTCCTTCAGGGGAACCTGGAACCGACATTTCCAGAGCAGAGGTCAGTACCAAGGGTGCAGAGGTACCTCATCGTCCTCATATAGGGGAGGGTCTCGCCAGCGCAAACAGTACTAATGCACTTCCTGTTGGCGGCAGACTACGTATGTTTGGAGACCAGTGGCTGCGTCTGACTAAGGTCGCCTGGATCAGGGACCTTTTTTGTTCTGGCTATGCAATAGAGTTTTGGGCGACCCCACCAGACAAATTCCATCCATCCCCTTGTCCCAGGGCGCCGGCCAGGCACAGCATCATGCAGACAGCTATACATCACCTCTTGGACATAGCGGTGATAGAGCCTGTCCCCACAACAGAGAGGTCAGAAGGGGTGTACTCCCTCCTATTTGCTGTGCCCAAACGAGATTTGTCATGGAGGGCAGTACTGGACCTCAAGTTCGTCAACCGTTTTGTAACATACCGCAGATTCAAAATGGAATCCCTCCACTCCATTACTGAAAGCCTGCAAGAAGGAGACTTCCTGGTGTCTATCGACCTAAAGGAAGCGTATCTCCATGTGCCCATTTGCATAGCCCACAGAAAGTTCCTTCGGTTTGCTTTTGGCCCCCAGCATTTTCAATATAGAGCGATGCCGTTCGGCCTCTCCTCTGCTCCGAGAGTATTTACCAAAGTGCTTCTCACCTTAGTGGCTTACCTCCGAATTCAAGGGGTCCATCTCTACCCATATTTGGACGATACTTTAATACGGGCAAGCTCTGAGGAGCTGGCTCATTGTCATTTAACGCTCACCCTCAATGTTTTGCAGGCCTACGGCTGGCTTGTCAACTTCGACAAAAGCCATTTTCAACCGACCGACCCAATGCCTACTACATCTAGGGGCGATGTTGGACACCCTGCAGGCGATGGTGTTTCTGTCTCCAGAACGCATAACTGCCATCACAAACATCGCGAGGGCCTTGATGTAACAAACAACTGCAGACGTCATGCTTCTAGCCAGGGCGCTCAGAATGTTCATCTCTACTATCCGTATTATGCCATGGGCTCGAGCCCACTCTCGCCACCTTCAGTGGGCTCTGTTGCCTTTTCAACAGGACATTGCCAACTCCAATCATCGCACAGTTCCTCTGAGCCCCGCACTGTGCCTTTCATTTCGCTGGTGGACGAGGGTCCAACATTTTTCCAGGGGCACTCCATTCAGAGAACCTCACAGGACTGTTGTCACCACAGATGCCAATCTCATCAGCTGGAGAGCTCACTGCAACTCCCAGTACATTCAGGGGGTTTGGTCCACAGCAGAGCAGACTCAGAGCATCAATTGGCTGGAGCTAAAGGCGGTCCACTTAGCTCTACTTCATTTTCAGTCTCTGTTCCCTTTGGACCATGTCCTCATTCGAACGGACAACATGTGTGTAAAATCACATTTGAACAGATAGGGGGGCACCAGGTCCAGTTCCCTACAGGATCTAGCTTCCCTCATCTTCGTCTGGGCAGAACAACATCTACAATCCCTAAAAGCAGAGCATCTCGGAGGGATTTGGAATGTGACAGCAGACTGGCTCAGCAGACAACAGGTCTTTCCGGGAGAATGGAAACTTCATCCGACCATTTTCCATTGTCTCCAGCGTTGGTTCGGCGTCTTCTCAATAGACCTGTTTGCTTCCAGTCGCAATTGCCAGCTTCCAAGGTACTTTGCCCGATATCTGGACACAACAGCGGAAGCAGTGGATGCTCTGTCAATACCGTGGCCAGACGGTCTTTTATACGCCTTCCCTCCAATACCGCTGTTAGCCAAAACTTTGCGGAAGGCGCGGAGCGAGAGGGCACATTTGGTTTTGATAGCACCATATTGGCCACGCCAACCGTGGTTCTCGGATCTTCTTGCAATGTCGGTGATGGATCCTTGGACACTTCCTGTCAGACCAGATCTTCTATCCCAGGTCCAGTATGGCATCAGGACCCCATTTGGCTCAATCTAACAGCGTGGCTTTTGAACGGGGACATTTGAGGTCGGCTGGACTGTCTGACGCTGTTATTGATATTATCTTAGCCTCAAGACGACCATCTACCACTCGTATTTATCAACATACTTGGGTGGCTTTCTCCAAGTGGTGCCAGTCTCACCACTGCGATCCATCCCAGGCCACTATGCATCAAGTGCTGCAATATCTCCATAGCGGTTTTATGATGGGACTCAGACCCAACACTCTACGTCGACATGCGTCCACTCTGTCATCCATTCTTTCAGTGTCCTCCACTGGTGCCGCTATTTCTTCACATCCGTTCATTAAACGCTTCCTCAGAGGCACTGCTTTACGTTCACCGGCTGTAATCCACCGTTTTCCCTCATGGAGTCTGTCCAAGGTCCTACAAGCTTTACAACGCCCTCCGTTTGAACCCCTTAGGACTGTGCCTTTATGTCTACTATCCTTCAAGGTCTTGTTCCTGATCGCCATCACTTCTGCCAGACGAGTTTCAGAACTGGGCGCATTGTCTTCTGCCTGCCATCTCTGTATTTTTCATAAGGACTCTGTTGTACTGAAGACTGATCCTTCCTTCCATCCCAAGGTCGATTCAGTTTTCCATTGCAATCAGGACATTGTTCTGCCTTCATTTTGTCCGAATCCTACCCATCCTCTAGAGAAGGCCTGGCATTCGTTGGATGTTCGGAGGGCTCTCAAGACCTATCTGTCTAGGACCGAGGAGATTCGACGAACGGAGTCTCTGTTTGTATCCTTTCATCCAAGGTCTGTGGGGCATAAAGTAACTAATTCTACATTATCCCGCTGGTTGCGAGCCTGTATTGCTTTAGCTTATGAAGCTCTTCAGCTTCCAGTTCCTGATAGTATCACAGCTCATTCCACCAGGTCAGCGGCTACTTCTGCTGCCTTTGCTACCAACGCCCCTGTTGCTGATATTTGCAGGGCAGCTGTTTGGTCTACTCCACACTCGTTTATAAGGCATTATAAAATAGATCGTTATGCCTCTGCCGATGCTTCTTTTGGCAGACGAGTGTTGCAACAGGTTCTTAATGACAATTAGCATGTGGGTGGTCCCTCCCTATTATGGGCTGCTTTGGTACATCCCGCAGTGATGGCCGACCTCATATGGAAAATGGACCATTGGTCTCACCTGAAGGGTGATTTTCATATGAGGACAGCCATCACGACCCTCCCAGTTGGAGGATGTATAGATATTATTACTAAACCGTTATATATTACTGTTACGCTATTGCATTTAAAGTTACTAGTGAAGTCAAGACTACTAGTTCTGTTATATCGCTATGTTAGAGTCATGTTATTATGCATGTTGTTTTCCTGCTGGCAGGCCTGTTGGCCCTGTTTCTTGTATCTTTAGATATTTCTCTATAGACTCGCTGCGAATGAACTGGAGAGTGGGAGGGGCTCGACGCCCCTAGTCTTGACTTCAAAAAACATTCTTGCCTTCAAAAAACATTCTTGCCTTCGCACGATAGGTGGAGCTAATACCGCAGTGATGGCCGTCCTCATATGAAAATCACCCTTCAGGTGAGACCAATGGTCCATTTTCAGCAGTATCAAAAAGCTCCTTCATCTTTTGGCAGTTTTTCAACAATGCCTGTGGAAATGTTCACCTGTTCATTTACATTATCCTTTCTTATGCTCACTCTAATTGGTTGCAATGTCTCTCAGTTATGTCATCATACAGCCAAATCTAGATTGACTATGTGATATTGTGACATCCTATTTTCTATGTAATATTTTATTGGTTTGCTTTGCCATTTGACTCATCCAGGGGGAAGAAAGAAGAAATAAATAAATAGGTGAATAATGCAGAAGCACTAGTAGATATGGGAAACAATGGCAGTGAACAGGATAAAAAAGTAAATTTTCACACAATTAAAAGGTTTATTAGGAAATATTTTTACATCACATAATTTTCACCCCAAAATATCAAAACAGAAGAATATTCAGTACAGTCTTAGTTTGAACAAGTGTGTGCTTGGAACATTCGATGAACAACAGAGATGGTAACAACAGAGATGACTGATGCTAAAGTACTTCACGCTGTTCTCTGATAATGGAGATCCTGGAATAAGGAAAACTTACTTAGGAGCAATTCTTTTGATTGTTCACAGTGTGTGAGGCCCAGGCTATGGTCTGAAGGCATATGAGGCCAGCTCCCTGCTGAAGCTGAGCAGGGTCAGGTCTGGTCAGTGCCTGGATGGGAGACCATCTGGGAACCATATGTAAGCCGCCTTGGGTTTCTATCATGAAAAGAAAGGTAGGGTATAAATGTAATAAATGAATACAATACAATCTAATGGTTTCTTGTGCATGCAGGAGCTCTTGTGTCCAAATGAACATCCCAAGTACAAGGGCTTCCCTAAGCATTTCTCATTTGGGGAGATGATCTCATATATATCTTCTGCATACATGGAAGGGTGAGATACAGTATGATTTCACAACCCATGAGTATAAAACACTAGATTTGTAAACATGTTTTCTGGCTTTGATAACTGATTACTACTTTTCCCCCCTAGGAGAATGCATGTGCAAGATGCATATTCAAATGCTGTTTTTGCTGTTTCTGGTGCTTAGAAAGAGGCCTAAGATGCTTAAACCAGGTATATTATATCAGCTGAAGTTGTATAGATGTTGTATAGATGTTTTACTTGGTTGTTTTTAATGGAAAATTTCAGAATGAAAACATGTAAATCTCCCTATAACTCTCATTGAATTCAGTGGGAAAGATTTAAGCTCAAGGTGGATTGTTAACTGCTTTTTCCTGAGTCTTTTAGCAGCTATAAGAATCCAAATGGAGATTCCTTGGGATAAAATAGATTCAAGTTCTATAAGCATAATCAAATACAGCTTTGGTACAAGGCGGGGGTTCCCAAACTGTGGTCTGTGGACTACCAGTGGTCTACGAGCTTCATTCAGGTGGTCTGTGACATTTCTGCAATTCAGTATTCATATTGATTTTTAATTGCATATTATTGCTTCTTTTTTATATTGTATTTTATTGTATTACGATTTGAATTCTATGGAATGCAAATTGTAATACAATAAAATACAATTAAGAAATAAAAGAAGCAACAAAATACAATTAAAATCAAATAGCATTTTCACAGCACATTACAATTGCTACTACTACAGGCAGAAAAATCATTAAGTGGTCCACCAAGACTCTCAGCAATTTTCTAATGGTCCATGGGGGGGGGGAGGTTTGGGAACCACTGCTATAAAGGCATTCTTACCCGAGGATGTTACTGTTACTGACATTTCAGTCCCAAATTAATTTATCTAGGACTGTGACTCTTTGATTAAAATGTAATGTACATCGGGGCTGTCTGGGGAAGGCAGAACCAGCCACAGCAGAGTTTACCCTTCTCTTGCACCCTCCTAGTTTCCCTGGGGTCTCTCTAAAGCCTCTTTTGTGACTTCTAGGTGTGAGGGTGTTTAAAATAAGTAGAGACCAGACAGGATTTATAAAATGAAGAGTTTACTAAAACAGAAAAAAATGTGGTGTTTAAGGCGTGCAAGTGATATAGAGAAAGAAATGCAATGCACCCAAATTACAGAAATCCAGAATATCCCTTTGGAGTAAAAACACATTAAAATTGGTTAAATGCAGTACACTTGCCCTAGTCTAAAACAGTCCCTAAACTCAATAGGCTCTCAGTACAATTCATGCATATTAGTAGCCCTTTGTTCCTTGAAGCCTTTCTTCAGCAAATTTCTGATCTCCTTGATCTGATTGCCTCCAGGATGGCTATATTTTGACATAGACTCCCCTTGTCAGTCATATGCCCCACCCCAGTAGGTCACAGGAAGATATGAATCCCCCAGACTGAGATGTTACTTTTCTCATATATGCAGTGATAATTATGCTTCAGGGTATTTGCTAGGACTCGCTGTTGCAAGATGCAGCAAGACACGCAAGTAATGCATATATTCCCAGAAAGTGAAATTCCATTCCTTCACAGCATCAATGCATGCTATAATTACATTCTTCCAACTTGATTCCTGCTAGTTTCCAGAGGGAGCTTAATTGGTTTCAGGGGAGAGCTTAAAGCCTTCCTTAGGCCGTATTTGGTTCAAAGACTACATATTGCCAGACCATATTGCAAGAAGAGGAAAGGTCAGGAGAAATTACTCGCTTTTAAACTTTAAAGAAGGCATCGTGCACTATAGCGCACAGCTTCCTGAAAACTTCCAAAACTTAGAAGGAAAGAAACAGAAAAAAGAAAAGGAGCTCCCGCTCTGAAAGGCGCCTTTCTTTTCTTGGGAAGCAATGCCTGAAAAGGTGTGCAGTTCTGTCCAAGCAGGTGGATAATGATAGTGATTATTCACAGTGCAGTCCCATCCATGTCTACTCAAAAATGAGTCTCATTGCGTTTAATGGAACTTACTCCCTGGTAAGTGTGCTTGGATTGCAACCTTGGTCTCAGCAGGACTTAGTTACTTTTGAGTAGACATATATAATGTTGCACTGTAAATTGCTTTTTTAAGGGAAGAATCATATTTTTAATGTACCTTGGAAAAGAAACTCAATTGGAGCAGTAAAAAGCAGTTTCCTTTCATTTGCTGAGTGCTTTGTTTTCTTTTAGCTTTCATTTTCATGCAAGTTTTTTCTTGATCTCCTCTAAGCCAACACTACCCAACTTCTTGACGTCTACAAATTTTTTCCTTGAACTTTCTATTTTCCTTTTCATTAAGACTGTTTCTGTTGAACTGTGTTCTTTATGTTTTACAATACATTACATCCATGTTGGCAGCCCTCCACTTTTGGAGAGGAAACAGTGGAAGGATATTGCCTACATTTATCCAATGGATTGAAAAGCAAAAATCTGGCCCCTTTCTTCTGCCCCCAAATATCTCAAGTTCAGTGTTCTAGTGCAGCCTTTCCTAACCTTTGGGTCCCCAGATGTTGATGGACTACATTCCCCACCATTCCTTACCACTGGCCATGCTGGCTGGGGCTGATGGGAGTTGTAGTCCAACAACATCTGGAGACCCAAAGGTTGGGAAAGGCTGTTCTAGTGGTAGGTTAGTAATCAGGCATCTCATGATTTCCATTCATATATATGTATTCATAGTCTTAACTTTCAGTTAGGCTGCTTTCAGACATGTGGCTTATTGCATTAGTGTAACGGATTAAAATGGTAGTGCTTCTAACCCAATTTCTAAAATTCCTTTCTTACTTGTGTTAAGGAACAGCAGCTTTTTCAGCCGATATACCGGCATTTTGTGCAAATTTCTTTCATACGGTTGCAATGAACCTCATCTTGTTTTCATCCGTCACCTGTTGTACACATGCACACTGTGTTTCCCATTGTGTGGGAGGTCTACAATCTCATCCTGTTGCCATGCAACCCCTCTTCCTTTAGCATCTCACTTTTTTTTTTTTAGTTGTATAAACACAGAAGTGTAGGGGGGAAATGCTGCTGCTACCTGCGCCTAAGCCGGAATACCGGTACAATTTTTGTCAGGCAAACAAACCCGCATGCCTAGGGAGCAGGAGTGCACTGTATGCTGGGATTATTTATTTATTTATGCCTGTCATGTGAGCAGCTGCAGCTAGCGAAAAACTCCTGCCATTTTCTGGGTTCTCAAGCTTGCAAACATATTATTTCTGGTTTTATTTATCACAAAAACTAGCCCTAAACTTGCACTATATTCCACAAGATTTCTGGAACTAGCTTGTATGTCGTGTGAGAGATCAAATATAATGCACATGTTACCAGGTAAGAAATAGTCAGAATAACTAATAAAGTGCAGTGTGAAAGCAGTCATAGTCTGTCACATATCGTAAGGGAAATATTTTTAAAGTTAGATAATTTTTAATTGCTCAGTTTAGCATTGATTCGGACATGCTCCACTCCTATTTTGAGTACGCTCAGTTTGACAAAAGAATCTCATTTATAATGGCAGAAATCCCTACCTACATCCTGTGACTAGTATGTGTGTCACAAAAATCAAGTCAGCTGCATACTGTGATTAGCATGTATGTCACAAAGATAAAGTTGGAAGGACTTTAGCATTAACTAACCCTATGGTCTTTGGATTCTTCTATATGGAAGATTCCATCTCTGAGGAGTAAACACTTGTGTGCTTGGTTGATTCTACTGTATAGATTTTTGTTCAGCTTTCTCTATCCTTTTGAAGTCTGTAGGCTCTTTCTGCAGCTTTGATGACAGATTAGTCCCAAGACAGTGATATGACAATTTGTTTATGCTTTTCAACAATCTATGTTTTCATATATACTTGTGGTTTTTTTATTTTGTTAATAGGGGTTTCCACCCCTGTGCACTTTGCACACCATCTCCAGCGCCTAGCCCCAGGAACAGGAATGTCGGAGAACCCCCCTTGCCATATGTCCAAGTACCACCATGTGGTGTGCTGGGGCACGTGTGTTCCTCGGGCTTCTTACCTAGCCTCACCCACCTGCCTTGCCTATTCCTCTGCAGCTTGCCCAAACTGCTCACCTCATCCCCCAGCTGGTGCCTAGCCCATCCTCCCACCACTTCACCTAGCCTTGTCTGTCGGCCTTCCTCCCTATCTTGCCGGCTTGCTGCTGCTGCAATGATCCCACAGCATTTAGAAGGTTGTCATCATGTGATTATAGCATGATGGCAGCCTGAGAAAAACATAACATGCATGAAAGTCTCCACATTTCTTTTAAAACAGATATTTGTAGGATAACTGCAGGTGTCTTTGCTACTATTGCTTGAAATTATTATATGGGATGTGTTCTTAATGTTTCCTAGATATGTTTGTTTTATGGAGTTACATCACTTTTGTTAGCTACTTCAGGCTTATTTTAAAAAAGAAGGAAATGTGGACTATATGTATTAATGCAAAATGGTAATTTTTCAAATTTACTTTGCCAGTCATACTAAAGATTTCATACTTTCCTATTTTTGATGGTTTTAAGAAAATTTAACTAAATCTAAGTGATCTTAATCAAAATCAGAATCTTCTGTCAAGAGTATGCGTTTTTAGCCATTGTCCTTGTTTCGTTCTAATTGTGCCATTTTTTGTACCTTACAATCATGTTCAGTGCATTTCTTTTGCAGTAGTGGTAAGTTGAAGCTGATAGGAGTTGTAGTCCAAAGGATCTGGAGGCACCAGGTTGGCAAAAGCTGCACTTGGTTTTGTTATACTCACTGTGGTTCATTCTTAATTTGAAAGGTGATATTGTATTAACCCATTCACTTCTTAACCCATTTTACTTCTGTACATAGTCTACCTACCTGATATAAATAGTCTACCTACTCCCAAAGACTACACCATATCTCCAATATGCTCTGGCTTTTATGAGCCATTCATCATCTTACTATGCCAATATGTACCTGGCAGAATTCAATGTGCAGCATGGATTGAGACCAGCCAGATTGAAAGTATGAGCAGACCAAAGAAGCTAAATAGTCTGACCAGCTTGTTTTTGGCTTCATTTAAAAGACGATTCTGTTGCCATGGCACTCCTCTTTTCACTGAGCTCTTTTTTAATGGAGTCTTAGAATGGAAGACTAAATTCAGCTGTTACACAAAGTAGCAATTATTCTTCACAAACAGGGAACTTCAGGTCCTGGACCTGTGCCACAGGGCTTTTGTCACAAAGCTAACAGATCAAGACCCTTGACATTCATTCCGTGTTGTGAAGTACAGATGGGTTTTTTCCCCTAAATGTTTTATTTGCCTACTGTGCTATTTCAAAATATGTAAACAATCCCATTCCCTGTTTATCTGAGAAATATGTCTTTGGTTCCCAGGCACTGAAACGTTGATTTTTTTTATAAAGGAGGTAGGATAGCAATGCTATGGGTCTATGTATAAGTTATTGTTTGTGTTCCAGACTTTCTGGTTTGTGCTGCCATTATAATTTTGGTTGTCTTGGTCTATGGACTTGGAGTGAACAATGGATTTAAGTCTATAACAAAGCATGTGTTAAAGTAGTGAGAACAACAAAGAATGTTGTGGCATGTTAAATACTAACAAATAAGCTGTTATAGTTGTTGTTAAAAACTAACAATATTATTATTATTAATTTAGATTTTAGTTGCTTGTTACACAGAGGTCTCCATGTGACTTACAACATATTTAAAAACAAACATTATCAATGCATTATAATAACACATTCATACAAAAACACATGCAATTTATAGAAAATACACACACCAATAACAGCTGAAAGAAGCTGTGGCAGCACACTTAGAGCAAAAACATATAGTCCATCAAAAGCCTGGTGGGAAAGGTAATATTTTACCTAGCGCGTAAAAGATGGCAGCGAAGGTGCCAGGCAGACCTCACTGGGGAGTACATTCTACCAGTGGGGATCCACAACTGAAAAGACAAAGGTTTTCATGGAATACAGTCTACTTTATCCAATTCAAGTCCACAAAAGCTTCTCCAAAATTGGTTAGTTTTTAAAGTGCCACAAGGCTCCTTTGTTTTTGCCATAACAGATGAACACTGCTACCCCTCTGGAAATTGCTATAGTAGTCATGTTTGTAACTTTATTTTTTATTTGATCTTTGTTCCCCTTCTCATTAGCCTTTTTCCTTTGAGCTGTTTACTCTGGGAAAATAAATGTAAGATTTAAACTCAGTCCTGAGAAAATTAAACATACTTAAGACCCATATGAATCAAAGGGATTTAAATGTAATTACATCCTGAATCCCATTGATTCCAATGGGAGTAGGTATGATTATCTGGATTGTTACTTATTAGTTGAATGGTAGCAATTATTTTGTAGTTCAAGAGATGAGACATTTTTCTATATGAGTGCAGCTTGATAATACAATTGTACCTTTGTCTAGAGAAACAAATGAAATCTGCAATTATCTCCTCCCCTGAACGATGGTGGTCCCCTTCCTCCTGCAGACACTGTGTCTCCCTTATTCATTTCAGTGGACTTTTTCAGTTGTATTATTTCAGTATTATGGGATAGTCTATTAGTTTCTTAGTGGTAAAACAAACAAAAAAGATATTTTTGTACTTTATGGAAAGTTGAATCCATCTATACTTGCATTTTCTGCTACAGGAATAGCTAACCGCCAGTCCCCCAAATAAATTTTCCTGACGCCCAAGACTCCACATGTTTTGGTGGCAGGCAGCAAAAGGAGGGGAAAAATAAAATAGACTTGGTGTTTGTGTGGACAAAGAGGTTCGAACCTCTTTGCTCAGTGCAGTGCCCTGATGGGGATGCAAATCACCGACTCATCAGCTGATCTGCACGGGGCTGTGTGAAAGAGTGGAGTGTCCACACCCACTTTTGGCTACATACCACACTGGTATGTAGCTCCCAGAGAGTTGACCAAAGGTCAGTTTGGCCCCTATTCTATTACGATCTCTAGATTGAAAGTGCTATCAGCCCAGAAAATCTTTTGATATTGCTAACTTGCACTAGCGGTATTGAAAAATATTTCTATAGTTGTTACAAGGAAAATAATTTGCATATTTATGTACAGGAGATTATTGTTCAGAACTGAATGCACAGCCTTAATAAGAAGTTAGTAAGCAAACTTACTAACTGAAGCGGACTGAAGTGGCTTTGCAAAATGTAAGTTACTTGGGATTCTTTTATGGGTGCCCTGCCTGAAATTGTACAATTCACTCTTCTTGTTAATCTTTTTAGAGCCTATGGAAGCATAGCTTTGATGCTGCTAGGTTAATTTTTTTTCAGCAAAATGGCTCACAAGAATTATTACTGTGCCCTAATAAAAATGGCAAATAGTCCTGCAGTACCTTAAGGATTAACATATTTATTGTGAAATAAGGTTTCATAGGCGCAGCCTATTTCATCAGATGCTACTTCATTCAGTTACTACTATATTGGCAGCAAACGTCTACATTAATTTTTACTGTGTTCATTTTAAAAATAGTTTCATGGTACAAACATACTGTAACCTTCCTGATGTTTCAGACTTTATAGGAGATTTGGTATAAGACACCACTAGATACTGATATTTGATTTGATCCTAAGTACCGTCAGCAGAATCAGGCTTTCCTACCCCCTCTGACTACAGTCTCCTGCACCCTTCTAAAGCTGCTCTTGAGGATCAGGGAGCCCTCTGAAACTGAGAGATAGCGTCTCCATGCTATTTTGGCCCATTTCTCCATCCTTATTGAGCTCTCCATGCTCCATCCTATGCAATTCCAGAAGGTCCCCCTACACCCAAGAGTGGCTTTTTGGTGTTGCAGTTGGGAGGAAGAGGTGGTAATGTCACTTTCTACAAGTTTCCTACCACTCATGCTTCTCAAAATCCATTGTCTTTGAGCATAAAATCACCAAGAATCCAATGGCACCATAAAGATCAACAAAGGCTACAACGAACTTCATCAGATTCTTTTTTAATGTTTTGTATGCTCTTAATCTAGGCACCAGATCTATATTTCTGAACTAAAACCTCCCAATTGTGCTATGAAGTTAAATTATGTACAGTTGTGTGCATTTACTTAGGTTTCATAGAATCATAGAGTTGGAAGGGGCCTTGTAGGCCATCGAGTCCAACCCCCTGCTCACAGCAGGAAATCCACAGCTAGAGCATCTCCCGCAGATAGCTGTCCAGCCTCTGCTTGAAGACATCCAGCGAAGGGGATCCCACCACCTCCCTAGGCAGTCGGTTCCATTGCCGAACTGCCCTTACTGTCAAGAAGTTCCTTCTAATGTCCAATCTGAATTTACACTCCTGCAACTTAAAACCATTAGACCTAGTCCTACCCTCTGGGGCAGCAGAGAACAAATCTGTACCCTCCTCTATGTGACAGCCCTTCAGGTACTTAAAGAGTGCAATCATGTCACCCCTCAGCCTTCTCTTCACCAGACTGAACATGCCAAGTTCCTTCAACCTTTCCTCATAAGACTTGTTCTCCATACCGGCTATCATCCTCGTCGCCCTCTTCTGAACCCGCTCTAACTTGTCTATATCTTTCTTAAAATGAGGCGCCCAGAACTGAACGCAGTATTCCAGATGAGGCCTGACCAATGCAGAATATAGTGGGACTATTACTTCCCTCGACCTGGAAACTATAGCTCTGTTTATGCAGCCCAAAACCACGTTTGCCTTTTTTGCCGCAGCATCACACTGCTGGGTCATGTTCAACTTACGATCCACTACAATTCCAAGGTCCTTCTCACATGCACTACTGCTAAGCCGGGTATTTCCCATCCTGTACCCGTGCATTTTGTTTTTGTAGCCTAAATGCAGAATCCTGCATTTGTCTTTATTGAATGTCATTTTATTAATTTCAGCCCAATTTTCTAGTCTATCCAGGTCCCTTTGGATTTTATTCCAGTCTTCCATTGTGTTAGCTATCCCTCCCAGTTTCGTATCATCCGCAAACTTCATAAGGCTTCCCTCCACCCCATCATCTAAGTCATTGATAAAAATGTTGAAGAGTATCAGCCCCAGGACAGAACCCTGTGGCACTCCACTCGAGACCTCCTTCCAGTCCGAAGCAGAGCCACCGACGACCACTCTTTGAGTACGATTTTCCAACCAGTTGTGAATCCACTTGACAGTATTTCCATGTAGTCCGCATTTGACTAGTTTGCTAATCAAAAGGTCGTGGGGGACTTTGTCAAACGCCTTGCTGAAATCTAGATAGATGACATCTACAGCATTTCCACCATCTACTAAGCTAGTGACCCGATCAAAAAAAGAGATGAGATTAGTTTGACAGGATTTTTTCTTGACGAAGCCATGCTGGCTCCTTCTAATCACAGCATTGTCATCTAGATAGTTGCCAATGGACTCTTATTATCCGTTCTAATATCTTTCCCGGTATTGAGGTCAGGCTGACCGGCTTGTAATTCCCCGGATCTTCTTTTTTACCCTTTTTAAAGAGCGGGACGACGTTTGCTCGTCTCCAATCCTCCGGCACCTCTCCCATTCTCCAGGATTTCTCAAAGATGATGGCAAGAGGTTCCGAGAGTACATCCGCAAGTTCCTTCAATACTCTGGGATGCAGTTCATGAGGCCCTGGAGATTTGAACTCATTTAGGTTAACTAGGTATTTCCTGACTATCTCCTTATCAATCTCGAACTGCAGTCCCGACCCCTTATTGAGATTGGTACCGATGCAAGGTTACACACTGTTCCCTTTTTGGGAGAAAACGGAGGCAAAATAGGTGTTGAGCAGTTCTGCTTTTTCCTCGTTATCTGTCAACATTTTGCCATCTTCATTGAGCAGCAGTCCCACCGTTTCCTTGGTCTTTCTCTTGCTTCGAACATATCTGAAAAAACCCTTTTTGTTGTTCCTCGCTTCCCTCGCCAGCCTCAGCTCATTCTGGGTTTTAGCTTTCCTTACGCTATTCCTGCAAGCCCGAGCCGCTCGTCGGTACTCTTCCTTGGTGATGCGTCCTTCTTTCCATTCTTTATACATGCTCTTTTTTACTTTTACCTCCTCCACCAGTCTTCCGTGTAGCCACATTGGCTTTTTCCAACGTCTTCCATTTTTCTTCCTCTTTGGAATTGTTTGCGATTGCGCTTTTTGTAATACGTTCTTCATGAACTCCCACGCTTCTTGGGCTCCTTTTTTCTTTAGTCTATCTAGCCACGGGATCCTACCCATCATTTCCCTGAGCTTGCTAAAATCAGCTTTCCTAAAATCCAAGGTCCATGTTTGACTATCTTCTTCTTTGGCTTTCCCCAGAATCCCGAATTCCAGCATTACGTGGTCACTTTCCCCCAAGGTACCGACCGCTTTAATTCCCGTGACCAATTCGTCCCTGTTAGTTAAGATCAGGTCCAGGATTGCTGATCCCCTTGTTGCTTCTACTTTTTGAAAGAGGAAATTATCAGCAAGGCCCATCAGGAATTTGTTGGAGGCTTTGTGCTTCACAGAGTTTGTCTCCCAGCAGATATCCGGGTAGTTGAAGTCCCCCATCACTACTACTTCTTGCCTCCTTGAGATTTCAGAGATTTGTTTGAGAAAGGCCTCATCTACCACCTCTTCTTGGCCAGGGGGTCTGTAGTAGACACCTACTACCATTTCTCATAGATTCCAAAAATCCCAAAACTATAAGAACAAAGTCAAAATTTGGTGCATAAATCTTAGTCTGAATAATTCTCTTCAGTAGATACTAAGGACTTTTTCAGTTTTAAAAAAAAGCAAATGGATTGAAATGTGTTCAGTTCCCAAATAATTATTGGAAATCTACAAATTCTTTATGCAGAATAACTTCACATACTGCTAATGTCTACTAAGAATGCTAGTATGGGATGATTTTTTGAAATAGTTAAAAGAATGATGAAATCAATTTTTTTTAAAGCAAAATATGATTTTTCAGACTACCGAAAAGTTTCACACATTCCTTTCATTTGCATATTCAGTTTGTTATTCAGTAACCAAGGGTGCAATCCAACTTGTATTTACACTGGACTGAGAGGAGTTGGATGTGGTGGACCTTTACTGAACCGGCAGGGTCCCGGCTCCATCAGAAGAAGCCCATTGCCCCAGCTCAGCCTCAGCAGATGTGGTGCCAGCGGAAACCAGTGTAAAGCCAAAAAAGGGGCTTTCCAGGGGCTTGTCGGAGGAGTCAAGGGGGGACTTATGTGACATCCAACTCCCATTCAGAGAGCTCCTGAGGGTCCTGATCCAGGCCAAAGTAACACTGAGAAAAAGGTCGGTCTAAGAAAATTATTACAATGGAAATCAGTGGGGAATGCAGCTCCCAGCTGAGCTGACATTCCGCCAGCCGGGTGGCTACCAAACAGCAAATGGGTGCCATGGAGCTTCCCGCTGGTCCTCCTCCGCTGGCACCACTTCCGCCAGTTTCTCCTGACTTGGATTGCTCTGTAAATCCTTGAGGAATGTAGGTCATTGATCTTCAGAGGTTTAAATAGATTTGGAAGGTGTTTGTTTCAGTTTTGTGTTAGTCCTTATGGTAAGAAGTTTAACTGGGAAAAACCTTTCTTAACCATTTCAGTTAAGAAGATAATTATATAGGTTTTTAAAATTAGGTTCAAAGATTGTGCAAGGTATTTTCCATAGAATAATGGAATATACACTTTTTGACAGAAATATTTTGAAGTACCTTTGGCCAAGTTAAAGTTTAGGATAAGATTTCTAATTTAAACTTTTCACCCAGTCTCCTACCTTCCTTATTCCTTCCTTTTTTTTTTAACCAATTTGCATTCTGATTACAGAATGCTTACACAGCAACAGCCATAAACGGGACAAATTTTTGGACCTCAGCAAAAGATGCTGTCATTATTTTATCAAAGAATTCAACTAAGACCATGGCAATCAACTGCTTCAGTGACTTTATCATCTTTTTAGGAAAGGTAAAACCCTATCATTATGTCCTTGATTATCAATTGAAACTATAGCCTTGTCAGTATATTGTATGCATTCAAAATTCTCAAAGCTAAATTCTTCTGTCATGGTAATTAATATTCCTTTTTACGTGAAACCACCAGAAGTCAGTATAAAATATTTAAGTAAACTAATATTCAAGGGTGATATTTAGAGAAGTAAGATTGAGATTTTTCTTCAAGCAACAGGGAAGTACTGTTTGGGTTGGGTTGTCATAATGTCAAGTTGGCATTACATGAGTTATCCATTGCTCTCCCCTCTCACCCTCCTTGACTTCCTTTTTTGCATCAAATCATAGTTTGATTTTGCAGCCAAATTGGCTAGACTATGCTTTAAACAAACCATGGTTTGATTGTGGTTTCCAATTCTGGTTTATCCTTTATAGGCAAACTATGGTTTTCCCTTGAGAGTAAGATGTCCTCCAGTGGAATGTGGCCTTCCAGTGCTTGAAGGCAGGAATTTTGTTGCTTCAAAGGTTTTTGCTGGGTAGCCTCCTCTGAAACCTCAGTTCATTCCTACCTTTGTTTGAGAGCAGACACTGGATCCCACAATCTTTCTGTCTCTTATGCGCAGGCCTGTTCATTTTGTGTGTGTGTGTGTGTGTTTTCTTGTTGGGGTATATTGTATTTACCTGAAGATAATGGATAACAATCCTAATAGGGATGATGCCTCCTACTGGAAGGAACAGGGGAAGGTCCACTAAAGCATTTTACCTCCTCTCTGGGGGGGAGGGAGTCATCCTTCTCACCAAACTGCCCCTGCCTGTGGTTATTGACAGTTGGATCCTCTTATTTTCTCTTGAGTATTTGCCTTTTCTTGGTCTAGTGCCTTACGAATTTTTGTCCATTTTGGAGCTGGTTTTCTGTCATAAAGCTTGCTTTTCTGTGAGACTTGTTAATATTCCAGTAGCTTCATTGTTGGGCTCTGCGTGTATCCTAAAGATGCAGATGTCCAGCTTACATCTGAATGTAAGCTAGATTTGAATCTGCACCAGGAACATGAATCCACTTCAGTGTGCCTCTTCTCATGTTTGCTTGTGTATCTCTCCTGTGGCATGAAGTTCAGCCAGTTTTTCACTTGCTGCTGGTCCCCAAAGGTGGAGGTGATAGATACCCTGCAGTCTCTGTCTACTATATGTATTCCTGCCAACTCTACTGCTCTCTCACATGTTGAAGAAAGTAAGGAGGAGAGAGTGACTGGTCTTCCTACTGATGTTGTGGATATTCTGGCATCTGGATGTCATTCTGTGCTATGTCTGTATCAATCTGCTTGGTCGGTGTTCATCTCCTGCTGTCCATAGTCTGTCAATGGAAAACCAGAATCTCCAAGTTTCTCTTGTTTTTCCAGAATGGACTTAAATTGGGGTTATGACTGAACACCCTAAGAAGTCTTCAGCTCTGTCATCAGTATTATCAACATCTCCAGACAAGCCTTTAAGGACACTCTCACTATTGAAATGCTTCCTTTGAGATACGGCCCTGAGTACTCCTTCTGTGTAAGACTGTTTCTGGATGTGAGGGCTACACAAACTCTGACCGCCTACAGTGTCTTCCATTTGAGCCAGTAAAGTCCCATGTCTCTGAGAATATTATCATTATAAGTATAGTTTCTTGTAGCCATTAATGCTGCCAGGAGAGTTAGTGTGCTCAATACCTTGTCCTTAGACAAGAACCTCTGTATTTTTCATTATGATAGTTGCATTTCATATGGGCCTTTCCTTTATACCAAAAGTCAATTCTCAATTTCATAGACGATAACAGGAGCTAGTGCTACCAACCTTTTGTCCTTCTCAACATCCATATGAACTTGCGAGGCACTCTCTCAACGTTCATAGGACTCTGAAAGTTTATATTTCATGTACCAAGACCTTTAGACTGCCATATTCATTGTTTGTTTTCTTCCATACTAATTCTCTTGGGAGAAGGGTATCTAACATCATTCTATCTCATTGGATCAAGGCATGCATTAGACTGGCTTATGCAGTATTGTGTTTGCCCCTACTGATAAAACTTACAGTGCATTCTACAAGATTGATAGCTACATCAGCAGCCTTTTTCTTAAATGCTTCTCTGCATGAAGTCTGTTGCACAGCAACAAGTCCCAACACTTTCACAAAAGTACAAAATTGATATTTATGCCTCTACAGAGGCTGCCTTCAGGAGACGGATCCTGCAACATGTATTTCTAGGGTTGCCAGGTCCATGGCCTGAGACTGATCCTGTATCTTTGGGAGAAGGTTGTGAGGCGTCCTTCCCTGGCTCTCCCTGTCAGGTTCCTACCTGCGCGTGGCTACTGCCTGTCACTAGGCACCACCAGGGACTCCACCAGTCTGGACCGCTCTCTCTTATGGTTTCTCTCCCCGCTCTAGCACAGATCTCAACAGATCCCCCTGCTAGGCAACCACCAGTAACGTCCCAATACTAGTATTCCCAGAGACTCTGAATACTGATATTGTTATTCTCTTCACCGCTGCCACCATTTGTTACAGTTCCCCTTCAGCCTTGGTCATTACCTTACCCTCCCTTCTGGTCTGTGAAACCCCAGCCAAGGATCAGGCCTTTGGTAAACCAAATTAAGTATTTATTACAGATAACAAAGCTAACAAGATTAACAAGATTTCTTCTTAAGGCACATAAGCATATGGTTTTACTCAATACTAATCCGAACTCCACCTCCCTCCTGGCAAACAACTCTCTAAACCCCACCAAGCAACCCACTCAGTTCTCTTCTCCCCCCCCAGATTCCACTCTCACTCTTCCTTTTATACGTTCAGCCATTTTAATCACTCAGCCAATCATCTCGCATTCTACTGCCCATTCACTCCCCCTCTTTCACTCCACTTACCATGTATCTTCTAAACAACAACACTTACCATATATACATTAATATAGGAACATCACATTTCCCCACCCCCTTAAACAACTGCAGAGTATTATTCCTGTTCCAGGATTTATACGTCGCGTTAACAAATAAAAGTCTCTATGGGGAAAATGTCTTTCTTTGTTCCTCTGTCTGGTCACGTCACTGCAGTCCCAGCCACTTGCCTGGAAAGTCCATTGGCCAGTACATTGTCCTTGCCTTTGATGAACTGGAAGTCCACCTGATAGTCCTGTAGGGCCCAGGACCACCTCTGCAGCATAGTGTTATGGTTTTTCATAGTCTGCAACCATAACAAGGCCCGATGATCTGTAGTCACTGTGAATCTTCGTCCCCACACGTATGGGCGCAACTTGTTCAGTCCCCACACGACCGCTAGGCACTCCTTCTGGACCGATGAATAGTTTTTCTCCCTCGGCGTCAGCTTGCGACTCAGGTACGCCACTGGATGTCTGGTGCCTTCTCTCTCCTGTAGCAAGACGACTCCCAGCGCGAGGTCCGACGCATCTGTAGCCACGATGAATGGTTTCTCATAGTCTGGTGCTATTAATATGGGTCCTTGGCACAAGGCTTGCTTCAGTAGATCAAAAGCCTTCTGACATTCATCCGTCCATACCACACGCTCAGAACACTTCTTCTTTGTTAATTCATGCAAGGGGGTTGCTATTTCCCCAAAATTTCTCACAAACTTCCTATAAAATCCAGCCACACCCAGAAATGCCCTTACTTGTTTTTTGGTTAAGGGGATCGGCCACGCTTGTATTGCCTCCACCTTGCTCCATAAGGGGGTGATTTTCCCACTCCCCACCTTATGTCCTAAATAGATTACTTCCTTTAGTCCAAACTGGCATTTCTTAGCTTTTATTGTGAGGCCTGCTTTTCTTAAGGCCTCCAATACTGTTGTCAGGTGTTGGACATGCTCAGGCACCGACTTGCTAAAAATGGCCACGTCATCGATATAGGCCACTGCAAAATCTGACATGCCTCGCAACACAGTATTGATTCGCCTCTGAAATGAACTTGGTGAGTTCCTTAGTCCCATGGGTAAGGTCACAAACTCATATAACCCATCTGGTGTACTGAAGGCAGTTTTGGCTCTGGATTGCTCGTCTAGTTCCATTTGCCAAAATCCTTTACAGAGATCTAGTGTAGAGATAATGGTTGCTGCCCCCAATAACTCTAACATTGCGTCTACCCTAGGCATAGGATATACATCTGGGACCGTGATTTTATTGATTAGCCAATAATCAATGCAAAACCTTGTCGTTCCATCTTTTTTCGGAACCAGGACAATACTTGAGGCCCAGGGACTGATGGATTCCCTGATCACTCCTAATTCCAGCATATCTTCCACCTCCTTTTTGATCTCATTCAAAACTTTCCCATTCACACGGTATGGAACAGATCTGATTGGGGCATGATCTCCAGTATCAATGGAATGTATAACTATACTGGTTCGGCCAGGTTTGTTGCTAAAGAGATTCCTATAGGTTTTCAAAACTCTCAGAATCTCCTCTTTTACTTCCTCCTTCACCTCCTCTGACCATTCCACTTGATCTACCCCTCCTTTGTCTTTGCTTTCCTGTACCAAATCTGGAAGTTCAGGCCCACTTCCCTCAGGGAATAAGGTAACTTGCAACACCTGTGCATCCCTGGTATGGTAAGGCTTCAACATATTTACATGAACCACTTTGCTTTTGTTTAATTGGTCTGTGGTAATTACATACGTCACTGTGTCAAGCCTTTCTCTGATGGTATATGGTCCTTCCCAGTTAGCCTGTAATTTGTCATGTTTCCTGGGTATGAACGCCATAACCATATCTCCCACATCATACACACGTTCCCTGGCTGTTCTGTCATACCAGTAATGTTGCTTCTCCTGTGCTTGACTCAAATTCTTTTCCACCACCTCCATCATTGATGTTAATTTATTGCGGAATTCCAATACAAAATCTACTACAGATGTTTTGTACTCTCCCAGGGTTCCTTCCCATGAATTTTTTAATAGTTCCAAAGGTTCCCTCACTTTTCTAGTGAACATGAGTTCAAAGGGTGAGAAGCCTGTTGACTCCTGAGGGACTTCTCTGTATGCAAATAAGAAGCATCCCAACCGTTCATCCCAGTCTTGTGGGTGATCTTGAACATAGCTTCTGATCATGCCCTTCAAAACGCCATTGAATCTCTCTGTTAACCCATTAGTGGCAGGATGGTAAGTAGTGGTCTTTAGATGTTTTAGACCACAACATTTCCACATACATTGCATCACGTCTCCCATGAATACACTGCCTTGATCTGTCAGCACTTCATGAGGGAAACCCAGCCTCATAAAGATTTTTAATAAAGCCTCTGCCACTACAGGGGCTTCCACAGATCTCAGTGCTTCTGCGTCTGGGTACCTGGTGGCAAAATCCACCACCACCAATAGATATTTCTTGCCATGCCTTGTGGGTTTGGAAAAAGGGCCCACCAAATCTATTCCCACTCTATAAAAGGGTTGTCCAATTATAGGAAGGGGCTTTAAGGGTGCCTTAGTCTTTACTCCACTTTTTCCCACCTTTTGGCATATTCCACAAGATAGACAATGTTGTTTTACATCTTTGGAGATGTTTGGCCAATAATAGTGTGCAGCCAATCTCCTCTTGGTCTTTTTTATTCCCAGATGTCCTGCACATGGGACATCGTGGGCTACCTCTAGCAATCTGGTTCTGTATTTGCTAGGTACTATTAACTGCTTCACTGGTTCACATTCATCCTTTCTCTCAGCAGGCATCCACAGTCTATATAAAATCCCATTCTCACACACAACTTGATTCCTCAGTTTGTCAGTGAAAGGAATCTGTTGGGTCAGAGCTTGTTCCTTTATCTGCTTCAAACTTATATCTTTTTGTAGCTCTTCCCTGAATTGATCTGCCTCATCATTATCAGAGACCACTTGATACAGTTTGTCTCCTTCAGCAGGCCTGCTAGTGGTTGCTATGGTGACCTGAGGCTGGTTAACAGATTCCACCCTGTTTGTTTCAGCCCCCCTTAATATGGCTTCTTTTTCTCTGCCAATTTGCTGTCTGGTCACTACATAGATCTTTCCTTGGGCACCCATTACATCCCTTCCCAGTATTACTGGTTCTTGTTGCTGGGCATTAATGCCTACTTTATATCGGCCCTCTCGGCCTCTCCAAGTCATATCCACCAGGGCCACAGGCAAACTTTCTGGTTGACCCCTCACGCCTTGGATAGTCACAGTTTCCTGAGGTAATATTACCTCAGATTTTATTAAATCTGGCCTCAGTAATGTCTGAGCGGCACCAGTATCAAGCAATGCCCAATAATTTGCCCCTTGTACACTCAATTCCTCTCTCAGACTTGAATCAAGGTCTGTTACTTCTGTCCAGTTTATCTGGCAAAACTGAACCTTTTTCGCTGTTTCTAAAGCGTTGGGCTCTGTTTTCACTGCCCTTGTCTGAGCAGGATTACTAATGGGGTTGGCAACCTCACATTGAAAACGTAGGTGCCCCGGTCTACCACATTTGTAGCATAATTTCTCCTCACTTTTAGGGTACACAGATCCACTCTGGGGTGTCCTGTGCCCTTCAGATTTTACTGGAGGACTCACTCGCTGTGATACCACATCCCCTCTGCCAGCGTTATATGGTCTGGGTTTAAAATCTCTTGATGTTTTCCCCACCCAGCCAGTTCTGTTGGAGGCGAAGTGATCCGCCATCTCTGCGGCCTCCTGCACCGATGTAGGGGAACGGTCTTTGACCAGGAGCCTTATTTCTGGTGGTAACTGATGGTATAATTGATCCAATATCATGAGGTTTTTCACCTCCTCCACAGACTGAGCTTTTGCACTTGTCAGCCATTTCCCAAATATGTCCATCAGTTTTGCCCCCAGCTCCACAAAAGACCTCCCTGTCTGTATCTGGCAGTTTCTGAAAAGCTTTCTAAAATAATCAGGCCCCAGTCTGAATCTTTTAAACACTGCTTCTTTGAATTCAGCATAGGTGACGGGCCTGTCTGAGGGGAAATATTGGTATACCTCAGCCAATTCCCCTTTAATCAGGTTTGATAAATACTGCATGTATTTATCTTCAGGTAGCCCCCACAACTGAGCTGCTTTTTCAAAGGTGCTGAGGTAAATTTGAGGATCTTGACCAGGCTCATAGACAGCAAAGTCCTTTGGAGTAATTTTTATTTTTGCTCCATCTCTGTCCTTTCTTGTTTCATCAGAATGAAACTTCTCTCTTTCAAATTTTAACTTTTCTACTTGTAATTCGGCATCCACTGCTCGTTGCTTCTCCCTCTCCTCAAATCCCAATCTCATTCTCTCAATTTCCAACTCCCTCTGTTTTTCTTTTTCTGCTGTTTCAAAGACCCTCTGCTTGTCTTTTTCCTCAGCCTCCCTCCTCAATCTCTCAGCTTCCAACTCTCTCTGTTTTTCCTTCCCATCAGCTTCCATCCTCATTTTCTCAGTTTCCATCCTCAACTTTTCTCTCAAATACTCTATATAAGCGGGATTGCTTAAGTATCCTTCTGGGATCTCTTCCCTGACAGGTTGTTTTTGCTGGGCAGTTGCAAATCCTATAGGTGCTACCCTCAATTCATCTACCCCTTTACCCTCGTGAGGTAAATTGAATGTTATGCACTTCTCCACCAGCTCCTCTCTTTTCATTTTTATGTATTCAGCCATGGTGTTTGAGTTCACTCACTCTTTGCCACACACTCTTTGCCAGTCACTCTCACAAGTAATCTTGTTTTGTTATTTCTGTTTGCCACACAACTATTAGGGATTGTCTAGTATTCGTATCTCACTGCTACAGCCAACACCTGTGACGTAGTCTCCTTTGTAACCACGTGTCTTTGGGACTCTCTTTGGTTCGTATCTGGATTCTCTGTTGTTCGTATCCCGCCTTTACTGCCACCACATGTGATGCCCTTCCCTGGCTCTCCCTGTCAGGTTCCTACCTGCGCATGGCTACTGCCTGTCACTAGGCACCACCAGGGACTCCACCAGTCCGGACCGCTCTCTCTTATGGTTTCTCTCCCCGCTCTAGCACAGATCTCAACAGATCCCCCTGCTAGGCAACCACCAGTAACGTCCCAATACTAGTATTCCCAGAGACTCTGAATACTGGTATTGTTATTCTCTTCACCGCTGCCACCATTTGTTACAGTTCCCCTTCAGCCTTGGTCATTACCTTACCCTCCCTTCTGGTCTGTGAAACTCCAGCCAAGGATCAGGCCTTTGGTAAACCAAATTAAGTATTTATTACAGATAACAAAGCTAACAAGATTAACAAGATTTCTTCTTAAGGCACATAAGCATATGGTTTTACTCAATACTAATCCGAACTCCACCTCCCTCCTGGCAAACAACTCTCTAAACCCCACCAAGCAACCCACTCAGTTCTCTTCTCCCCCCCCAGATTCCACTCTCACTCTTCCTTTTATACGTTCAGCCATTTTAAACACTCAGCCAATCATCTCGCATTCTACTGCCCATTCACTCCCCCTCTTTCACTCCACTTACCATGTATCTTCTAAACAACAACACTTACCATATATACATTAATATAGGAACATCACAAAGGTCAGCCAAGTGCAGGTGTTCTTGCAACTCTGTAATGGGAAAAACCACGAGGTGGAATTCTCCCTCCCCCCTCCACAACTTTTAAAGATACAGAAGACCTCTTGCAGGCCGGGCCTGGCAACAAAGAGGTTTTCTGTATCTTTAAAAGTTGTGGAGGGGAGAGGGAGAATTCCACCTCATGGTTTTTCCCATTACAGAGTTGCAAGAACACCTGCACTTGGCTGACTCTCTCTTCTCCTAAAGATACAGGATCAGTCTCAGGCCAAGAACCTGGCAACCCTGTGTACTTCCCAGACAGCAGGCAGCTTGACAGTAGGCAGCTCTAATGGTCAGCTTAGAAACATCCCACTTGAGGAGACCTTACACTCAAAGAGACCATTTGTCTTACATGAAAGGAATTCTCACTTGAGTGTAAAAATGTCCTTAGACCCTCACCCTTTTCATCCATCACGCATGTCCAGAGATTACTTTGTTCATGCTGTTTGTATGTATGTTGTTTATGCTTTTTTGCATTTTTGGTGTGGGACTCTATAGCTTTGTCATGAACTCAAGCTTCAAAGGAGACAAGTAAAAACCTTTGAAGCAACAGCATTCCTGCCTTCAAGCATGAGGGGGAGCTAACATCCCACCTGAGGACAACTTTGCAGTCAGGTTAAAAAATACCTTTCAGGTAAGGCCAATCGAGCCTTTGTGCACATAGTAGTTTTTTCAGTTCTGATGTAGTAGCAAGCTATGGATTGCTGTGAAATCATAACTCAGAGGGAATCAGATCACACAAGGAGAGGGAGAAGATGTATATAAGCATGAGGCTTGTTCATGTAATATCAAACCTTGGTTTGGCATTATATCTGAACCACGCATTAGAAAGTGTGAATACTTTCCTCAAGTGGTTACTAGTCTTAATTTAAGACAATGTACAACTAAGAAGTAAAAAGAAAAGCAAAAACAGTAGTAGTCAATAGTGCTGTGAGCAGAGGGAATGCTTTAATTCAAACATATATGATCTTTTGAACGCAATTTCTAAATACATAAATGTTTTGGTTATGTTTGACAATAGCTTCTTCTGAAATATAGTGTCTACATTTGTTTTCATATAGGTGTTTGTGATATGTTTCACAGTTTTTGGGGGTTTGATGGCATTTAACTACCATCGTGAATTCCATGTTTGGGTAGTTCCACTGCTGCTGGTTACTTTTTTGGCTTATTTCATCGCCCACAACTTCTTATCAGTATTTCAAACAATAGTGGATGTCCTGTTCCTTTGCTTTGCTGTTGACATAGAAACAAATGATGGATCTCCAGAGAACCCGTACTTCATGGACAAAGAATTAATGGTAAGCAGTCACAAGGGCAAAACTTTAGCTCAGGGTAATTAAGAATATAACCTTGCTGGATCAGACCAAAGGTCCATCTAGACCTGCATCATGATTCACATGCTGGCCAACCAAATGCCATATTATCTTTCCTTTAATGCTACTTTTGGCTTTTTTATTATTCATGTGACAGGATAGAATTCAGTCGTGACAGAAATTTAGCAGTTAGGATAGTTCTTACTGTGTATATGCTACAAATTAATTCCTCACAGTCCTACTCTTGAGTTATGGTGCCCTGTTGTTACGTTTAAGCTTTTATGAACTGAATTAACTCGAGTGACCACAGATACACACATGTATAAAACAAGTGGTCACTGTGGTGGCATGGAATTAAATTTGATACTGTCATTATATTGTTTTATTATGTATGGTATGCTTTTTATTCTTTTGTACACTGTTTTGGACTTTTTAAACATTAAAGTGGTTTGTAAAAGTTTTAAATAAATTACTTAACTTAAAGGTCATAGCTCAATGGCACAGCATCTGCCTAGCTTGCAGAAGGACCCAGGCTCAATCCCCAACATCTCCAGGGCTGGGAATGTCTCTTGTCTGAAACCTGGGAGAATCACTGACACTCAGTGTAGATAGGACAGAGCTACATGGACCAATGGTCTGACTCGTATAAGGCAGCTTCCTATGTTAATAAATGAATAAGCTCACTGCTGCTTCTAATAGTAGCACCAGTTTCTAGCTTTTTAGAATGTCATAGCACCCCAATTATCATAGGAAATGGGTAAAACATCAGGGAGAGTTTTAAATAAAGTGGGTCTTAAGATGCCTGACTCCTTCAGTTCCCATGATCATTTTCCCCCACTTTCACAATCCTTTAAATAGTTCTTTCTAATATTTTACAAAGTTTCCTGTGACATCCATTTGGCAACTAGCTAAATTAGTCTTTGGTTCAATTAAGTCCTCTTTCACTTAAACATTTGTAGGCTAAAATGCAGTTTTAATCATGCTTATCAGATCTGTTCCTCATGAAAGTATATTTACTGCTAATGTAAAACATTGGGCATTTGCATACAACATATGTATTGTGCAATTCTGTACAGGTTTACTCAGAAGTAAGTTCCATTGAATGAAGTGGGACTTATTCCCAGGTAAGTGTGTGTAGGATTGCCACCTTAACATGATGGACAGTACAGTCCTGTGCTGGTTGACTCAGAGGTAATCCCCTTTGTGCTCAATAGCTCTTACTCCCAGGTATTCGTAGGACTGCAGCCTTAAACAATTCCTCCTTAAGGTCTACAAATAACATAATCCTAAACAGATTTAACTGGAAACAAGTCCCACTTCATTCAATGGGTTTTTCTGCTAAATACGGTTAGATTGCAGCATTAAATACCAACCCTGTATTACAGAATGATACAGTAAAATATGGAATTATGTAATCATGTCAAAACTATATTATGGTAGAGGTAGCAAAATTTTAGTCAAGACCTTTTTATTTTAAAATGGAGTAAACTTGTGGATTACCATAGAATAAATGATTTATCCCCAAGTTTTGAGTATGGATTTTCAGTGTTTTGAATAGGGATAGTCAAGAAATTCGATTCAGTTCACATTTCAAGATGAATCTATCAAATTCACTTTCCAAAACAATATGAGAACCAAAAAACAGCCATTCTTCAACATTCTCACTTATTCTAATTTTGCAATGCAGTTTGCCAACCAATGTTTACAAAAATGCATATGTTGGGGGAAAGCGTGCATAAAATCGAATATATGAATGCAAATCACATACAAAAATGCATTATATGATGAGAATTGTTTGCAAAAATGTGTACATTAGTCAAAACTGCCTACAAAAATGTGTTGTTAGGAGAAATTCACACTAAAATGCTGGAAAATTTTCACCAGGATTTTTTTTTAAAACAATTGCAAATCACTGCAGAAATGTGGAGGACTAAATTTAAGATTGGAAAAATTAGAAACTGAGAGAAACAAAATTTACAGATCTTTCCATCCCTAGTTTTGAGCAAGTTTAATATTCCAATTTTGATTCTTTGATGTTCTGTTTATTTCGAATGCATTAAATTAGTGCTCTGGAATTATATATAACAATAAAAACTTTTAACATTCAAAAAAGAAAGGGAAAAGGGTAACTTTTGGCAAAAAAAAAAATCAGAAGTGGGTTGTCAATCCTAATGTAATATTGACCAGATTTTAAATTGCTTGTTATTGTTTATATAGGACTTTGTGTATCAGACCAGCAAGCTTGCTTCAGAGAATACAAACAGAAATAAAAAGACCCTTCATAACAAGGAATATGGCACAGAACTCCAGTCTATGGTAAGAAACAAATAAATGTCTTACTATATGCACAGCAAATGACATGGTATATTTCCCGTTTCAGTACACGTATACTTTGTGTTTCCAGTACTTAATTTCTAGAGGGATGCTAAGGCTCAAGTCTATCTGGCCACTTACCAGAACACCCTGGTCTGCATCTGATTGTTAATCAGCTATGAGAATCTGTTATGGCTGAAGCACTTTGTACATTCTAAGAACTGAGCCATCTTTATTTTAATTATAACTTTTGTTTGGTGTCTGAACTCCTGCCATTGAAGACAGGTTTCCAAACCCAGCAGGGGTCACTTCAAGTCCTGTGTAATTCCCTGAAATGGCAGACCTTGACTGGGTGACCAGATGCAAAGGAAAGGTAGGACTCATCATAGACTTGTAGAAGAAAGGATCTTGGCAGATTTGGCTTGTGATATAGGAACAAAAGCTTAACCTGCTTAAATTCCATCTTCATCACTTTTTAGGTCCCTTCCGTCATATAATTCTGTTAAGAATTCAGGAAGAACCTGTCCTTCTTTTGTATCTTATAACCCTAAGTAATCCCAAACTCTTCCTTACCATGTTCTATGTGCTTGTAATCATAGCTCTCAGTTTTGACACAGGAATGAGAGGATACTTGGGGAGGCAAAGAATTTATAGAGAAGGACATTTTGCTTGTGTTAAGTAGAGCATGCTCTGGGTTCATCTTTCTGTTTGAAACTTAGATATTGGGGTAGCCACGCAAAAAATAGATACAAAGTTTCAAGCCTACATTCTGATGTGTAATCTTTCAAAACTATATTGGAATATACAGGAGGATCAGGCTGCCATGACCTTCAGTGTTCCTGCGTACATTTATTGAAGTACTTATATGCCTTTATCTATTTTGGATCAAAAAGGGGGATTCTCTCCAATCACCATTATCATGTGTAAGAGATCAAGTTTTTAAATCAACAGCCAAACCAGCACTAATCAATTGCACTTCTTGCTGTGGCCTCTCTTTTATGTGAGAGTCATTGTGGTAGAGCCTAGCTAATATAATTTGTAGTTTCTGCTAAAAATGGAAGCAGAATCTTTAAAATGGTGTCTCTGGCATAATTTCACTATAGTGTCCACTTAAAAATTGTAATAGCATTTTTAAAATAAAACAGTGTTTCTGTGGCATAATTGCCTTCAGTTTTTTAAAAAAGTCATTGGATGCTTCCCAGAATAGTTTTTTTGTAGGTTTTGCAATAGCAGCTATCCTTTTTCTGCTAAAATAGTTTATGCCAGAAAAAAAAATCACATAGTGGTCACATTTCTGGATTTTCTTCAAGCTCTGGCAGGCTTAGGCCCTTGCACAGATATATTTTTTCCAGAACTTTCTGGTGCATGGAATAAACTGGTCTGTCAGTCTGGAAATGAGGGTTTAAGTTTATTATTGTGTTTATGAATGGCTGTCCTTGGTTTATTTATTATGTGGGTCTGTGTGTTTTTGCCAAAAAAGAAAAAAATCACACATACACCAGTAGAATGAACTAA
This sequence comes from Rhineura floridana, assembly GCF_030035675.1. Classification (NCBI taxonomy): domain Eukaryota; kingdom Metazoa; phylum Chordata; class Lepidosauria; order Squamata; family Rhineuridae; genus Rhineura; species Rhineura floridana. The sequence goes on along the minus strand of NC_084485.1, from coordinate 126,357,390 downwards.
GGTGTTATTTTTATGCAGATCTTTCTCTTTGTATCGCTTCATATACTTTGTGCTACTTTACAAACCTTGTGTTACTATTATGACTAATTCTATGCATTATTTTACTTTTTTCCTAATTATAGGCCAGCACTTGAGATGGCTGTAAAACTATATGTGGCAAAACAGCAAAATTCAGACAAAATAAAATGAAGGTTGCCAGTGTTTCAAGATAAATTATATCCTTAATTGGTTTGTACATTTTGCACTAGAAGAAATGACTAAACTCACTCTCCCTCTGTAAAAAAAGAAAAGAAAATTCAACACACATGGTTTTATCAAAATAATATTTAAGGTTTTTATAAAATTGTATTAATAATAAACTCTGCTGTAATATTTGTGCTTATACTTTGACATGACAAAGTCAGTGCTAGTTCGGCAGCACATTTGATTAAGAACAGCCGTCGCCGTGATCATATCACTCCGGTGTTAGTAGATCTACACTGGCTACCAGTTGTCTACCGGGCCCAATGCCCTATACGGTTTCGTCCCAGTTTATCTAAAGGAGCGCCTCCAGCATCACCAGTTATGCCGCCCGACAAGATCAGCCACACAAGACCTTCTCTCGGTCCCACCAGCTAAAACAGCTAGGCTGGTGCGGACCAGAGAGAGGGCATTCTCGATTGTGGCCCCCACCCTCTGGAATTCCCTTCCTTTAGATCTTCGTCATGCCCCCTCCCTGATAGGTTTCCGCTGGGCCTTGAAGACCTGGCTGTTCAGGCTGGCCTATGGGATTTCTGAGATGGGTTAGCTTTTAATGCTGTTTAGTTTAATTATTGAATGTGGTTTTCTGGTTTTATATTGTATTTTATTGTGTCAATGTACGTCACCTAGAGTGACCGTTAATTCGGCCAGATAGGCGACTCATAAATAAAATTTTATTATTATTTTATTAGAGGGATCCCTGTTGTAAGAAATACGTTGCAGAATCATTATGTAAGAATTTTGAGTAACGCTTGTACAATGATCATGCCTTCCATTGTACTACTTTGTGGAAAGCGTATAGTGGAACTCAAAGCTATCAAATCCAAAGACAGCTTGAAGAACAGTTGTATCCTGCCAAGGAAAATCAGTGATCACTCAGTAATGCAAGTCTTTAACAACAAAGACCAAGAGCATGAAAATATGTGCTCTGTGTGCTCCTTTTTCTTTGGTGCCATTCATAGGAATAAAGCCTCATTATATTAGACATAACTATAGTGGCTATTCAGGAGTACCTGTATGGTTGTAAATGTATAGTTACTACACTATACATTTTACATACATGGGTACATTTCCATAAAATCATGTTCCATGACATCTAATGATTATATCCCTGAGTCGCCAGTAGTCTGTTTTCTAGAAAAGTAATAATTTTCTGTGTGCGTAGATGTAGCCTTATTATCTATAGTATTACAATTAGAATATTAATATGCAGTGTTTGTGGCACACACAACATTGGCCACAAGCCAGCCAAGTCCTTTTTATATATTCAAGGGAGCATCTGTCGTATGCACAACAGTTTTCCTGAACATCAATACCCCTTCCATGACACCACATTCACCTTTCATTTTAGGACCTTAGGCTGCTTTCACACATGGGGCTGATTGCGTTAGTTTAATGGATTAAAAAGGGAGCACTTCTGTTCCAATTTCTAAAATCCCTTTCACACTGCAGTACCTGTTGCGTTAAGGAACAGCAGTTTTTTCAGCTGATATACTGGCATTTCGCATAGCTGTCTTTCACATGGGTAGTTTTTGTCCCTCACCCATGCACACTGGTCCCCACTGTGTAGGATGTCTAAGATCTCATCCTGGCACCATGCAAGCCCTCTCCCTTTAGGATCTGACTTTTTCAATTGTTT